>NC_092521.1:36234459-36537897 GCF_037038585.1 Patagioenas fasciata | reverse complement strand
CATTCACAAGTACTTAAATGTCTCCAAACAAAATGAGTTAAGCAACATCTCATCGTGTTTTAATGGTTTTACAATTTTAAGTTTAAGAGATTAGTAGTTATCGCATGCTTGTCAAAGTCTGCTGGTCATGATAATGTTGGTCTCAGAGTGATGTTTTCTTAGTCTAGAAGAGGCCTTTGGAGATCTTTTTTCTTTTTCCAAGTCTCTGTCCTTTGAATTGGTTAATAGAGGCTAACACACAGTAGAAGATATTGGTTAAAACTTCATCAACTCTTTCTGTTCCCACTTAACTTAGGATCGGAATGCTAGCCCCAACTCAATTAACACTGAAATAATGAAAGGTGTGCTATTTGTACCTCTTTAATGTACATTAGTTTTGTTGTCTAGCTCTCATGATCTCCTTGAAGCACCTGACCATTAAACTCAGACATGCAATGGTTAAGGTAATAATGTTTACATGGTTTATGTCTTATTGACATTGATTATCTATCTTGGGCAATCACTACCCTGTGACTAGTCCCAAGGCAGCACTATAATTCGGGAATCCCTTTGAGTACTCTGCGGACAAAGACGTGCCCACCTGCACTCTGTGTCTGTGTTCTGCCAACATGCCAGTGCTGAAGCGTTTGAAATTTGCTGGAACTTCACCTTTTTTTTTTGTAGCCTCTGCATTCTGAAGACTGGATTTGTTTGGTATTTTCTGACTTTTCTCAGAATATAATTTAAATCCGTCACCTTTTTTTTTTTTTTTTTTTTTTTGATATAATTTGATTCCACACCTCTGTTTTTCTATGATGTTACTGTGATGGAGTTTCACTTTCACTAACCAGGATTGGAATAACCTCATATTGTCTCTCTGAATGTGACAGTTGACATCCTGAGTTTATCCATTAATATACTTTAAACCGCAATTAAATACACTATATTACCCTTTAAAAACTGATCTCATCATCTTCATTTTATCTCACTTTTCCCTCCCTTCATCCATGCCCCCATTCCAATGGTGGATTGAAACCAGGCTTTCTGGCTGCAGTCTTTTGAGATCTGAATTTGATCAGTGATAGAGCACTGGAATGTCTGATTTTAAGTAGAAAAGATTTATTACAATCAATGTTAGTACACGCAGAGTCACGCCATCCTGTTTTGCAAGTTACTTACTGTACTACCTCCCTCTTCTCTCCAACCGCTCCACCCCACTTACACCTTACTGTAGAGCAGTCTACTTGCAATCCCATCCCAAACGAGGGTGGTTTTTAATGATTCATTCAAATATGTAATAATTATGATCAAAGCATATTTCACAAATTGAAATTAATCACATTTTTACTGTTGGCCCATGAACAATAAACTACTTCTTGTAGAGAGACCTAGTAGAGATTAGTGGAAGTTCAGGACTTAATTTCTCTTCAGTGCATTTTTGGGGGGTAGTAAATGATTTCATACAGACTTTCTGGCTCTATGTGAGCTTTCCTTTTGGCACGAGTTTACTTAAAATAAAAATGTAGAACAGACAGTAGCTGCATTTCATAAACCATTCTATTATTTCAAGTTCATTTTTAGTACTGTATCTAAGCTGACAGAAAGAAAAAGCTTGGCAAGTGTGTTAGATAAATTATCTGTGATGCTTTTAATTTGTAAGGGAGATTGTGATTTGCTTTTAAGCACGAAATCATATTAACATTTGGCAACTAAAAGCCACGTTTTTATTCCTGTTGACTTTCCTATAAACTGTACAGTCAGTAAGAGAGTTTGCACAGTTTTTCTGTCTCTTTCTGTCACATTATATATGTGCATGTAAAATTTAGCCCACTGGGAGCAGTTTGTTTATGACAGAAATCTGTTTTGAAGGGCTTTTAAACATCAGGTTTATCTCACATAGCATGAGTCTATCTGATTTTGCTGTCACAGAGATTCTTATGACACTCTTATGGTGTAAAGATAAAATGAAACTCCTTTCCTGAAATATGGGAAAGATTCCACAAAATGTCTTTTGCTCAAAATCAATAGTGGAAGAAAATCAATTTGCTGAGTAACAGATCACTTCAAAAAGTGTGAAAAAGCTCTGAATTATTTGAGGGATATGACTTTGCTATCCTCTTATCATCCCAGAGGATGACAAAAGTAGAGGGAGTTAATTTCATGTATGTCCCTTATGCTGATATTTATCATCAGCACTGATCCAATCTTAAATTAAAAAAAAAAAAACCCAAACCCTTACAGTATATCATATCCTCCAAGATGAGTTTCTAGTGTTGGCTAAACGTTCCAGAATAGTTACAACAAAAGGGAAAACTTTAAAAGTTCGAGAAAGAACATAAATGACAACCTTAAGGAAACATGCTAGCTGCTTCGCAAGGTAAGCACACAACACGACTGAGCAAAATATATGGCACACTGCAGCACAAAGTAGAACAACATTTTTTTTAAATGGTGTTTTGGATGTCTCTTTAGAAATGGTCTTTGAGTAGGAAAAACAATGAGAAGGATTAAGCACAGCTCTTAGTGTGGCTGGATTTACTGTTTAGTGAGGCTGTTGGTACACTGAAGTCCCAGAAATTCCAGATGTTTTCAGAATATGCTTACAAGCCAACTAGAAATGTAGTAATAGGCCATGTGGGTAGCCCAGGATCCTCAGGGTTGTTACTATAAAGCTTTGCCAAAACTCTTCACAGAGTATCCAGAAAGCTAGTTAAAGACAGGAATCTGCATACTACCTCTACCAGTGCTGTGGAACCACCTTTATCAGGACCTCTGCTATGAACAGGCCTTTGCCAGTGAATTTTTATGTCTAGAAACAAGAAAGATAACATTTTCTTTGTCTTAGTAGAAGTTCTGCTTTCTGGAGGAGTCATGAGACCATTTTTCCCTTTCCTTGCGCAGATGTGGCAAGCCTGTCACTTCATATCCCAGAGACCTTGAAAGGGTGAAGCCTCAGGTTCATATTGGGAGACTTTGGAAGCAGGGGAGCACAGAGATTATGTTTCTCTCTAGAACATTAAACCATGAAGGTTGGGAGCAGATTCTTTAATTTACAATTTGGTACTTTGAATACACACAGAGCTGAAACGAAGCTAAGCTTGAGGGGTAAGAGTCTGATCAGCTGCTATCAGTTTGCAAATTGTATGTTTAATTTACGTGTAATACAGTTTTCGCACTGCTGACACTGGAGGAAATTTGCATGTGCTGACAGCCTTAAGACATTGAGATTATATTTGATTCTAAGATCGATGAGTGAGCTTTCCAGACCCTTTTTTGAATGTTTTCCACTTCACGCTGTGTGTGTGATTGGCCATGGCAAGATCTACAGAATTAAAGTGGAGGACACTTTTGAGAAGTTTTAAAATTTTATTCAGAAGTCAAGTGTTCATCAGAAGATGATTACCCTTCTTGCATAAAATTGTGTCCCCTTCATGAAGACTCTACTGAAATGGTTTTGTTATTTTTGACTTGATGGTTGTAGTGAAATGTTCAAGGGTGGACTGTTGGTTACTGAGCTTTAGTTATTTTACCTGAGCGTTAACTGTGTTTTAACTGCCAGCATGCACTTGCTGAAAGAGCTAATGCCACTACTAGTTTACAACATCAAGTTACTCTGTTTATTTTCCTTTTAATTTATTTGAATGATGTAGTCTGTGCTGTAGATCTTGGTGTGCACTTACTAACCTCAGTACAGCACCTTCTGATCTTTTAAATCACCGTGACTTTAGTAGTACATGCAATTAAAAACCATGTCTTGATGTATCTTAGTTGTTTTACCTGTTGAAGGTGTAAATGATACCTGCTTTGGTCACAGAGGAAAGTCTGTTTAATCTGTTTCAGGTGGTTAATCTCAAAACACCACGTCTGGGATCCTCTTTCTAGTTTGTGAATTTCCTCTCCTTCCAATTTGTGTTGCTAAGTCCGCTGACTCCTGTTGAGGACTCAACTGCCTACCTGCACCACTTTTCCTCTGCTTGATTATCCCGTGTCTGAGCTCTGTCTTGGCTAAGCCAGCCCTGTCAGCCTCAGTAGTCATCATCTGCTGCCTTTTACATGCCTTTATGCATTCACAGGAAAATTCAGTCAGGCATCCATCTATTCTGTCTAAATCCCTGCTGCTCTTCTAAGGAAAAACAGTCTAGAAATTGACCAGTCATCAGCTAAACAGGCCTTCAAGTTATGTTTATGGTCCATCTTGGTTTATTCTGGCTAAGGAGCTGCCTTACCACATTTCATTACCTGAATTTGCCCATTGTACCCCTTACTTTATTGATATTTAATTGAACAGCAGAAGGGAAGCTGACTGGGTGGTGATTACATAGCCTGAGTCAGTAGAAGGTCCTAGTGAGTAACTGGGATGCTAGGAAGGCCTAGAGGTCTCTCCAGGGGAATGTTTGGGACCATGTGCAGAGTGTATCACAATAAGACCCTTATCCGTGTTTGAAAATTGTAAGTGCTTCTCTAATAGGGAAATAAATACAAATAACACCTTCATCTTAGCTGTCATACTCTTCTTTGTGTCTGTAATATATTAACATAGGCAGCTTTGGCAAGCAGTTTTTTTTCCTGTTTTCCACTGCAAAAATTAATCTGCAAAGGTTAATACATGGATATTACATATTTCTGAAGTACTCTATAGTTAGGTAACAGAAATTCTTAATTATTTATGCAGGGATTAAGTGGCAAAGTGAAGGCAAAGAGTGTGACTGAGGTCCTTGTGTGTATCAGATACAAGGTGTACTTGGATCAATTCCACGTAGACAAAGACAATTGCATAGCTCAGCTCACCTACCTCTGACATACAAGCCCAGGTGGATTTATTCTCCTAGTATGTATGCCTCTTATTAATACTATTAAAAATTATTGCTTCAGAGAAGATGAAAATGTGCCCTTAAGCTAACAGTTTAACATTTATTTCCAATCTTATTTTTGTTTTTTTGGAAGCACAGAAGAGAAATATCCCTCGTTCCCCAGGAGGACTAAAGTGGAACAATATGAGCTTTGTATTTTAGTGTTAAAAAGGTAAACACAGATGAAATGTACTTCAGAACTCATTTTGCAAAAGCTTTTCTTGGATGATTTCCATCAATATACTCATTTTAATTATTTTCCAAATGTTACCCATGTGATTCTCATTTGCTCTACATTTAGTTCCCTACCTTAAGCTGAGGCATGTACATATTACTACTAAAGATGGCAGACACCTAAAAATTTGTAGGTTCAACCTGCATAATGGCCCCACAGTGATCACATAAGTCTCATGTACTCTTATATGAACTACAACAAGAACTGGTTGAAATTCTATGTGTGGATTCAGTCTTGCATCTTTTGAAGCTAGAAAGCAGATGTTATTCGTGACATGATACTTCATGTGTAAAATGAATATTTAAAATTTACTCTTTTTAATTTATTTCTAGTGTTCCACACACAAAAGCCTCGGGGTTCCCATCAAAAGTAGCTAAAACAAGTCATTAAAGATGAAAGCAATTGCAGTATAATTAGGGCTACCATTGAATTATGTTATCCTCGTCATCTACTTCTCTAATTCCTCCTACTCTAGACACAAGCCACAAATAAAAGTTACCTCTCAAATACAGGTTAAAAGCCCAAACTAGTCATCTTACACACTGAATTATCAATCATAAGGGTGTAGTTTATACAAAAAAATATTTTTTTGAGAAAATGCTTCTTTCACTTACCTTTGCTCTATGACTAAATCACTTAATTGAATTTAATACCAACTCCCAGAAGTAAAATGAAGAGTCTGTCCACTGAAGTGCCTTAATCCTACATGAATGTGGTCTTTTTCTTCCTCTTTCACTTCATCTCCTGCTTTAGAAACATCTGGTTGGATCACAATGGCATTGACATGTTGCCTAGCAGGTGGGGACTCTAATGCTGACACAAAGATGACTTTCTTGCAGTCCCAAAAGAACATACAAAAAATCCTGGAAAAGGGCCAGCCCCACCCAAAATGTTAAGTACAAATCAACTCAATCAATTCTAGATAAGATCTGAAGACAGAGCATGACTTCCTCTTGTGACATTTGAATGTCTTGGCATACCTGTGGAGATCTTGTAATTCCCTGAAAAAAAAAGTTCTATACAGCACTTTTTTGTTTAACAATTTTTAAATTTGTGTCAGAATATCTTTTTAATTTTCTATAGTAAAATATACTGCCCCATGTACTGAGGCAGAGGGTAAAAAACAGAAAAGCTGATGGATCACATCCATCAAAACCTGACCATTTCCATCTCTATCACCTATGTTCCTTCCAGTGTAAGAGGCAGAGGGCAGCCTTGCATTTCTTTATTTTCTATCCTCCTTGGTCTTACTCTATGTTTTAATTCCACATTATGAGACACAAGATGGGTTATTCAAAACTATTTATTAGCTTGTTAAACTGAAATGCCTTTGCTCCTTGGCCAAGTTTTATAGGAACCCACAAAACATTGAAGTACCTCACAGGCAGAGCCCCACCTTTGTAGATGACATCAGTGCAACAGGACTTAATTTCTCAATATATCTTTAAACATATTTTTCTAACAAGTACACATTCTTAC
This sequence comes from Patagioenas fasciata, assembly GCF_037038585.1. Taxonomy (NCBI): domain Eukaryota; kingdom Metazoa; phylum Chordata; class Aves; order Columbiformes; family Columbidae; genus Patagioenas; species Patagioenas fasciata. Next base: position 36,531,354 of record NC_092521.1, on the reverse strand, counting down.
ATGTATTTTCTTTCAGTTGAATCAGCCAAGTTATATGCAGTCATGATTTATGTCTCCCAAAGGATCTTAAGAATTTAGAATCTATAAGCCTGTTCCTAAAGTCTTTACTCAGGCAAAATGCCTGAAATAAAACAGAGGATATATAAGGCTTCATATAATGTTTGGCCAAGAAGAAAAAACACCATTAACAAAAGCAATTACAGGTATCAAAGCCGAACTTTGCCTTGTATCTAAAAGTGAAGGAGTAATAATTAAGATATGCTGTAACTTACTCCACACGCACACTTTTCACTAGTTTCGTTGATGGAATCTCTCTTTCCAGCAGGCATTTGTACACATAAATGAGCATATCTTTATGAGTGTTTTAGCTTGGACCAGGCAAGTGAGCACTCCTGAGGAGACTCGTCCCCGATCCCCATCAGTCTGCCTTGCAGAGCACTCTCCCAGCACACAGACCAGCTGCCTTTCGGACTAAGCCAAGCCAGAAAACGTGCTCCAGGAGCTGCAAAAATGCCCCCCCACTGCTCACTGGCATTTGTTCCACACGGCCAGAATACAGCTCATCTGAACCAGCCCCCCATCCCCTCAAACGCAAATAGTTTGGAAGCCAGGTCCTTGGCACCAGCCATTTCGCTCTCCAGATCCGCTCATGTTGGGCTGCCTGACTCACCAGGGTACATACAGCAGATACAGCCAGATATCATGTTCCTCATGATCCTACTACAAAGCACACTGTAACTGCAGCCTCAGCAGCTAACCCATGTCTGCTGCACATCTGTGCAGGGAAGGAGTCCGTGATATGTTTGTTGTTTGTTTGTTTTTAATTTCTATGAGGGAATCAGGGAACAGGAGTTATGGTTTACTGTTATGAAATGTAATTTCATTGAACTTTCATCTATCTGCCCTGCTCAGTCAATGTCTCAAGCTACCAAAATCTCAGTGTTTTATTGGCAAACTGTGTTATTCTAAAATCTCTTACCTGGAAAAACTGCTCCATTCTTATGGCTGACAAGGTTCTTTTCTCTAAAACCAACACAATTTAGGCCTGTCAGCTGATAGGTTTCAGTGACACAAGCCAAAGGTGTGATCCCATGGTGGCTTGAGCTGACTGAAATGCAGGCTGCCTGTGCTAATCTCATATTCCCTCTGCCTGAGGCCACCCTGAGCTGCCCAAGTGTCTGCACAAAAGAGTAGATCAGGGAAGCCCCATCAAAGATTTTTGGTGTACTTGTTTTCAGCAAGTCAGCTGCTGGTGGCAGCTCACTCTGCCATTCCTCAGCTAGGCTGCTATGGGTGACAGCAGAACAGGGACAGGAGTGTGGATGAAGCCTGGACCACAATAATTCAGACTTAAGTTGGTTTATGCTGCAGTGCAAATGCAAGTTTGTGCAAATGGAGTGACACCAGTTTATAGCCATTGAGAACATGCCCTATAAAATGTAAATAAAAAATCTTATCTGGTAACTATTTCAGAAAGCATTCACTCTGTGTTTGGTGTGAACAACTACAGAATTGGGATTCTCCAAGTTAATGGAATGAACTGTGACACAGTTCTTAAAAAAAAAAAACAAAAAAACACAACACCTTTAATGGAATATTTTCCCTGTTTCATCTCTCTATCACCCCTTTTTCCTCTGAGTCGAAAGTTCACGTTACACCATGACAAGAGAGCACGAGCAACAGGCAAGAGAGACCCCACTTCATGTACTGTTTTGGAAGTTCCCTAAAGTGAAAAATGATATTCTTAAGGAAGAAGATTCCGCAATGCCTTAAGGTACAGTACATTCCCTAAAAATGATGCCTAAGCATTTTTTTTACTATCTAGAATGCTTTCAGCATAGTAAGATTATAGACACACTAGTAAGGATTTGCTGGGAGCTATAACAGTCAAATCTTTCTATAAATTATCAGCACAAAAAAAGCAGCCTTTTACTAGAAATTGATTTAACACTAACAAAATTGTGCTTATCTTAATGAGTTAATTTGGTGTTCAACTGCATATCATATACATTTCCTTGGGGCTTTAAACAGAATCTAAAAATGCTCATAATGGATATTTAAAGTAAATTATCTCTCTCCCATAGTATGGAAACATTAGGACTATGTCTGAATTAATGCAATGGATATTTGAACAGATGATATGGAAATTTCAATGGAAATACGGGATGGACTTTTCACTATAGAAGCATGTTAATTACATTCCAGGACTTGATTTATGGGTTTTTTTATTAACGTATTTCAAATAAAAGGCTATAAAATTGGAAGGTCGTGAAGAATTGCTGACATCACTTATTATGATTATTTGCTGTCTTGGGCACTTTTATTGATGCCTTAATGTTCAGTAGCTTTAAGCTACCTACCATGTTGAAAACAGAAGACCATTTCCCCAGTTATTTTCAGTGGCTCTATATTCCTTAACTGTAGGCTGATGGTGGCATTTTTTTTGTGTGTGTTTTTACAGCAGGGATGGATCTTCCTTAAAACTATCCAGTAGTTGTGATGACTTAAGATTTTGAAAGAAATTGAATACTCAATTAAGAACTAATCTCAAAGTCTTACAATTAATTTAAAAATCAGTTTGGAGAAGGTCAAACATACATGTTTCTTATTGAGAGTGACTTCTAGGTGTGAAGTCTGCTCAGGTGATCATGGCAATACCTGAGTAATTGAAGTCATGAATAAACCAGCCCTGCAGTCATGAAGAAGGAAAAGTACGTTTCTTGAAGGTGTAACATTTGGATAAATACTAAAACCCTCAGTGTAAATATGGTGCGCATTTAGCAGTAATATTTTCCTCACTATTCCAAATAAATAATGTTCAAGATTACAATTACAATCTGATTTACATTTACAGTCTGACTACAGATTACATTTAATGATTATTCTTCTCAACACACCTGTCCCCAATTCCCCTGGAAAAGTTAACTTTGTTGTCACCAGGTCTATCAAGCAGAGACTGTACTGTTGTGAGTGATTGCACACTGGTGTTAATAAACTCTCAATATTACAGAGAATTCACCAAAAAAAATCATAACATGTTAATGGAGTTTTTCTCCTAAAAATGAAGAGTTGCTCCACAAGTTAACATCTGTACCATGCATAGGCAACATCGCATGTTTGCAACTGCTGAATAATAGTGCTGGATTCTTTTCAAATCTGCTGTTCTGGAAAAAAAGTAAAATCATTTGGCTTCTTAACACTATAATCTGTCCTTGGCCAAATATTTTATTAAGCACTGTCAAATCTTATTAATCCATATTACCTTTATTTCTAGGAACACCCGAATTATCTTGTAGTTTGCACTGCTGTTTTATTCTGTATCTTTGTATGTCATGAATACAAAACTGTAAAGCAGATTAAACAGAAACCTGCTCAAAGCAAAATAGGGCCAAACCCAGAATAACACTTAAATTGAAACACAGAGGAATATATATAAACATTTACACTCTACACTGTCGAAAATAAAATTGGAGCAGATACCTCTAGTTCTCCCATATACAATGGTTTACCTACATATTTCTATTCTCCCTTAATGTCCTTTGAACAGTATGTTTTACTATATTGTAATACTGGTTAGATGTTTATTTTAAAAATTAAGAAATGTTTAGGAAATGACACAGTTTAGCCAGTGGCAAATAAGTGAAATTAAAAGTTGGCCTTTTGCCACTGAAAACAGAGACATGCTCCTAATGTGTTGACTCAAAGCTCATAACATTTCTGCCAAATGAAGCATGAAACATAATGTCAGATATGTAGAGACTCTTACATCCAGAGAACTATGCTACAGGAATGCTAAGATTGCAAGCAAGCACTCAGAAGTTAAAAATTGCGGGGGTTACATCTGCCTAAGTGATGTGAATTCAACCTACTTGTACATGTTATAGTGTTGTTTAATTGCATGATAATTGCAATACCTATTAAGTGCACAGAATGTAGCATACTTATGAGGGCAAGACCCAACTGTTAGTCTGGCTCTGGCTGGGCTGCTTCCATCCAGTCGATTGCTGTTCTTCCATGCAGCCAGATGCTCAGACCTCATGGGGTCACCTCAATGGCACCCTTCTGAGAGGGGGAGGTGGGAGGCACACGCCTCTCTGCATGGCTGGGCTCAGAGCCAGAAGTCATGGTGCCAACATAACCTTCAAAAAGAAATCCCAAGAGCAGGAGCTAGACCTGCAGCTACAGAGCTTTGGTCACCTGATTTATTGCATGAGTCTGCTTGTGGGAACGCTTGATATGTTTTCACAGAAGCTGAAAGGTGTCAGTGAATAGAACAGAGGCTTTCAGGAAGAGAAAGGACAATGTTAGTTCTACAAGAAGCTGCAAACCACTCCAGTATTGAACCAGCCCATATCTCTGTTTCTGCCAGAGTTCTTCAGACAATGATGATCAAATGCTTTTAATTAACTTTCTCACAGCTGCCTACTGCCAGGCCCAGGACCAGCTGTAAGAAATGGAAAGAGAACTTCATGAAAATCATACTTGTTTGCGAAGCATTGTTATAGTACTAACATTAGAACTGAACTCAAAGACCAGGAATAAATACTTATCTTGTATTTAACACATTGATCTGAGAAAAAGTGTAAAATAGCCAACCAAGTAGTGACTGCTGTGTTCCATAGTCACACAAAGTAGGCTGCAGAAGAATTGGGCAATAGTGCAGTTAGAGATTGTCATAAGGAACATGTACAAAGACCTGATTTGTAATAACCATAATTCTGACATTTTTCACTTTTGTGGAGGGATTCTTCATTTTTCTGGGTTCTATTTTTTATGTTTTGTTTGTTGTGGTGTTTTGTTTTGTTTTGTTTTGTTTTTTAACAAGCAAGCTGAGGGAAGGTCCACAATTTCAAGGCCAACAAGAAGACTGGAAACTTCAGAACTCAGCAAAGATCTCAGCCATCCAAATTGTCCATGGTTGCACTGGTAGGCTATTGTAATACTTAGCGTGCAGCCACGCATTTTAGCAGTGGCTTTCACATCCGTGGGTTTCTTTGCAGCACAAAGGGACTCAAGGCTGTTGCTTTTCTTCCCAAATTTCTGAAGAGAGCAATTTCACCACTGCTATAGAGATGTTCATTTCTGCTTCCCAGCCCTCTCCTGCTCCCTTCTGCTTCAGTCCAGACACCCAGCTTCTGGTTCTGACCTCTCTTGACATATGCCTTTTGGTTCCTCATCTCTCTTGCCTTTTGGATCAGGTTGTTTCTTCCTTTGCTGCCAGGACACCAATGTGAATGACATGCCCGCTAAATAGAAACTGGTTTTCTGTCTTTGGTTCTGGAGTAACTGCATGACAAGAGTACCCCAGCCCTTGCAGTGCTTCTCCCAGGGAGGCACATGCATATTTCCAGTATTCTCAGCCACAAGCACTGAAAAAATATGGAGTCAGACCACAACAAATCATGAAACTGCCTTTACAGTCATAAGACTGTGTCAGGAAAAAAAAAAAAAAAAAGAAAAAGAATGCTTCTGTTGTTCTTTTCATTAGACCTTTTGGGTGTTGAGGTTTTTTTCAAATTTTTTTTTCAGGCTTTTCATTGTAATAGTGAGTGCTGGAAACCTTTAAAAACTATTAACAGCTGAGATTCTCTTAAGCTCAGCAGGACTTCAGAAGCTCGAATTGTAAGAAAAACATAAGATGGTGCAAGACATAGAACCAGGAGCATTGTCAGCTCTACCCCTTGGCCAGCACACAGGAGCTCTGTGGGGACAGGGCACGCTCATGGCCCAGAGGATCCTTGGAGAATTTAACTGCCAGACTCCAGCTGAGCTTGTAGCAGTGTGCATTCATCAGCAGTGTGAGCTGGCTCCATCAACTTTTTACTTGCCACAGATTTTTATAGGGAGAATCCTACTGAGCAGATTCATGCCCCTGCTGCAAGCAGCATGGGTGCTACAGTTCCTTCATGAGGTAGCTGGAGGCATTTTTACATGGACAGCACCATATAAATCTTATCACTATTCCTGGAACTGGGTGAACCATTTAAGATGACACTCTAGAAGAACTTAGCCTGAAGCAAGCAAACAGCAGGACATACTTCAGCATGAATAACTGAAATATGACAAAGTTTTGAGCAACTCAAAATAGGATTTTACTGGGGAAAAAAATTGGGCAATTAGGCATTGTTGCCATTCATGTTTAACTTGTGGTGAGCTTGGAGATTACAATGAACTTACTCCATATTTAATAATTTGTCAACATTTAACTATTTGTTGATACTATATAACAATGTTTACCTGTTACAGTTATATTACTGGATTTAAATATCTAATTTAAATTACATTGTGTATCTAAAAGGATCTGTTCTTTCATATTAATGGACAATTCTTTTATTTGACAACCTGTCTTTAGATGTAAATTCAGCAGGAGGTTATCTTATTCTAAAATCCTAGATTTTATAAAGATACATTTCTGACTAAAGGTACCATTAAAAATTTCATTTTATCCTATAACATTCAAAAATAAATAAATCTGGTGTTAAGAATAGCAATTATTTGTTTTTTTGTGGCAGTTCTGGAGCCAAATTCTGCCCTACCGCTTTGGAAACTGCTTCATTTAACATGAGGTAGCTGCTTCTAGAACAGAGAAAAAGGAGCGAGATAGATTTGATGAGCTTCAAATTTACACTTTTTAACTGTTTTATACTTATTTGTACATATATCTGAATTCAGTTGGTAAATAGATTTCTTTACAAATTATGGACATCACAGGTTCACTTACAACCCTATGTTTGAAAACTCTGGAATCTTTGAAACAGAGGGTGATGGGCCAAACCATACCCTATTACACTGGAGTAAGTAATGCAGTAAAGAAAATGAACATTTGAAAACAAAAAAAAAGAAAAAAAGACATGGAACTCAGACTTACCCCAATAAATTCAACCCAGATTCACATTCAAGAAAGGCTTGGTAGAGTTTTTAGCTGTGAATGCAATTTAATGAATACAACCATAACTCAAATTAGTCAGAAGGAGGACATAACAGATGACTGTTGTGGTATTTGTGTCACACTTGTATTATGTTCCTACTGTGACTTTTTTTGCTTCACCTCTGAATCTGTCCAGACATAGAATACTTAAACCTTTGTATCCTATAAACCTACAGTTAGAGCTCTCATAAACTGCAAAAAATTACATCAGACTTCTATGTAGAACTCTTAAAGCTATTAAATGCCTACAGTATGCTGCACACAAGTGATAAAAGTATGTATGTGTGACACTATGTCTACTTGGTAGTGGAAAAGGAGAGAGAGATGTTGAAATACCCAATTCTACTATTAAATAATGACTTGCTTATGAGACTCACTGACCTATTAAGTACAAACATCTGGTTTAGGTGTTCAGGATCCAAATGAATTACCCACCAAAGACTAACCAGACATATCAGACCTCAACCCACTCCCAACAACCAAATCACCCAATATTTCACTTGTGGAAAAAGTTAGTGTTTTGTTAAAGGTGGGGTTAGTCACATAAAAGTTGATTTTTCCAGTACTGACAATAAGGCTTTATGATTTGTGTTACTGTATTCTTCACCTGTGTTCTGTTGCTTTTCTACTAAACCTAACAACTTCAGATTTCTCATGACTATCCTCAGTCACACTGTGATCCCATCCTATCTGATAATTTATTATAAGGTTTTGTTGGAACCAGGAAAGAACAAACCTCAGAACTATGGAGAAAGGATTGCGTTACCTCTTGAATATAAGATACGCTTTTGTGTGAGTCAGTATTAAACAAGAACTTGCGTATGGTGTTGGAAGAGCTGTGATAAGTAGGAGTGCCAAAGATCTTAGTGATACTAATCTGGGACCTGATTACTTGCAATTATTATATTTTTATGACCATGAAGAGTATGGCTCAGGCTTGGTTCACCACTTATATGGCTTGCTGTGACCATGCCACATAAACTTCACTGTTCTTCTGGAAGAGAACTGCTCAAATCTCCATGCTTGCTGATGGCTGCAGAGGAAGAAGCATCAGCATGCCTGCCTTTGCTCTTACCTTATCTGATATCTATTCTCAACACATCGTGCTGCTGCGCTACAGATTCACAGTTAGCCTTACCTCTGGAAAGGCAGAAATCAGACCACTGGCTTTATATTGCAGAGAACAAAGAAGTAAGTGTGCCACTGCTGGGTGTTTGGCACTTGATGAAATGATGTTTTCTGAGAAGCCTGCATTGAGCCTGCCTCCCTGGCAGGAGAAAAGCTGCATCTGTGTGCAAACCAGGTGGCTGCAATTCCTGCCTAGCCATGCTCAGGTCTCAATTATCCAGTCAGGCATCTGCGTCTCTTATGGTCCTGGATCCTTTAACCCAGGGGGAGAGACTGGATTGTTCTAGTTAGAGTAAATGAGCTGGCTGCAGAAGTAGTCATAGCAAAGCTCCTGTCTCCAGCAGGTGAGCTGAATGGCTTTTTCTAACAGGAGCAGCAGTTGGACTTCGGCACTGCTTGCAGAACAACATCTACTAGGAGGCTGGCACAAAGCTGTGGGAATAGTTGGCTCTATGAGCTATAAACCTTGGATACCTTCTTACCCAAATTTTGTCACATTCTCCTGTTAGTGAGCCAAGTGTTTCTCAAAGAGAGAAGAATATGTTGTCTCACAGAAAAATGAACACTGGATGGAAATTCCCAACTCTGATATTAACACAGCTAAGCTCTCCTCTGCCTTGGTGAAGGAATGCAGAGATGTGTGTGAGGATGTGAGGATGGGGAATAGAGAACAGGTGGAAATATACTTTAGGAAATGCATGACATCTGCCTTCTTATGTATTCTCGAAGTGAGAGAGCCCATGCTAATGGTTGTACATCATTTTCTTTCCTCTTCCTACCCCCATCCCACTCTTACGTACTCTTTCTTATTCATCTGCTGGCAATTCTTTGTAAAGATGATCTATGCGCTCACTAGTATAGAAAGGAGCTACTTGTAAAAAAATGCATGGAAAAGAACTATGTGTAAAAAGGTAATTAATTGTTGATATCTCAATAGTAACTATTGTCTCCTGTTTGCATGTTTTATCCAATAGATTTCTGATAGTTTAGATTGTTGGCATGATGGAGCAGGAACTATATTTTACTATGGCTTTTTAAAACTATATTGAAATTGCAATTAAAACAGTTTACATGGAGCAGGAGCCATGAAATACATGATTTCACAAAGAGAGATCACACCGTACTAACTTTCAGGACCTTGAGTAGCTTTTCTGGTACTAAACTGACCGAATCTAGTCTAGACTGAAAAATTTAGCATAAACATATGATCACTTGTGGTAAGTGGAGTCATAGTTATGAACGCTTTAAACTTATCACAGTCTGTCATCTTCAGCAATGCAAATATAATTGTATTTATAGACAGGAAAACCTCTCAGATAAACACGTTAATAACTGTTTAACATTACTTGTTGTTGCTGTTCCTGTTTATTAGTTTCTCTTCAAACAGGTTAATTTGAAAATGCTGAAAAGTGGCTTAGCTCTGTGTCATTAAATACTATACAGAGTCCCCGAATACAGATTTGTAATGCTAAGCTAGCCTAGTAAACTAATTTAATAACTTATAAACTTAAATAATTCAAATACTAGAGCTATTTATCCTCCATGAATCTGTTTTCAATAGCTGACTGTTGTTTGACCAACACAAACAACTCCCTTATTAAATCATGTATAATTTTGGAACTTGGGTTAAAGGATTCCCACAATTCTTCATGCAGATGTTATAAAGTTGTAAAAATCTGCAAAATACCATGTTTTAAAGCTGGGTATTTTAGGATTAGGAAAAAGATGGGTAATCTGAATGAATGTTGAACACACTGTAAATTGCATAAACATTAGGCAACAGCTTTTTGCCTTGTTTGCCTTTGTGGTGAGGGTAACTGGAACAACTCAAGAGTTTGTTTGATGACAGAACATATCCTGCCATAGGATTTTGAAATAATATGGATTGAGTGCTAACATTGAATTTGGCCCAATATAATAATTCATTCTACAAAATAATTGTTCTACAGGTGTCATCCTGGGAAGGCTGTTCCGTACTGCACTGAAATCTTCAGGAGAAATTTACCATCCCTTGTCAGTATGGCCAAACAACCTTACACTAACGAGAGTGGAGAACTTCTCTCTTAACTTTGGCCTGACTGATGCTTGTCCACTGAGATACCATCTAGGTGATCTAACCCTTTGGGCCACGTTCACACTCTGAGCAAGCCTGAATAAGACAAGAAGAAGGCACGTGCTCCCAATCCCATCAGGTAAGTTTGGGGATTGTGACATGATAATAAATTGAACAGAGCAGCCTCACATTTCATGTCATGTGCCTGTAACTGGGCACTCTGGAGGTGCCATGCAATTGACCATTCATGCAGGGGGACATCCTAGAGCTGTAGGGTAGTTTCAGTTATGTTTGGAATACGATCGCTTCTTAAACTACCTTAAACTACCTTTGAAAATATTGACTGAGAGTGAACAGTGAAATATTGTTTATGAACTGTGGGTGTCAGGGAGCACTAGCTCTGAGGGGCATGAATCCTGTTCACTTTGATGTCATGCCAGTTTGAAACCTGATGATTGCCTATAAGATGCCATTTGGGGATACAGAAACATTCCAGTTCCCAACCCAAAATTCCCTTAGAAGCTGCTGAGGGGTGTTACAGTCTCATGGCCTTTGCACCCAGGGAGAAAGTTATGGAATTCCAGTTTAAGTGGTGGCTTGTGCAGTGTAAGGAAAAAGATATAAGGTACTGCAATAGCATCTCAAAATAAGTTATTTTGGTTTTCAGTTTAAATAATTCACCATTTTGATAAAGCATTAAGAAAAAACAAAACCTTAATCAGAATGTGGGGTTTTTTGGTTTTTTGGTTGGTTTCCAACCCCCACCCCCCCGTCCTGCCCTGGGCATGTGTGGGTGTGCCATATGTGAATCAAAGTAAAGAGAAGAAACCCTGTGAGCCATATGAGCCATCCGCTTTACAAACACTGATTTACAGAAAGCAATATCAGAACATCCAATTCGCCCTAATTTTGTCCCATACATGCCATACAGTAACAGTTGGGTTCTGACTGTGGAGTTTCACTGTCTGTGGGACAGCCTGGCGTGTCTGTGTAAAGTGCTTGTAAGGGCATTTCTTTGTGAGGGTGCTGCCTCCGAGTTTGAGAGCTGGAGCATGGGTACACGCTCCTGACTATGAAATCATAGAATAGTTTGGATTGATACGGACCTTCAAAGCTCATCTAGTCCAATCCCCCTGCAATGAGCAGGGACATCTTCAACTAGATCAGGTTGCTCAGAGCCCTGTCCAGCCTGACCTGGAATGACTCCAGGGATGGGGCATCCACCACTTCTCTGGGCAACATGGGCCAGTGTTTTACCACCTTCATTGCAAAAATTTTCTTCTTCATGTCTGGCCTGAATCTCCCCTCTTTAAGTTTAAAACCATTACCCCTTGTCCTATCAAATACCTGATACCTGACCAGAGCTTGGATTTCTCTTGGATGACTGAAATGTCTGAAACTGCCAGAACTTTTCAGTCACACACAAATTTTGCTAACTCTTGCCTTTGGTGGCTACCAGTTCTGCCTTTATGTTACGCTAGTATCTCCCAAAGATATCCTAAATAAAATGATTGGAAATAGCTGCTCACAGTCAAGCAATACCCATACTTCCTCCTCTTCCCATCTGCCAGCTTTTACCCCATCTCTCTCAACTCCCCATCCCCTGACACACATTCCTAAATTTTCTGTTGTGTCACTCAAGCACAGACACAAAACATGTTTCTTCCTCTTTTCTGCCTGCTCTATCAAGTGGATCTAGCATGTGTGAGGACTTCTGAGAAGTATTTTATATAAGTGGTCACATTTACTCCCGCCAGCTGTAACTGAAAGTTATGAAATAACACCACCACTGTTCCTTCAAATCTTACCCCTCAGAAAAACTTGCCGACAATTGCTTGAAGCATGGCTATTTCCCATTGTGCTCCATGACAGTGAAGCCAGATGCCCCCAGGGAGAAGGACGACCTCTTAACTGGTCAGGAGATGGAGACAAGAGAATCCAATTAAGAACAGAGGGTTTGAAATACCATTTTCAAAATCACAGCCCACTGAGGTCAACTGGGAAGGAATAAGGGGAGATGGCAGCCATGCTGAAAGGCAGCTTCACAAGGTTTTGTGAAATTTCTCTGCCGATGAACTTATGAATTTTGTTATGCAGCTAGTTCGGTGATGAGAATTAACACAAAAAACGTCAGGAAATCACTACAATTCCCTTTTTTCAATAACTGAGAACAAATTTTTTATTTTTTTTACATTTTTAAAAAAATTTTTTAACAAACGTGGTGGCTCAGATGAGTCGCTGCCTGTGAGTGAAATTATGCAGGGTTCCCCAAGCTGCTTTGAGAGTGTTTCTTGCAAATAACACACACTGTACATCTAAAACTATTATAGAAAGTGTGTTTGGTTCCCAGTAATGCATCTGTGTCAGATAAAACAAAGCAAAACAAAAGACTGCATCCTGAGACCCTGAGAGTCATTGAAAAAATTAATTTGTGGGGGAAAAACAACAACAACAACAACAAAAAAGATGCAAAGACATGAACGTATGCTTTCATTTTTTCATGTTATAAATTTGAAGAACTGATCAGAAAATAAAAATCAACAATTTTATTTGTTGGGGTTTTTTTTGTTTTTATAGTGGAAATTATGCTTTATTTATAGGCCTGCCATTAACTATTCCTAGAACCTAGTGTTCCTTCTCAAAATTAATACCTATAAATAACTGACATTGGAGAGAATAAAATCCAGACTCTAGCACACATGCTGTATTTGTACATCTTCTTTACTTATTCATCTTTGTGTTTTGACCTATATAATTTTTCTCTGGTTGTACAGACAAATTTAACTTTAGCAAACTAAACTTGAGATGACATTTATTTCTGTTAAACAAATATCTATCTTTGAGGTCAAAATGAAATATGTTATTAATTATAACTGCAGCGCCCTAAGTCACATACTTGCTTGAAAGAAATGTTGGCTAGAATAAAACTGTAGAACTCATAGTGTACTGCTTTAAAAATAACTAATTAAAAACCTGGGATATTTAATTGGGATTTACTAAACCAGGATAAAAGAAAGTGCATCTTTGGTGTTAGCATTCACACACTCAATTACAATTTTCAGACAACAGCGAAGAAATCAGGAATACTGTTAAAAAGCATCTGCTAAGCAGATACTTGTGAAAGACCATAAATCATTATTGTGTACAGTACGTAGCTTTAAAGAAAGATTTTTGATGCATTAAATGTTGATCCTTGTAATCCTAGTTATCCTTCCTTGTCTCAGCTGTTTATTTCTAGTTACAAGTAATTCAGCTCTTCTGCATCTTGTGTTGAATTTTACATTAGAGCCACGAAAGATTCATTTCCTTTTGTTTCAGTTGCACAATTTAAAAAATCCATAAAAAATACAGATGCAAAGTATTTTGAACCTCAACAAAATTCATATCAATTTCTGAAAAAAATCTTTATAATTTTCCTGCCTGAGATCTTGCTTCCCATGATACGGGTTATGACTTGGCTTTCAGGACTATTCTCATTTAATCATGTTGTTTTAAGTCCAATATTGAGAGAAATTTGGAGCTTTTCCCACTTACTTCACTGAGACATAATCAGTTCCTTGTTGAAATAGTTTTTTGCCCTGAACATTCTAACATTCTCATGTGATAATTTCAGAATAAATTCTTAATGGTAAGCTAGATAATCAAATTGATAACAAATCTGTAGTCTTTCCCAAGCAGTGATCTAATACAGGCCTCAACATTTTCTTTTGTTCTTGAAAACAAAATTTACACCAATATTGAAGGAGGTATATTTTTTCCTATTACTTTTAGCTCCAGAAATTTAAACTTTAATTTTGAAAGCTGCATGTGCTCTACATCTGCACATTGTAATTACCTTCCCTGGGACTACTCCCTTATTTACCTAAACAGCTCCCTAAGTGTGTCTGCAAGATTGGAGTCTTAGAATATTTTGATTTTAAACAACATGATACCATCAGTATTTAATAGTGACATAGTGCTGTCATTCATTCAGAAAAATGGAATCTAAATTGTTTCAGCCAGGACTAATCTTTCTCTTCAGTGGAAACCATGGGTTTGACTTTTTGTTGTGCACGCTGTTGTTTTAGAAGAGTGCTTGGACACTTTCTGAGAAGGATTATGTGTCATATTGACTGTGATAGCAGTGGACTAAGTTTGATGACTTTGGAGATCTCTTCCAGTTTTGGGTTTATGTCAATGTTATTGTTGCTGTTTGGACAGGGATTTTTTTTTTTTTATGTCAAAAATTTTAGTTGAAATACTGCCCTGCACAGCAGCATATGTGTTAGAATTACAATGTAGGCTGATGGGAATTCTACAAAAGTAACCCACAAAAAAAGGTATTCTGTGATTACAAATTTGCAGATCTATTCCTGCGGTGGCAAATAGAGAACATGACTGTATTCACGGATTTTTTTCTCTTCTAGGTTATCCTCTTTTAAAGTGTACGCTGTAGGTGTTCATGTTAGCTGGTGTTTCCTTTCAGTGTCTCCAGTAAGTTATCCTTTCATTGTGGGTAAGTAAGAGTTTGCAAAACTTTAGACCCTTATTCTTAAATTAAATACTGACAAGGAATGGAAGTGTAAAGCATGCTAATAAGCAAGACCTCCCTGTGGGAACCTGTGATAGAAGACTGTTTCACATTGAGAGGCAGACAGCGCTGTTGACACAGGCTGTCAAAAAGGCTTCATGTCTTTGAAAGAAAATCTTAATCTTCTTTATTCATGTGTGAACAGGTCCAGGCCTTCATCCCGTAGCTCATACGCATTGACTGTTTAAACTGTGGGTTGCTAGGCTTTGGGTAGGGTTTGTTTGCTTGTGTCTACATTGTACGAATGGATGAGGACTGAAAATTAAAATCTGTCTGACACAGAGCACTGCTTTTCTGTCTCTGTTTGAAGAGACATGGCAACCCAGGGTGAAATGAAAAGGAATTTTATTGAGCGCAAAAAAATGCTCAGTGTTTAAATGTTGGATGCAGGAACTGAATGGTCAATTTGGGAGGCTTGTAGGTTGTTTATAGACATTGGGATGGCTGTCAATCACAGTACAATGGTGAAATTTGTGTCGGAAAAAAAGTGCTTTTTAGTGGCTGAACTCCTGTTTCCTGTTAAAATGCTCACATCAACAAACAAAAAGAGGTTTTGTCTGAAGTTTACAAGCAAGAAAATTTCAGAATAACAGAGATGCTGCTACTGTTGTGGCGTCTTTTGATCATTGCGGCACCGACTATTTAACATTTAAAACCAAATTTTACAGAGAAAATCCTGTGGCTCTGTGGATCAGATTCTGCTCTGCTTCTGTGGTTTATAAATGAGGAATAGATCAATTAAATGAATGGAATTGTGCTACTGAAAAGCAGTATGACAGTTGACTCTGAGACTTTGCTCATGTCTGTGCTATTAAATACTTAGATATGTTTTATATGTTATTTATGTGTTTATAAATCAATGGCAAGGAGAAGCAGAAGATGAATAGCACCTATAAAAAAGTAATCTCTTTCAGCACTTGTTAATAGCAACTAGAGAAAAGGGGCTTATTTCAGAAGCAATGTCCCCCTTTCCACTTACTGTTAAAGCTAATTGGCAACATTTTGCTACTTTATTTTACAGAGGTTTATATTATCTCAGCTATAAAATTTCATACTGAAACCTGTACAAATGTCAAAGTTGCCACTATAGGCTTTGGAACAATTAAAGAAAAAAAAAAAAAAAGAGAGGGAATGGAGGGGGAAATAGGAATGAGCCTGTTCTAACAGAACAGAATTTAAAATGTTAGAGCTGTTGGCTTTTTCTGGTTTTATAACATGAAAAAACATGTTTTACAGAACACTGGCTGAGAACTCAGCCCTCAAAATCTGATACAAAATGTGGTTTCTGGGCCCCTGTGGGATTCGTAGAAGGCAAGGAAAAGAAAACAGTTTCTCCCATTGTTTTTCTTTCAGCTCAGACCATTGCAGCTCCTCAGCCCTAGATACTTCTCCACTGGTGGGGGAAGCAGAGAGGTTCAAATGGAGCAAGACATGGGAGACCTATCATCCAAATGCTATCTTCTCCACAACTGTATTAAGTTCTTTCAGACCTTATAAGCATTCAGCCCTTATATTTTCCATAAGCACTGAGGGCTTGCAGAGTGTGGTGGGAGATGTTGCGCAGTTTTCAGGTTCTGAGCAACAGGGCTCTTCCTTTGTGTTCGCCTTCATATTTTCACTAGCTTCCTTAACATACAGATATGTGTTTACTCTACTTTTCATGTTTTTCTGAGTAGGTTTTTCACCGGTATGTGCAGTAATAAACTACTTGCTATAATATTTTATATGACAGAGGTGTTTGTATACTTAAACCCTGAATAACTACCACCTTCAGGACTATCAAATATGGTAGCTACTTCCCAGATCACTTGCTTCTTCCTCCTCCCCTTTAAAAATGTAGCCTTAAAAATCTACAATATAGGTAATGACTGAAGTGTTTGTGATGAGGAACACCCCTGTATAATTTTTAAATGAGAAGGCACATGTGAGGGTACAGATAAGGGAAAAATAAGAGTTTCTATCACTCTGGAGATCTCTCAAATTTGCTGGCTATTTATCTTTTGTAAACTTTGCTTGATTCCTTCAGCAGCTGAAGTTACAGAGCTCGTATGAAACACAGAGAGGTAATCTTATCACTGCTTTCCAAACTGGAGATGCTCTTTTTAAAGATCCATCTTTCTTTCTTCCAATTTAAATGTAGCAGAGTAAAACAGGTACAGCCCTAAACAGTGAATTAGTAGTTAGCTATTAAGTGCAACTCCCTCTCTATGCAGAGGGGTTTTTACAGGCCTGAGATAAACCAATGGTGTAGCTGAATAGCTAAAGAATATTCAATTTACATTTGGAGAGAGAATGGATTTTATTTTAGTCCCCGTATACAGCACTCATCCTGCTCATCAGGGATGAGTGGAGGAAGGTCTCACCTGGAAGTTCATTTTTTCACCTCATGTGTCCCACATTGCTCTTTGCAAAATAGTTTTCTCTTTTTGTTCCCTTCAGACACTGCTGCGTTTGGCTTCCATGGGAATGCAGCTTCACAGGTAAAATGCTGTGGGGTTTTCCAAGCACTATCCTTCTGTTCTGTCCCCTGGGCAGATCTGGGTGATTTGTATCACTTAGCTATACATTGTTTTTCTTTCTTCTGGGAGGTGAGAGCAGCGATAAGGGTTCTTCATAAAAGCAATGACGAAAACTGATCACTGTTATTTATTACTACTCATAAGTCTCAGCTGAGTAAAGTCTTGCAATCTCTTTATAATTCCCTAAAGTGATAGATCCACACCAGGAACTGCTTGTGTTGCTTCTTCCCTGCATAACTAAGATGTAAATATGTCGTCTCTTGCAGAAAACTAGAACACTTTCATCTGTACGTTCACTTATCTGCTTACATGTTAGCTCTCGTAATGTCCTACTACTTATTATTTTACTTGTTCTAATCTCTTTGAAGTGTAGCAATGTGGCAATATACGGTCTTCTTGCATGATCAATACATTATTCTTGTTTATTATCAAGCCACTTCCCCTTAGTGTGCTTAACAGCTGTACTGGCCCCTGAAGACAGCTTCCTATAGCCTCTTCATCTTAACCTTCTTCTGTCCAAGACTTGGTCCCTTTGCCATCAGTAATGCCAAATGCAGATCTGTCTTATGCTTACCCTGTTCCCATCCTATTGATTTCTTCTCTGCCATGAGCTGCTTTTGATTTGCCAAATTCTTCCCATCTTAAAATGTCTCCTAAGGACTCACTTACTCTAGAAGTATTGTAAAAGGAAACTACTTTACTTGCTCTTCCTTCCTGGTGTGTTTTAGTCTTCTCTCTGCAATGTAGAGTCCTTGGGGACAGGAACTGGGTTGGATTCTCTGGGTATGGACAAGTACTTTATTTTTTTAACAGGTTATAGCTGGCATAGAGGGGCTGCTGCAAGCTTGGCAGATATCTGGGAACCGTGTGTTGCATAAGGTGGTCAAACAGCAAACTACAGCTTTCAGGCAGCAAGTGTTCCTTCCCCATCCCCCCTTCCTCCAGGCTTTATTCTGAAGGTCTAAGTTTCTAACAAAGGAAACAAAAAAGGTTTTATATAGATGGAAAAGCAAATGGAGCCCAGCTCATGTTACAACTCAGCCTTCTGACAGCCGGGAATGGAGATCTGCCCTACTTAGAGGCCTCTCTTTGCTCTGAACTGCAAGGGAGCCTTTAATATTCCCTCACTTGCTCTGAGTGCTCTCTGATTAGACCTTCAGCTCCAGCTCAGTATTAGCCCACACTGTACATTTGGCAAAGTTTGCTGCAAAAGTTTTGTCAGTACAGTAACTGCAACAGTGGAGCCATTATCCACAGCCTCGGTGCTATCAGGGTATAAGTAAGAAGCAGGGTATATAGGCACAGTGTTGTGATTGCTCAGAAAGCTCCACTGTGTTGCAAATCCTTTAAAATAATACACTGAGAAAGTATTTTGACTTTCCATTAGTCATAAAAGCCAACATTTTTAATATGCGTGATTAAATTTTGTCAGGGAGATAAATGTGTGTTGTTTTTTCTTTTTCTTTAGAGATTGATGGAAACTGCCCAACGCTTACTTAAATATGTTTAAATTTAAGAGGGTTCTTTAAGTTAACAAAGCAGGTGCCAGAATGCCTTAGGTAGCTGAAGGCTAAATGCAAACTTCTAAAATATCCATAGGATAAAATATCTTTTATCAGACTAACTATTTAGAAAAAAACATACATGGGAACACAAATCATTCTCTTCTTATGCACTTAAAAGTTTAGAGAAATCATTCATACCTTAAGACATGTTCTGTGCTGAAAATAAACCACACTTTATACTTGATTTCTTGGTGTGCAGAATTCTGCAAGCCATGTAACAAAGCTGAACACAATTTTAAAAGGCAAATGCCTTGAGAAGATGCAAAATGTAGTGCAGCCCATAATGAAAGCCACAGATTGCTGCCAGGCTTTGAGGTTGAATCATTGTAGTTTCATGTTAAGCTGATTTGTAGATTACAAAACATTTTCCTATTTTTTTAATTACTTTCTTCCTTTAAATGAGAGCTTCCTTAAATTTATGGTTTGTAAAATAACAAAGATTTTGAAGGGTAAGGGAGAAGAACTAGAATGTCCTATGGCCCCAAAACAAAATGGAAAGTGTGGTCACTGGCAGGAACAATTTGAATTGGATCCATCTTATGGAATAAATTGCTATCTGGCTTCCTGTAGAATTATCTCAGTACATAAAACGGCTAAAGATAATAAGAAACTTGGGCAGGACTATTCAAAGTAATGCAAACATGGCAAATAGAGCATCCTATAACTCCTTTCCCTACAAGACTCATGCAATGTCATAATCTCTTTTCTTAACTTCCTTTGCCCTTTGTTATGCTTCCTGCCTTTGCAGGAGAGGGAAGCATGAGGAGACTTCAGGGATATTATTTTCTCTAGTTGTATAAAGGGACCAGATTAGAAAATAGAACCCAGATGACCTTCAGAGCGGCGGGTGACCCTGTTTGATGAATGCCGGGCACTTGTATTGTGATGTATCCTTTCCATTTACAGCCCGTAAAATCTAAATTCCCCAAGTGTGTAGCTGCAAACCTATGCTGGTGAAGAAACAGACGGACATAAGTCATTGATATTTGGAGCCAACCGTTTTTATGATGCCAACATTTATGTGTTGTAAAAATGGCTAATTGCTTTTCTTTCCTAGCTGCATTTCACTTGCTGAGGTGCCATTGGGTTTCAGCTCTTTGTTTTTATATACCCAGCTACTTTGTAAGTGTTTCGCACTCTGTACCCCTACTTGTGTTTCTCAGGATGTTAGACAGTGAATTATCTATTCAGAGACATCCCTCCCGATTTCAAGAATGAATGCAAAAGGGAAGTTGGATAAGCACTTTGTTTCTCTTCTAATTTAAAATCTACTAAAAAAATACATGAGGCTTTATGTGTCTGGGGGAGATCCTTCAGTTTCTGCTAACAGTAGAAAGATTTATGGGGAGAAAGGCTTGTTTAGATGACTCTTGCTGTCTCATGAGAAATACTATATGCGGATTTACAGACCTACCTAATTTTTATGCCTGTGCACTCCTCCTTAAAAGGATCGCCAGCTTTGTCAAACAGTGAGTTTTGGGTACAGTCAGCTTTTCCTTCTCCTGGAGAGAATACATTGACTTTGACTGGTTTTCCCTTTGTCAGCCTGGTCTTTAGGACTGAATCTAATCCTGAAGCCTGCTCTGTAGATGGCAAAGTAGAAAATGAGTGCGCATTGCCTGAGCACTGTATCGCTTCAGCTAAAACTGAGAAGACTTCATTCTATATTGTAAAAGGTCTGGCAAAAGGAAGCCAAGAGCCTCACAGGGGGCCAGCAGGTTTTTGGTTCTCATTCTGAGTTTGCTTCTGAGCTTTTTCTTAATATCACAATGGGCTCTTGCTGTGTACTTCTAATGCCTCAGCAACAAAGTCAGGGTATATTATGCCATCTGTCCAGGAGTCAACACTGCAGGTCAAGCTAATTTAAACTGGCACTTTTCATCTCCCTATGCCTGTATGCATTACATTTAATAGTTTAAGTGAGTGATTGTATCTCCTGACCCTGCAACAAAGGACAAAGCTCATGTTTGTATTTTTTCATTATCTTCACTTGTCACGGATAGGGACATTTGATCCTTTCATGAAAAATATTGTTAAGCCAGTGACTGATACTCAACTTTTATTTAGGAATACTTGTTCTTTTAAAAATTATATTTCATCTCCCTCCCCTCTTTTTTTTTAAATGTAAGTTAAGGAGGTAAGTTTACATATGGTGGGATTTTGTAAATTAATGCTGGATTGAAACATTTAAATGTCAACAATCAAAATTGTTATTTCTTCTTCACATTGATGGTTAAAAATTTACTGGGGAACTGTTTGCCCTGTGGCAAACAGCAGAGTTAAGTGATGATCATGGAGGAAAATTATGCTTATAAATACTTTAGATGCTATGTAAAGAACAACCTCTACATCATTATTTCTCATGTGAGCTCTGCAACAAAGTTCAAGGAGTTAAACATATAGAGATGGTAGCTGAATCATCAGAATGGAGGTTTTGTAAGTGAAAAAACATGCATAACAATATAATAAATGTAAAATCCAGGGAAACTTGTCTGAAGGTTAGTACTCAGTTTGATTTGTCCATCATGTTTTTCCTCCTTTCTGCTATTTCTCTGACTTACTATTATCATTCTCCAGGCCACTATATTTCCAGCATTTTCCTTCTTCTGTCCCCAGAGAAACAGAATCATTGCTGAGGAGGGAAAGGGAAGAAGGGCCACATACAAGGATTTATGTCTTAAACACATCTGAAGTTTGGAACAGGACTACTGGTCATATGATTAGATTGTCAATAAGCTATTTTCCCTCATCTACAAAAATGTTATACAACTACAATAACATAAATCTATCTCCTGCAGTCATACTAGCCCAGGAAACCAAAATTATGACTGTTGATCTTAAATTAATTTCAGAAACAATTGATGTATATCTATGTAAATTATCTGTGTAGACAGATATGTGGGTTGTTAGTTTTTTTTGCAATAAAGAATCTTATTCTCAGAGAACACCTAGTCCTACCTGGTGGTTATGCTCAGGTATTGATCTACTACCTTTTTGTGATGTGAACCTTTTGTCATTAATTAAACCTGTAGCACTATTCGACACTCACAAACACACCAAAGTCTAAATGTTAAGAAATGAGAATAAATACTTTGATCCTCAAACACTGCTAGGGAGAAGGAAAAGGCTTATGGTTCTCCTTGTCATCCAAGAGATGCTGCAACTGGAAGAAACCAAAGGAGAAAACATGACTGAGCTGAGAGCAAGCATGCAGACATAAAGATACAGCCTGCCCAAGGTACAGCCTATAGCTGAAAATGTTTAAACTGCCAAAATTAATGTTTTTACAGAAAGTTATTGATTTCATACCTACTCTGTATACTAGTGATGTTAGACTTACAGGAGGAGCACAGACATATTGAATCACTTATTAGCAAGGGTAGAAGGAACAGAAAACACAATATACAACATCTATATTTCATACAATACTGAATGTAATTTCATATGCATGTCCTTATACAAAGAAATTTCTGTGCTACAAGTAGGTACAAACATGACAAACAACAAGATTTTAAAGTAGGATTAAAAAACTGGAAAGAATTATAGTTATTTCAAAAACATTGGCAACACTTTCAATATTAACCCTATATTTTAATAGTTTCTTGAATCTACTGCATCTGAAACATACTGAAATTTGGTAATACTGATTCATGGTTTATTAATAAAAATGTCACTGTAAAGTAATTCTTACCATTATTGTGAGTTAAATATTGTATTCTAGGTAAAGGTTACCTGTCTAGAAGCTAGATTCATAATTGAGAAATAGGACTAATGGCGTATTAGACCACTGGTGAAAGAGGAAAATTATGAGAAGCTATAATGGTGACTTCATTGGCTGTTATAAATCTGGCAGTGTAATGATGTCACATAGAGCTGTGTCTTTAAAAAGACATTAGATTAATCCAGTAAGGGAAGACAAAAGTGTCTTAGAATTACACATTAATATTAATCCAGCACATACTGTAATATAAACTCAAAATCAATTCCTAAAAAAGGCCTTGGCAAATGTAATGAATAAGTACAGAAACTCCCATTATCAGTAATAAAACTATTTAAAAAATTGAAGAATGAACATTTATTAGTTTAAATGTGTTGTACTTACACAGCATGACAGAAAAGTGAGGTACTTATTCAAGCTTGCAATTCTAATGTATCTAAATCATAGAAAGGACCATCACAAAAGAACATTTAGAGGTAACAGGGAAGGGGCTGTTAGTCATTAGCAGCAAAATAAGTGAGACATTTTTGTGAGAGAGTGTTGGAAAGTGATTTGGCTTCCTTTGCTTCCAGCAGACTAAATGATGTTATTCTACATTATAAAAATGGACTTAGAGACTGGGCATTTTCCTTTAATTCAGCTTAATTCCGGCCTGTTGTTTTGTTCAGCCCTTGCTGCTGTGACAGCACATTTCCACCCACAAACCACCAGTGCCATTGATAACAAACTGCATTAATACTGTTCCCTGTGCCCCCTGGAACTGTGTTCCTCACAGAAGAAGATACACTCTGGATTTTGCCTTGATGGGCATAGCATATTGTGTCCTGCACAGGAATCAGAAATTTCCTACATAACTTTCTGAGATCCTTTCTAGCTTGTTTTTTCTATGGATAGGTATTCTGTTTCATGGTCCCAGCTGAACTTGGGGGTGATCTTGCTTTTTTGCCTTTCCTAAGAGAGGAAGACTTTGAGAGAGGTGCTGTCCGGGACCCCAAACATAGGGGAACTTGGCCTCCAGAAGACCTTTTTAGAGCACAAAACAGCAACCATGACCATGGCTCTCGCTCTGCTTGTCTTTGTGGTAATTCACCTGCCTGTTTTGTCTCAAACAGTCTTAGATTTATGAAGTTTTACACAGTGTGTACATATCAACCATAGATTTTTGAGTGGGTGAATGCAAAGCTGTTTATGCGTCATTTACACTACTCATTTTCCTTCCTGAAATGCTCATTTGAAACATGGCAAACAACAGAATTGCACCTTACTGCATTGCACTCTGAAGACATTCTGTGAACTACTAGTTGATATTATTGCCCTCTGTTCATTTTTTCCAGTAGATAAAAATGCAGCAGAACAAAAAATTTTGGGGATGTGAAGCCTGCACATACTTTTTGTTTGCATGAGCTTTTGGGAGTTGAAGATATTTTTTCCCTGCACATCTAACTTTATGTGAATTTTGCTTTTGAGGAAGAAAGGGTATTATGTGGTTTGATCTGCAGGTGGCTAAATGGATTATCTTCTCTGTGGGCTTTATAAACCAGGCTTTTGACTTGGTTGGGAATACCTTCTTAGGATATTGATGCCAGGTTTGTTGTTTTGTTTTGTTTTGTTTTGTTTTGTTTTGTTTTGTTTTGTTTTGTTTTGTTTTGGTTTGGTTTGGTTTGGTTTGGGTTGGGTTGGGTTGGGTTGGGTTGGGTTGGGTTGGGTTGGGTTGGGTTGGGTTTTTTTGGTGGTTTTGTTTGTTTGTTTGTTTTCCCCTCTACTGTGCATGGCGCTCTGCTGATCTATCTTTGTAAGAAGTCACAC
The DNA here is from genome assembly GCF_037038585.1 of Patagioenas fasciata. Classification (NCBI taxonomy): domain Eukaryota; kingdom Metazoa; phylum Chordata; class Aves; order Columbiformes; family Columbidae; genus Patagioenas; species Patagioenas fasciata. The sequence continues at coordinate 36,507,067 of NC_092521.1, read as the reverse complement.
GCCAGTTGCTTGAGACAGGCGATCTATTGGTAACTGACATTACAAAGAATTCACAGAAGATTAAAAGAATATTGTTCTTTCTTCTGCTCTTCTTTTATCTTCCTCTCTTTTCTCAGAGCTTCTCTAAGTTTATTTAGTAGGCAGAGGGATGTTATGTAATCAGTTAGGATATAGAACAAGCTTCTGGCAAAAAATATACTGGACTTACTGACACTTGATGAAATATGAAAGAAATAAAGTGACAAATGTACAGTACTGTTTGGCTAGGTATAAACACTAGTAGACATTATTTGTTAACATAGCTTCTCAAAATCAGGCAATGATTGGAAATGTTCAGAAATTTTTAAGATTGATGCTGTTGGAATATCAATGTTTCTTATCTGTTAAAATTTTATTGAGACTTTCTCCCTACAATGTAGGAACTACAAAAATGTAAATCTTATTTGCTGTGCATGACCAATAAACAAATTAGACAAAGACGACCTTCGGTCTTCTCCCTTTTTCCTGAAGAAATTTAAATTAATAGGATGCTTTTAATATGGTGCTGAAGGTGAAAAAAAAAAAAAAAAAAAGGAGAAATAGAAAAGCTATTGTACAGCTTTGGGACAGAATAGCTTGACCACTTTTTTCCGCTAGTGACATGCTGCCATGTAGTGGCACGTTATCTCAATAATTACTTCTTAATTTGTTTATCAAACATGCATTTTTTTCCTTCAGTTAATCATACCTGGTAAGCAAATTTTACATTTAATAGTGCAACTGTGAATGAATTGAGTGCTAGAGGTTCACAACACTGTTCTGCTTTCAGAAACTGGAAGCCCATTTCTCATTTTGGGGCATGCCCAGTCAATCTGAGCTCAGAGTCGGAGGCAAGTTGTTTTCTGTGGCATTATTCTCCTCCTGACATATCCTGCTCTATGCTCATGTTGTGGGGCTTGTCCTGCATTTCCCACTTCTCTCTGCTACAGTACAAGTGCTCAGAATGATGAGCTGAAGTCGTGGTTTACTGCAAGGGGGTTATAGGGGTGTCAAAGCCCACTGGTGTCTTTGAGACATTCGTAAAGAGCCAATTACTGCTGTAGCATGTTAATACAAGCCTTTTTGAGAAGTTTTGCAGCTTTCCTTCCAAAAATGACTTTCCCAGCTCAACTGGAAGTTTTTTTACATGCACAGTCACTTTGAATATTTTCCCTATGTTTATTTTCTTACAAAGGTACAACTGACCTCACAAATTTACAAGAAATAGATAAAAATACTTGGATATAGGAACGTCATTTCTGCTCTATAAACTGGCTTCATTTGATTTTAATAAGTGCTGAACTTAATCCATCTGGAAGTGAGGGCCTAGTTCCTTCAAAGAGATAAACACACTGCAGACTGTACAGCTAAGATGTCTGAAAGTTTTTATTAGCTAGCAGACAGGCTTTTTTTTTAAATGCGGTTAACATTGAAAATATGATTTGATTCTAAGCTTAAAGAAGAACTGTGAATTCTAAACCACAGGCTTTGTTAAGGATTTCTATTTCCATTCCAAGTATTATGGAAGTCTGATGTTTGAATAAGGCCAACTCATCTTTTAATTCCTAAACTGGCTCCAATAAAAGGCTGGAAAGTCTTTGATCTGTGTAAAAGAGAAGATCGCCAGGGAAAAGCCTCTGCTTCTGTTTGTCCAAATGTTACAAGCAGAGTCTCTAAGCTATAGCTAACAACTCAAATTATGTTTGTTTGTGCTTAGACAGACTTGTTGATTTGCATATAAATGGGATTTCAATGGCAACACCAGTTCTTTCATGGGATTTGCAATGGAGGAGAAAGACTAGTTAAATTTTGATCTAATAGACTGGCCTGCAATGATGTCATTTAATTAGTGTCTAGTGGTGTAAATATTGCGTAATGTCAAATTTCTAAAGTTACCTGCTATGTATATAGCAAGGCCAATAAAGGCCATATAAAATTGAGGGATAGAAATGAGGGTAAGGGCATTAGAATAGAATAGAATAGAATAGAATAGAATAGAATAGAATAGAATAGAATAGAATAGAATAGAATAGAATAGAATAGAATAGAATAGAATAGGAGTAATAGAAACAGAAGTTTTCCTGAAAGGCAGAAAATATCTGGAAAGCTTGTTCTCTGAGGAATAACATAAATTCAGCCTCAATAGGAGTGCAAAGTTTGTAGAATACTGTTTCTAGCAAGGTCTCCTGAATTTTTTTCATTGATCATTGTAGAGGTAAACAGAAAATACAGAACTAGGCTGAAGAGCAGGCCTGATTATTCAATAAGGAACAATGCGGAGGAAATACAAGATTTGTAAAGAAGGCTACTTGTGTTAGCTTATGTTGATGGCATCTAGTTTCATTTTGAGTGAAGTGGAAGGTACAGTACCGTGCAGCAGCACTGTTGTCTGTCTTATAGCTGAAGTGGTTATACTTGTCCTAAGAAGAAAGGTTACATATAACCACCTGTAAAAATTGCCTACAATATGTTTTTCTGCATAGCACACTGCTGTAATGACATTCTTTTTCCAGGGATGGTTTAATGAACAAACCTTCCAAGTCTTTGTTTTCTCCCTTTCATTGACAGCCTCATCTGGGGGCTTGGGTAGGAATGAAGAATTGTTCTCACAAGCCAGACCTTTCTGTTATCTTCTTGAGGGATGGGTATACAACAAGTAGCTGTCACAAGTGCAAACACAAAGAGGCTGTCCTACAGAAGGATGATCAGCAATGATGTGATCAGGCTAGGCTGCTCCTTATCTCTTGATGTCACTGGAGTCCTTGACTACATGCTAAGGATGATACTTGAATTCTCACCATTATTCTTATTTGACTATTATATTATTTCTGCTTTAATGATAGGGGAAAAAAATCATAATGCAGCTCACAGGAGTGAACTTTATCCTCTGAAGCCTTATGTCTTTCTTCTCAGTATGAAATATAGCAACTGTGGAGGTAAATGTAGATTTTTAACTGAAACAGTGAAGATGCTTACTAGACTAGAATTTTTTTCTGGTATTAAATATGAGGCTTCAGCATGTTAACTTTTACTGTTTCCATAAGAATGATGTAACAAACATCATGACCTCATATTAAAAGCTAGTGCAAAGTACACCTATTCTTCTCCAACTAGCAATTCCATCCTTTAAAACAATGGGAATGATTTATTTTCTGGTCTGCTATTCTCAGAAAGGCACATGTTCACCAAATACTACCTTTTTAGACAGAAGTAGTTGGAAAAATAAAGGATGTAATCTCTTCCTGCAAACTTAGCCTTCATTATCTATGCAATGGGTAACTGTTAGAATAAAAGGTCTGAGTAATCTTAGTGACATCTGACAAGTTCAAAGGAAAGTCTATAAAGTTTGTCATCACTGCTTAAATTGTCAGCTCCTAGGAAAGAGTCCTGGAAAAGACCTTAACAGGTTATGAAGTCCCTAAACTAAGAACAGTTATAGCTATTTTTTTTCCTGAAAGATGTTTGTGTAACCTTTTCCAGTAATGGAAATTTTGTGACCTTCCCAGGAAATCTATTCCAAAACTCTTTCTTAATGTTTAACCTTTGATGCTGTCACTACTAGTTCTTTCCACCATGAGCAAATAGAACAGATGATTTTCTTTTTCTTGACAGGAGCTTTTCATGTAATTGAAGGATGCTATGATCTTTCTCCCCTTTACCAGTCAGCTCTTTTTCTGTCTTTGTGTTTTCTAATCTATAACTATTTTCTTTGCTCTTTTCTGGAGATGTGATGAAGCAAAAATATTTGATATCCCCCTTCTAACCCTGTTACCTTCTCTTCAGTCTGGCTAGTCTAACAAGAAGAATGGAGATAAGACTCTGGATCATTGTGATCTCTCCCAGGCTACCTGAAGGATTAGCTCTGATATTGTTGACTATTTTTACTTTTATTTAGCTAGATCTTTGATGTTTCTGCTGTGGTGTTGTTTTTTTGTGTTTTTTTTTTTTTTTTTTTTTTAAGGTTTCTATGTTGAATATAAAATCATTGATGTGACTTTAAAAAAGTATTCTTCAAAAAAGTTTTGTCATTTCTTGTCTTGCCAAGTAGGACAGGTTAAACCTGCCCCTTTGCACAGAAAGCTTTGATTACCTTGGTTTCTATGTGGTCTGTGTCTGTAGTTAACTGTTTTAGTTAACTTTGATTAAAATATCATCACCAAGGATCAGATTTAAACCATCACCATAAACAAAAACATTTTTGTGGAATATCATTAGGGACCTTTTGGTTCCTGCAGGTAGTTTTTCCTAAGACATTTTGCCTTGTTTCGACCTTCAGAATCACCTCTATATTGAAACTTCACAGCTACTTTGTAGCAGGGTTTTGAGTTCATTTTTTATCTGCACTTTGCCTGTTTACTGAACTCCACCCATTTCCACCATGAAGTGTAGGTCACTGCTTTTTCTTTTTCCCTAAGCAGCTGTCCTCCTGGCAGTCACTGCCGTGAACTTTTTCCAGATTTGTTTCAGTCCTTGAACTCTACAGGACTGAGCCAAAAACTTTGTCATATAAGTCCCATTAATAATCATCTGTTTTTCAGGCTCATGGGATCAGTCCTCTGTTTTGTGCTCTGGCTGGAAACTCCCAAAGCCAACGCCTGATGCATGATCCGCTTGTAACATCTGTTCTGGGATGGTGCTGGTAAGTCACTATCAATTGATGTGTTGTTGCCTTGCTAATGCAACCCATGGACAAGAGATTAGCTAGAACTGGTAAATGTAAAACTGAACTTTTAGTGTTTGGGCTTTGGAGAAGTGCGGCACAATATCAAAAGCATGTGTCAAAATGGATGTCTAAATTAGACATTGCAATAAATTTCCCCCACTTTCTCCCAATAAAGTAACACTTTGTACTTGCACAACTTTGTGACAGAGGGAAAACTTACCTATTTTATGCTTACTCTGTAGTCATTCTGTGTGGTTCCAGCTGAAAACTGAGGTCATATCCAAGTTATATTTACCTGGTCATTCTGTGTCAGATGCACACACGCACACACACAACCTGCTTTAAAAACCACCAGAAACTTCTGGAGCAGTGGACGAGTATGGTCATGTACATGTCTCTTGTTCAACAGACATGGCCCTTAGCCAACAAACCACCCCAGTAGACAGAAGGTTCTAGACCACTGACCATATACGATTGCAGATCAGATTTGACTAGGGTATAAATGGAGCCCTGCCTGAGACCTCATTTTGAGTTGGTTCTCCTCAGAGCAGCAGGTCTGCAGTTGGGGATTCTCCCCTTGGGTTGGGATGCTGCCCAAGGAAAGTTCCTTGAGGACTGAGTGCCCTTTCCTTACTGGTGAGTGACTGTACATTCTGGGTTACTCTGCAGATCCCTCACTTTATTGGTGAGTGATTGTGTATTCTGGGCTGCCCTTGAGAATCCACACCTTATGAGTGAGTGAGTGTGCATTTTGAATTATCATTCTAAACTGAGCCCGTGTTGACCATGCAGTAATTGGGTTTCCCTTGGTATTCCAAATCTCTGGTTTACAATGTTGTCGAAGCATTTAATAATTTTGGATAAAAACTGTTTCTAGTTGCTTTACTGCTGAATGATTTTGGCTAGAATAAATTTGCTTTTTGTTCATTACCTGTCTGACCTGATTTTTGGTGTTCTGTGACATAGGCATCAGATTAACTATGTGCCCATGGACAGACTTGCTTACGTTCAACAAACCTGTTGCTGCCTATCTATATATGCTTGCGCTGAGCTCTGTATCAGTCCCCTGTGGAAAATCTTAAATCCAAGCGTAGTGCTTCAGCATGAGCTGAAGATCATCTTTGGGCAGCCTGAATGAACTTGTTGTTGAGAAGGACCAAACCAGTCGCTGCGTAGTCTAGAGTGGCACTTCTTAACCACAGCACCCTCCTGATCTTGTTGCTAGCTGTGTGCATGGTGGCTGGGTCAGCGTACAAAATATATTTTACATATATATATATGCATACATTTTAATAGATATAAACCAGCAGTTTTTGGACTTCTGAGTTAGGCAGATCACTTGAGAGCATTTTGTTGCTGTGAATCCCTCACTTCTGGCACCTATTGGAACATATCAGTTGAACTTTCTTCCATGCATAAATGTGGCTACGTGACTCAAAATGGCTTTGACCATAAAAACCCCATAAAAAAAAAAAATTTAAAGAACTTAAGTCAGAGAACAGTTTTGGGATTTGAAATTGCTTTAGCCTAAAAAATCAGTTTCCGGTCTTGAGACAACCTTTAACCTGGCTGTCAAAAATAGCTATCAATGGATATATCAATGGCTCGCAATGTCTGTGTGAGCCTTGTGAGAACCCTTTCTGATTTTTCATGAGCCTTGTCTGGAAGTAAAGGCAATAAGTCCTTTCTCCTCCTCCTTTCCAAACCCTTTTGAGATGCAAGTATTCATGCATGTGTTACCACAGTTCTGAAGTACAAGAAAGCAAAGCCTTGAGATCAGGGGCTTTGAGAAATGTCAGTAAAGCCATATATACATCTTGCTTTTATATGTGGAAAAAATAAGAGTTTCCTCTCATATTTGAATTTGAGGGGAAAAGAGAACTTTCAAAGGCATGAAAGAGTTCAGTCTTCTGAGAATGAATATCTAAGCAAGATGTGATCCTAAACTGACAAGGAGTCAACATCTGGGTATGTTTTCCCACATTAGCAACTGCTGTCCTAAACCGTGCTGTTGTATGTGATGTTAAACAGCTGCTCAGTTTCACCCCAGAGGTAAAGAATATTCTGTATCTTAATTATATTTTGGTTTTTTAGAACTTTTGAGATGAAAAGCTCTCAGAGAAAGTGTAAAGTAGTAGCACTGAAACTGTACTTTACTTGGTACCTAAAAATCATGTTTTAATTCAATAAAAAGCTGCTGACACATTATAATGCTTATTCTTGGCACTACCATGTTACATTATCCAACCACCGGTTCTCATGATCTACATACCAAATTGTTCAAGTCAGTAATTTGAGTCTGTCCCCACCATGTACTAATGAAATACCGTACACATAGCTGCCACAAATATTAGCAGCTTGTCCATTTCAAGGTGCTGTTGCCTTTGTCTACAATTTACAATAAGAATGAAATGTATCCTGCCAAAACCAGCCCATCCCGCATGCTAAAATGCCCGGTGGCTTTTGAAGCTGGATGCACAAGTAGAGTTTGTACTCAATTTGCTTTTGTGGGAAGAAAAAAGGTCACATATGGTCAGGGAAATAATTCTTTGGGAGTTGTTCATATTTAATAAAATTACACTCAGGAAGTTTAGAATGGATAAAAAAGACAAATGTTTTGTAAACTCAGCACACATTCTTCCTGTAGTGATTATACACAGGATACTGAAATGTAGCACACCAGTGCCTGTGGTTTTTGTCTTCATTTCTGTGTCTTAAATGATATGAATCACGCCACTACAAAAAAAAAAAAACACATGACTGTTACACACCTGCACTGAGTGGGACTTCCACATCCGTAATTCCCTGAAATCTTCATGACTTTGTGTAAACATGTTCATAACAAAGCAAACCCACAATTTTGCATGCACTTATACATGAGATGCAATGGTGGTCTCTTACAGAAGGATTGCTCAAGCAAGAGTTATGGTTGTCACTTCTTTCAAAAGTTTCCTAGTAGAAGTTTCTTTTGAAGGTGACCTGGTTTTCTAAGTCCAGCTGAGAACAGTTAACTGCTTTCCAGATTTCTACAACTAAACTTAGCTCTAACTACACTTGCAAAATCCATGGCTCTGGAATTAACTTTCTGTTAACTTAGTTCAAACCAATCTTTTGAGCAATTTTGTTCATTTTTCCTTCAAAATGAGCTTATAACTTTATTCCGTAGGAGGATATTGTGAGATACAGCTTTCCAGTTTGTCTGAACTGAATTACTGCAAAGGATCTGGCTTGCAGTGTGAGAACTGCAAAGAATATTCTCAAAATTTTTTTCAAGCATGTATCTGCAGGTATCTTTCCCCTAAAATCTATGGAAGAACATAACTGAAAATGGTATGGAGACATTTATGTTGCTTATTAACTATGTTGTGTCTGAATTGTTGCCATAAAAGAAAAATCAAAAGCTGGATTCAAAATGAGATTATTGTGGTAGCTGGAGCTATATTTTGAGCTGCTGGAACCCACTGAGTATACCAGGGTTGAAAAATAGTCTTGCCCAGCCACCTTTGCCCTCTTTTTCCCTAGCCTTGCTTGAGCAAAAGCATGTGAGTGAACCAGACAGGGTAAAGGTGCACTTATTTACTAGTGTAAAATAATAAAATAATCTGCAAGCAAACATATTTAACCTGATATGCATGTTAGTGAATTCTGCTCTACTGGGCTTTCTACTTTCACTCGTAGGCACTTTTGGAATTGTAGTTCAGTGCTATAAGTCTTACTCCACAGAAAGTGGTACTTTTAGACTCACAAGTAAGTCCTACAAAGTGTTCTCTCCCCCTTGAGGAATATTACTTTGTATTCAACTCACAGAACATGGCCTCTTTACAGATTACAAATGTCATTCAAGTCAAACCAGTCTGGTAGTGAGTCTCCTCTAAATAAACTTTCTTTTATTCCCCTCGTCTTAAAGTCTGTTCACTGTCTCTTTATTTTCTTTGCTCTTTTGTGTGCAGCTAAGATTTATAAGGACCACTGTTACAAACTATATGTTTTCCTACATCAGTTCTTTTGGTCTAAAGACCTCAAAACAGGGAATTTACAGTGGCCATAAAATGGACCACCACAAAATACGATCCACCTTTGCAAATGTTCTGAATTTGACGTAGAAAACCAGTGGGATGAAAGGCTGTTCCCATTGTTCTCCATGCAGAAAACCAGCTCCTGACTACCATTAAAATTAGTGTCGTGCTTACATCAACACTCTTTGTACATTAGAGGAAATTCTCACCACTGTAACAGTCTTCATCTGTACCTTTTTAGAGAGCCAAGCTGGCTTGAGATGTGAGAAACTTCCATCTTCAGGAAAATTCAAGCACGGCTCCCAGAGTTTTGCTTAGGCCCATGTCTAAGGGAGCTGCATTTCTTCATGGAACATAATGAAATATTCTAAACAAAATATGAAAACCTGTTATAAATAAACCTAATTAAGCATTTTCAGATGAATAAACAGTAGTTTTATAACCCTTGCTATGAAATCTCATAATCTTATAATTAATTCCATGTTTAATATAAAAATGACAGTTTGATGGAGTTGCTTTGAGGACTAAATAGGGAAATGTACCACATGCAGTTTTCCTGCTCTATACACTACAGATTTTACACGGGAATGACATCACACTAAATAAAAAGACTGGTGATCTATCACCTGGATAATGCGTACTAACTAATGTCAAACCTGGTACCTTGTATATAATTTACTTTTTCAGAACTGAGCTCCCTGAAGTTTTTTTTGTACACATTTCCCAAAATTGGTCCTCTCAGTCTGAAGCAGCATCTGTTTGGTCTATGAAAGGTAAGAAAGTGAAAATCAGACTTTGGTTTTCTTAGGATGTATTCCAAGATTATGTGACTTGTGTGAGGTATGTTTCCCACTGTTACTAGCACGCTGGATGAGATCTTAATTGATCTCTTGTTCTTTCTTTTCTGGGCAGAATGAAGCCTTTGAAGATGAATACTGGCTCATAAACTAAATGCTTTCAGCTGTTGCTGCTGAACACAACAATTCCTAAGAAGATTTTTGTCAGTTGGTTAGAGATTTCCTTGTTTTTACAGAGAAGGCAAAGTTGTAGTTTAACCCTTTAACAACTCCTGGAAAACATTAGAAATCACATTATATGTCTACAGTAGAAATGTAACAGCTGGAGAAGGGAAGCATGCTTTAGCAAGGCAAAGCTTTGAGAAATGTGAACACATGACTAGACGCAGGATTTCGTATGGCCCACTATGCAGGAGGTTATATTAATTGATGAAGTTTATCTACTCTGTATTTAAAAATCGTCAATGAATAAACTTAAATAGACTTACATATTACTACTGTGTGTATATGTAGTAGCTAGGTGAGAAAAGGTAGCAGGACAAAACCAACACACAGCGTGCTGACACAAACAAAGTAGTATCTACCTTTCACAGAAAACCATTTCAAGCCCTTTCTTTCTTCCAGAAAGGAGCAACATGCTACACGGTGCATCTGGCGGATTGATTTGGCTTGATAATGCATGATCGGAGCCTCATGAAAGGGTTTAGCTGGAAAGCCCCCAGTATATAGAATACGCTAAATGAAAAGCAGAAGCACACTGGGGTTAGAAGGAGTATGTTTGGGAGTCAGGCATGCCTGAGCTGAAATCCTCCCATGGCATGACTTTGTCTCTCTGACTTTCTCCACAGAGTAGCAGGGCACAATATTCTCTGCCTGCCTTGCTGGAGGAACTGACGACAACCAACGTATTATTTAGTGTATCTACTGGCAAGTTGTAGTTATCAGTTAGTGTTCGTCTTTGTGTTGAAGTAAATATTAACATGAAGCAGTTTATTGATCTAAATAGTTGAAGTAGGAGCAATCTACAAGGAGAATGTGGAACAAGTAGTGAAATCTGGGACAGGTCTGGGAACAGCAGGAAAAAAAGGTCTGTCATATCTAGTGGGCTTGCCCAGGTGCTGGGAAGTACATGGGGTTCCCCATTCTCCCTGCTACTCTGCTGACAGCAGACATTTCAGCCATTTCTTGATCAAACTTCAGGTTTTGGCCCCTCTGGTATACATAAAAACTAACAACCCTCTACTGTTACCAGCTGCAGCTCAGATAGCTCATGCCATGGACCGAAGAATTCATATCCTGATAATAAGCTTTTTAAGAACTTGCAGGAAAGTTTTATTATTTCTTTTGTAGATTTAATAGCCCCCCTTGCCCATGACGGGTAAATCACATACATGAGACTGCCTTTGGGTGCAAATTCATGTAGTTATAAGCTAGAAAATACCAGAACTAAGGATGTGTGTGTGTTTGGTTGGTTGGTTTGTTTTCCAAAATTAATTTAATCCTGCATTGATTTACTTGTAGATTACCTGGAACTTCAGTGATCATGTACTTCTTTCCTGTAAGATCCCCTCCTCATTTAGGGCAGAGACTACTTGCTTAATGAACAACTGCTTAATATTTTCACTTCTTTGTGTTTCTCCTACCCTTGCTGTGTACTGCCTTGCTGTAATAACCACTCTAGTAATTTCATGGCGTTGTAGCTTAGGATTTTATTTTTAAAGCACTTACAAAAAAATTCCTGTTTCTGTGAAATAAAGCATTAATTTTATCAAGACTTTCTAGAAAGTATGAATCTAAACTTTAAAAAGCTCAGGTGGATTTTTTTTTTTTAAGTAGCTCATTCATTTTGGATACCCAGTTTCAGGCTCATAACATAAAATGAGAAACAGCTTTTACCAAGTGAACAACTATGATCAATGTGAATCACATACCTTGCTGAGCAAGACCTAGGACCTTTGGGACAGGTTGAATCTGGTTAATTGAAGGGTTCATATGTAACTTACCATGAGCACAGTCTTTCACAACACTTTACCATGCCTTATGTTTCTTTCAATTTCTGCAGCAAGCAGAGGTCTTGTGAGCAATAGGTACCTACGTTCAAATTAGTCCTGGGTAATGGTCTGCTCTGCTCAGTCAATTGGACAGAAGCCCTGAAGAAAAAATAGTACATTATAGTCTTTAATTTCATGGTCTCTTGAATGTGCTTGCAGAAGGATACTAGCTTACAGCTACAGGGACAATCTTACCTTTGAGTTATCTTAATTGTTGCAACCTTAAATTTTTTTTTGTAATGAATTTTCTTTTACCAGTCTCTCTTCTTTTTCAAGAGGCTTGCTAAATTAAGTATGACTTTGGAAGTTAAAGGAAATGTTCTGTTTTAATTTTCCCATGTTTTCTCACATATTTGTAAATGTTTTCTTGTATAACAATATGAAGCAAACTCTTAGAACTGAGAATATCTCCACTAACTCATATTTACTGTTTCAGTTGTCCTGCATAATGCTTTCCTGAGACTTGAGGCAGAAGTGGGAATGGAGCATTGTTTAGTGACTCTAACTGGAATAAAATAAGATCTTAGTGTGCTATGTTGACATTGCTCTTGCTACGATTAGTTTTAACACATGACACTACACTAAATTTGTGGAGTGTCTGACCAGTATGTACCGCTAGTATACAGGAGAATACGCTGAAGATGTCAGTTCTTTACTTGCTTGTGAAACTTCTAGCAATTCATAACCAGTGCTTTGCCTTAGACGTCACAAAATCAAATCCTTGTTATATCCCATGAGTTCCATATTAGGTTGGAATTCCAATGGAAATTCATGAGGGACTTTCTGTCTGTGGGATTTTGTAATGTGGTTATGAATACCACTAAGAATGTTTTTCTTAAAAGCTGGATATCCACACATGCCCTATTGGTAAACCACTGGGTTGCTGAATTAAGATTTTATTTACCACTGGAATATATATACTACCCAGTATACACATAGTCGGGAACCACATATGGGAACCATTCCTAGGCTATATCAACATCAGTTAAGTTGTTTGCTGTATTTAGTGCTGTACGTTAGCACTAGGAAGTATGTATTTAAAATCATTAACTTTGCTAGTTAATCTCTTCATCTCTTCCTTTGAACACCTTGGTCCTTCTGAATTTTGAAGTATTTCACTGTCCAGTCACTCATACTTTGAACCTGTTTTCAGAGAAAATTCTAATATCTTACTTGGATGCCTTTTTTTTTCGTTTTTTTTTTTTTTTTTTTTTATTAGTGTGATTTTTGCTTCAAACTCCACGTTGTCAAAACAGACTTTGAAAACTGAAGATGTTCATGAAAAGAAGACATACACAAGGCAAAGATGAGCTGTTTTTATTGAACTCTCTTATTTGACAAGAAGTTATAATAGTGCTCTTAAGCCTTTTTTTTTTTTTTTCTTTTCCCACCCGTAAGAATCTATTACTATGCATTACATATAATTTCTGGAAAAAAGGAGTAAAATGCATTGGCCTGACTTAGCATTTTACTTCTAATTTGTTACCTGATGATGTGTGTAATGAGAAATTACCCTCTGAATAAAACATTTTTCCTGAATATTTTAATAAGCCATTTACAATTTTTCCAGCCTATTTATGGCCATAAACATTTGATACTATATATTTTTTAAAAAAGTTGATTGTAGGCACTAGCTGATACACCTGTCATAATATCTATTTACAATATATACATCCTCTCTGCCAAGTTAGGTCATAGTTTACAATGTGGTTAGTACTGAATTCACAACATGGCACAATTCTGTACAACAATCTGAACTTGTGAATCCAACTAAATGGTGGTAATCTTATAGGGAGTTTTATTAAGCTGCAGCTACACATGGGGATTTTGGAAATATGTTGCTGAAGTGAAACTAAAATTTATATAATTAATCATTTTGAAAAGAATTTTCTTCTCTGTGTGTGTATTTTTGTTCAGGATAATTAGCTAACCACAGTTTGTTTATATAAGGTGTGTGTAATCTGTTTATAGAGCATGGCAGCTGACATAATGTAGCTCTTGGCGAGCCATGGCATTCCCTTCCCACAAGTAACAGTTGAAATGATAAAACAACATTCAGATGAATAACTCCCCACCAGGTAAAAATCATTACAGCCCACATTCTCCAGTAATATTTTCAATCTACCTTGTTAAACCTTTCCACGGGAGCAAACACAGGTACAACCACATTTGCTGTAACTGTAGACCAATTCTTCAGCCAGCCTGGGGCCCCACAAATGTGTCTGAAGTAAGATTACTGTTACTGAGAAGTGTGTTTGTTGTAGACCAAAATGTCACAATATGATCCAGACAGAAAGAATGAGATTTGATTAGGGGATTAGAAACATGAAGACACACGTCGCATGTCATTCAGATGGAAATATGACATATTAGGCCATTGGGAATTTGAGCCAAAGTATTTATCATGACTGAGGCTCACATCATTGTACCTGGGCTCTGCAAAGACTCTCTCCCAGATCACCCCATGCTGCCCAGAGGAGAGCTCTCAGAAACCTCAGGATATCAAACTTCTCTTTCTGACAGCCCCAAAAATTTTCATATTTTTTGAATCAGGATCCATATGATTGTCTTCTTTCCAGACTGGTGTATTTTTCCCTGCAGTATGATAAAGGAGGGACCATGTAAATGTAATTGTGGGGTCTGCTCCATGTGGAAGTATCTGTGAAGATGGACCATGGACATACTGCCTGCATCTTCTGGAGAGAGTCTGTGCCAACAAGAGCTAGACCTGATGTGAAGAGTTCTAGCTTCGATTTGCATAAGAAACACTGATCCCTTTTGTAGGGACAGAGTACACTTCAGCAGGCCTATATTTGTTGAAGCCAAACACCCAGGGGAAAGGTAACCTGGCAAAATTGGTGACTGCTGACGATTAAATTTGCTGGCCCTCAAAAAGCATAAACATATGTAGTGGGAGGATTTGAACTACAATAAATTATCCAGCGAACCAGTCTGGTGAGGGTCTGAGGGCTGAGCTGTGAACACCTCCTTTCTTCAGTGTGCAGTGATCAAGCTAAGGATGAAGAAGGACAGTTAAAACAAGCAATCAAATTGACGAAAGGGTGTGGAGAAACACTGCCTCATATTGTGCAGTGTGTTTTGCTCCAAGATAAATCAGCTTTCAGTTCTTTATGGTTTCACACTGGCTCTTGGGACACAATAACAAAACAAGGAGACAAAGGTTGCTGGCTTTTGCTACAGATCTCTGTCAATGAGATCCTCCTCCTACTCTGCAGGAAAGTCATTACCATATAGCATGTCCCAGTATTGAAGCACACTCATGTATGTATACAAGTGCAGATGTTTGGTCTGGAATCCGTATGCCCCCCAACCTGTGGAACTTCTCACAGTCACCCCATCGCAGGAAATTCAATTTACAGTGTCCGCTAATGCTGCTCTTACCCATTTGTGGACTTAAAATTGCTGGTTACTAGTGATAGCACCTCTTTTATCTTGCCTTGGTAGCACAACCCCCACCTTACTGCAAATTAACTAGGTGTTTTCCCCTTTGTCAGCTCTGAGCTGCAAACTCCTTCAGCATGCCCAAAGTATACATTTCTGCAGAACTATGTCTCCAGTTGAAAAGTCAGAAGAGAGTGGAAAAGATCATGTTCTGCAAATGAGTGAAGTTAGCACTGAATTCTATAATGGTAGCAAAAGTGGGTGGGTGATTGCAGTTAGTCTTCTCATTGCCACACTGCTGCAGTTCAAGATCCAGCAGGCACACACAAAACAGGACAGTGACAGTTTACTTTTGCTGGAGAGACATGCGAGGACAGATCCTCAACTGGTACAATGGTTACCTTGAAGTGAACTGAGATATTTGCAAATGAGGATCTGCTTCAAATAGAAAAACCCCAGCTTCATTGAAATAAATGGAGATTTTGCTATTTAATTCAGTGAGACTGGCTGTCAGTCCCAAATTTCTTGGGACAGAGGAAGACTGCAACATGAAACTGGAAGAGGTGTATTTTTCTTACTACAGGTAGGGCTAGGATAGATATAGTAACAAGGTAAAAGGTCAAGGTGGAAGGAGGAGAGGTCATTCTTTCAATAGTTTGGACTGCGATATGTGCACTGTCCTTACCAAGCACCTGCTGTACTATACGGTATGTATAGCTGGTTGCAAATGCTCTTGCTCCTGAAAAGGAGCTGCTATGGTAATGGTGCAGTACGTAGTGTGTGCTGGTTTCTCTGTGAGTAGGATGTCCTTGTTCTCTTCTTTAGTACTAACCTGTGACTGTTCAGACTTCTGACTAGCAGGTGGGTGCTCAAGGCTTCGTCATGGTGTATCTCATGCAAGAATGGCAGCTATTTTCTTGCTAATAATTTCATTTTGTAGGTACATGTACCTGAAATATTTATCCTTAGTTCTTTTAGCCTTTTGGGAGATACTTACTGGGTGTGTACTTCACCTTCTGGAAATGTCCAGTATTTGACCAGAATACTGAGAAAGGGAATAGGACATGATTTACAGATTTATGTCTGAGAACATTCCTGCATGATAGTTATGTTTACACTGACTGTGTATCCTCAAGCCCACATTTAAAATGTAGATCAAACAATATTGCCAACATGTATGTTTCCTTATTGAGATTTTCTCCAAATATGGATTCATATTTGCTGTTCTGCCAGTATTCTTGCAGTAGTGTCTGTTTTATATTTATGTGCAATTCCTCTTGTTGAAGGAAGGAAGGAAGGAAGGAAGGAAGGAAGGAAGGAAGGAAGGAAGGAAGGAAGGAAGGAAGGAAGGAAGGAAGGAAGGAAGGAGAAAGAAAGGAGAAAGAAAGGAGAAAGAAAGGAAGAAAGGAAGAAAGGAAGAAAGGAAGAAAGGAAGAAAGAAAGAAAGGAAGAAAGGAAGAAAGGAAGAAAGGAAGAAAGGAAGAAAGGAAGAAAGGAAGAAAGGAAGAAAGGAAGAAAGAAAGAAAGAAAGAAAGAAAGAAAGAGAAAGAAAGAAAGAAAGAAAGAAAGAAAGAAAGAAAGAAAGAAAGAAAGAGAAAGAAAGAAAGAAAAGCATAATGTACAATGTCTGTCTGAAACATGCAATGGGAGTGTTGACTCTATCATGATTTTAGATCGATAAATGATAAATAAATATGCAAAGGGCATGCAGTGATGAAACCTCAGATATAATTCTACCATTTCTAATATGTTCAGGTGACTCTAAGATAGTCAGATAATGGTCGTGAATAGAAATTGGACATCTAAGTAGTCTGCTCTCAAGCTATTTAATATGCGATGTACTGCTCAGAATCCTGCTACAGTGACAATACAGATAAATAGCTAGGTCTTGCATGTTTGATTCATAGTTTGTTAATAATATGTGATCAGTGAAACAGAACAGAATGAATACATGAAATTATTTAATCATTTAGAAATCACAAAATTTGCTAAATGATAGGGTAAGGAAAATTGAATTTGTTCAGCTCTTTGTCACTGCAGAACTCTCCAAGCTGGCCTTTCATTTTCATTACTGGGTCAAGTTACAGTGTCAAGTCTACTTCATGGGCATTTATGAAAGGCATATTCACAGCCTTCACTGGGAAAAATGCTCTGATTTTTCCTGAAAGCCTGTAAGAAATTGCACAAAGAATGAAATAAACTTAGGCCACTGATCTGAGAAGTGCTTTCTATTTTGGCATTCTTTATACCATAAATGGGCAAAAGCCCAGTTTCTGTGATGTTACTCAGTTCAGTATATTTCATCCTCTCGAAAAGACTTCATCTCTCTGGACAACCAAAACCCATTAATCTGGAGAAAGAGAGTCAGCACTTAATAATAGAATGTAACTTTATTGAGCACTTAAACTATGGCCAGGAAAAGCAAATTCACTCTGAATCAACCCAGTGCAGTGAAGTGGAATATAAATGTTGCAGAGCTTATCTATGGAAGCATGTTGTCATTTTTCTGAGGTTTCTATCAAATTTTTAATCAAAACCATAGCTGAAATTGGCCCAAGTTACTGTGATCATTTTTGAATGTTCTGTTCTGTAAAGTCTAGCACACAGATTTATAATGTTTGAACACTAGTACTGTTGCCAAAAGTCACAAGAAAGTTGCAGACTTCAGACACACATCATCAGTACATGTTATATATCTACTTCAGAAGCAAAGGGGAGTCCTTTGGAGATGGCCACAAATGCACTCCAGTGGCTAGAACGAACGATGCCGATAAAGTTGCAAGGTGATCTGGGAAAGGAATTACTTTAATGAATAAGGAGTAATGTATTCACAAAGACCAGCTGCAGGCTAGGTAGGCTAAAGGCTTGTATTAGCTCCTGTAAAAGTCTGTTTGGAATACCTAGAGTTACAGTTCAGCTCCAAATTGCCCTACATAATGGCAACACTGATTTAATATATTGCTTAGTGACATGTGTTTTTTCTATTCATCCACTTTTCTTAGCACAGCTGGTCATTGTACCTCTTACCTTTCCTACATACAGCAGCAATATGAGAATCATATCAATATATATGAAGATAATCTCCATATATTGTCCATAATGCCTATTGCACATACCTGAAGTTCACGTTTCAAATTTCTTCATGTCGAAGTATCACAGTACTGCCATGAGCATTATTATAGGCTTGCTCCTTGTTTTGTTTTGTTCAGTGCATAAAAACAAGCGTTTGCTTATGTGTTCTGATAGACTATGGAGAGAGACTTGCCTGTTGGCAATAGGCAAATTTCTTTTGCCTAATAGTGCATCTACTAGAATAGCTATTCATCTAGTGATTTCATATACCACTAGATCTTATATACAGACATCAAAACCCACATATCTCGTATTTCACCCATCTTTGGTTTATATTAAAAACACAGAAATGAGCACAATAGCCTGAACGAAAAACAGAAGAGAGGTTTTCCTAATGCCTCAACTGATACTTTCCTACAGATCTTGTTAACATAAAAATGATGTAAGGAGTACCAAAAGAAAGAATAATACATGTACATAATTATTAAATGTTAGTGAAGTTCTTAGTTAGTAAATTATACTAGCTAAATATTTTCTCATTAAAAAGTTTTGAGAAATACAGGTTGGTCAGAAAATATAAAACATTATAGAGTATAAATTCAGGAAAGGAGATAACATGATTATCAAGTATTGATGCTTATTTTTTCCAAGCAGAACATTGTATATTGTTATGTTTTGATAAAGAAGGAAGTGTGAAAAACTAACTTTATGTAAGTAGCAGGCAATGTGAAATATTGTGGGTTTTTTTGTTTTGTTTTGTGTTTTTTTTTTTTTTTATTGTGGGTTGACAAGTTAGTTGTTTGCTTCTAATTAATAGAAGTTAGAAAATGGAAAGAATATGTGTATGGTGACAAGATGAAATATTGAATTAATTTTGTGAGGAATACTGAACTTGGAAAAATGGAATTCTACCAGTTCTATTTTCCTTAACTGCTATCTCATTGGGCACTGTCTTTGGAGTAACCCCATCCTGTTTTCAAAGAATTTCCATATGGTTTCATGATATTGGCCCAGTTTTTGAAAGGTAAATAGACATTCAAGCATACAAGATACTTTGCAGAGTTAACTGACCACAATCAGGGCTTTCTGAGACAGTCACATAGTCAGAAAAACTGACTCATTCATATGAAGCATCCAGCTTGATTTTCCTTTACGTAGCCAAGACCCCAAATTACCCTGGTGTGCTTGGCTGAGTATGTGATGAATAGGTTGGCTAGAGGAAGGAATTGGTAATATCTGTAATTTCTGTGTACCTGTGGAAGGTCTGTGGGAGGTCTATGGGATGAAATCTCAAGCAATAATTCGAAGACTCTTCACATGAAGTAGTTTGGGATTATTATATTTCTATCTTTTGAAATAAATTGCATAAAGTGATGTTAGGAGTAGTAAATGATGAAAATTCCTTCAGAACAGTACTCTGTTTCCTGCCTAATATGTACTTTTCCCCTTTTCATTCTTACTTGGCTCCTCTCTCTGTAGCATCTGAAAAACATAAGTCTCTCATGCCTCTGCTTAACAGCAGCCCTGTAAGTTAAGGGGCTAGTGATGCCTACATCAAAATGGCTGGATGGGGCTTTCGAGGCTCCTGAGTCCTTGGTGAGACCCTACTGTGCACCAGTTCACTCAAGGGTTTCTGGAGAAAGAAAACCCAGAGGCTCTGGCTAGAAGGACTCTGCAGTGTCTATCGCCCTTTTCCCAGCCAAACCGTGGTCCAAGTCATGACCCACTCAATCTAGGTGCTGCCATGAATGCCAGCTGTGCTTACTCCCTTCTTGCAGGGATACAGGGAAATAAAACAAGTTAGCAAATAGTCTAACCTGTAGTAGACCTGTTAGTAGAAAAACTATTTAAATATTAAAAACAGCAAGAGTCATGCTGTTTACAAATAATATATGTTTTGTGTTAATGGGCATTCATTGAAAATCATTAGGTAGCACGGATTACAGAACTGCTTCCAGCTAAGCCAGAAATACAAGACTCAGCTGTTACTAATAAACTCCAATTTCAATTGATTGAATAATTATTTTATTCAGCCAGTTTTCTTTTGAAAATGGTTACATCAAATAGTTTAAAAACTGTTCCAGATGTCAGTTGTTCTTTCCCATTGGGAATGCATGACCAAGTAGAAGATAGGTCATTTGATCAATAAAAATAACATACATAAGTATGACCCCATATTCCATCTTAATATATCTGACAAGCAATTTCACTCCTAACAAAAATAAACCCGAGAGCTTTTTTCCTAATTTAAACAAAAATTCAACTGTGATTCAGTCTGTAGTCAAAGAATATTCTTCTGTATCCCTTTCAGCAATGACTACTTCTGCATATTTGGAGTCGAAAGCTTTAATCTTGGTACAAGTTCATCCTTCCTGATATCATTTAACTTAATGTCAGGGTTTACTGAAAGTCTTCAGGCAAAACTATTAAGAACACATTGGTTTTTGATTGAATGACTCTTCTGTGAATCTCACCGTTTCCTATAGAAAATATTGATTCTTAGTTGAAATTGCCGGAAAACCAAAAGTGCTACCTTGGAAATACTTTCTCCATTCTTCCCATCTCTACTTGCTTCTGTGTCCAGCTTCTGAGGTCAGGTTACACTGCCTGTAAAGCATTTAAATGCCTCTTAGAGCAGTGAGATGCAGAGGAGGCAGAGAGGATAAAATGTCAGAGCAAAAGTTTTGCAAACAATTGTGGTTCTTCCCTCTTCTCTTGACTGTTATGATCTGTTACTCTGAAATACTGATTTATAGTGAGATTATGTTATGTGTTAACATATTAGTCATACTTTTGACAGCTTAAGAAGATTCAATAGCACATTTTAAAAAGCTGACAAACATTTCAAAATATGATTCCTGAAATGTAATCAAAAATAATTCTATTCTAAGGTACAACACTTCCTTTAAAAACAAAACCAAAAGTTAAAACCAAACAACAATTCACCATGCTATTTTAGAGTTTAAAACATTGAATTTTTTTCACTGAAGTTTCAGAAGTTCTGAGACAGTAAATAAAGCAGTTATTTATAATGTCTTTCTGTGGCTAGTAAGGAAATAGATACAATAAATACTGTAGTTTACGGAGATGAGCCACAAAGAAGTGTTAATTTATGAAGATAAAGAGCTCTATGACATAGATTTGCTCCTTAGAAACAAAAAGTTCTGTATGAAATCCTGGCTACCTGGAACTTAATGGGAATTTAATCACTGACTTAATAGCTTTGACTGTACCAGTAAATAAAAAATGCCTGGGACCCTTCTCTGCACTGCTGCACTCAAGTTGCCTACTGGGACTAGCTCCATGCCACCTCATGAGCCCTGCAGAGGACTCATGTGGGAGGGGAGTTATCGGCTTAGGCCAAAGTCACGCTAAGGACTCTAAGAATCATAGGATCATAGGACAGTTTGGGTTGGAAGGGACCTTCAAAGCTCATCTAGTCCAACTCACCTGCATTCTCAACTAGATCAGGTTGCTCAGAGCCCTGTCCAGCCTGACCTTGAATGTCTCCAGGGATGGGGCATCCACCACCTCTCTGGGCAGCCTGTGCCAGTGTTTCACCACCTTCATCATGAAAAATTTCTTCCTCATGTTTAGTGTGATTCTCCCCTCCTTCAGTTTAAAACTGTTAACCCTTATCCTGTCATAACAGGCTCTGCTAAAAACGGATTACAGAACTTGTGGCAATCAGCGGCACAGATTAGCATAGCCATGGACAGTGTGGCTAGAATTTCACCTTCTCCAATCTATTTTCATTGAAGTATACTTGTCTTTTGTTTCTCTGTTCCTCCCATAATTTCAATAGCTGGAAGATTAGTTCATAAATATAGGCATCACTGGATTTTTTTCCAATACAGTTCAAAGGGAACAAGAGACTTTCTAGCAAAGTAGCTGGTTAGTTCAAAGTTGAATTTGACTAAATTCAACATCCCCCTCCTCCAAGGAAAAAAAAACAACTGTAGAGTCATAAAATTTTAAGTGTCCTTAAAACTGTAAATGTTAAGCAACTATTTTATTTAATTGCATACCATACGCCACATTTGGCACACATTAAAATCTGCAGGTTTTTTATGTGTTTCTTACTGCTCAATAACTAGTACTTAGCTAAATATTTAATCTAAAATTCTTAAATACAGAAGTAGCCTGTATTAGTTTATAGTCTCCTATCATACAAGAAGGGAAAAGGTAAAAATCTGTAGCTTTTTAAAGCTTTAGAGAGTCAAAGAACATACATAATCAGAAGGCATCACTTTCCCCCCTTTATCCCTGAAACTTAGGTCAGATGCTCCATCTAACATGACATAATTTTTACAAATTAAATTGTCCTCTAGTGCAAGCTTAATGCATCTTCCTATCCACCATATACCTATTTGAAAATAAACATTTAATTTGCATGTGTAAATGCATACTCTGTCAGGCAGGGAAGCCTGAAAATCTTTCTCTCAAATCTGTAATTAAGCATTTAAATGAATTTTCTGTTTTTTTCAGAAGTCTGCAACATGCATTATCTTCTATTTACCATCTGTTGTGTATCTTCTTCATGCGAATATGACTCCAAAGAGTTGAAAATAAGGTTTTGTCCTGTATTATGGAGTAACAATGCTTTTTCACAGTGAGAAATCATAGAAGATTCTGAAGGTGGAAAGGGCTTTACCACATGCTAAAGGACATTGAAAGTTAGTACAACTAATTTTTGTAGCCTTTTTTTAAAGTAGAATTGTTACCAGAAAGCAGAATTTTGGACCACATAGAGGAAGAATTGCTGGCTTTTGATTCCTTATCCTAGTTTGCAATGCCATGAATATTTTTTGGGGGTTAGAACAGGAGTAGAATTATTCACTTAATGAAAACTGCTTAAAAAAAAAAAAACAAAACCAAAGCTGCAGTTTGCCTGAGGCTAAAGGACTGAAAACTCAGAGCTTCCTCTACCTTTCCTCAATAGTGACAAATGGCAAATGTTTCACTTGTATTTTGCCCCAACAATCTGCTTTTTTTTCCTTGAAAGTGACTCCATCAGAAATGTGGAAACACATGGAAATAAAAATGAGATTATTACTGAAAAATTAATAATCCACAAAGAAAATATTAGTACTTGGATGCCTTCCTAAGGTAAAATGGAAAAGATGTCCTTCTCCAGATTTTTTTTTATTAGTATGTTTTAGGATGGATTGAAATTACAAAGCTTTTATTTTGTTAACAAAAATACCTCCTAAAATCTTCCTCAACTCTGATGACATATGGCGTTCTTTAAATTTTAGTGTCTGATCACTAAGAGCATTAAATCAAACCATGATCCAGAGTCATCAAAGGGATAATGTGCCATGAAATATGAAGTGAATTCAATTTCAGTAACTTTATTGGTACTATATCGTGCCCGGGTACAGTAAAAGTTAATCAAGAAAATGAATATCAGACATAAGATCATTGAAAATAATTTAGTATTAATTTAGTGTGGATTTTATACACAGAGACCTAACTCTGCAGTAAAACATCAGCTGTTTTTAATGCTGCTTAATATGCAAATCAGCACATTAGTTTGGCACAGATTTCTAATGGAACAATCCTGAGCTGGTACCAGAAAGGAAAACTGTGATTATAATTGTCTTCAGAAGGCTTGACATTCGCTGATGACAACTTTTAAAACCATGGTGTGTTTATCACTGGGGAAAAGGTCACTTGAAACTCAGAATTTGTTCCCTTCCTGTTCACATTTTATTCTTGAATAGAACAAAGTGTTTTTATTTTTTAATTTGTGGCTCCAAATTGTTGCAAATAGATACTCATCAGCTGTATAGCTTGCTTATCAAGAAACTCCATTGAAAGCTGAGCATTTGGTGTGACTGTACTGACCTTGCAGCATAGAATATTTCCTTCGCATTGAAAAGACTAAACACTGAATGTTTTTAATTGACAGTGTAATGAAACAGATAGTATATCCCATTTCCATTTTTACCTTCTATAATTTTTAAATTTTTGTGGAAAACCATCGTAATGAAGCATTCCTCCCAGTGAACAGGTTTGTTAAGATATTTGTGCAAACCAAACATCCGGAGAAGCATGTTGCAAACATGAGTCAAGTGGAAACTGAGGTTTTTAAAATGTGTTTGAAAAGAGCATTATTTGTAAGTTATCTTCCCTTTTGTACTTCAGATGTTACATCAACAGCATAATTTCTGGAAGGGAAATATCCAGGAAGAATTCAAAGCAAGCTGTTTCACGTAAATTATCTTCTGTTAGCTAACATTAGACTCTTTTCACTAACTTCTAGTAGTGCATTAATTAATGTTTAGGAAACGGAGTGAAATAACTCAGGTAGTCAGCATCATGTATATCCAATATGTACTGGAGTTTTAGCATAATAAAGTGTTTGTCAAAAGGGTAGCAATGAGAGAGACTATGCAGATGTGTCTAAAAATGTTTCTATAAGACTTTGAGAAAATTCATGTCAACAAGTCCTTTCCCTTCTATAGTGGCAACAATGTGAAAGACTGCATCAATATTTTGCCAATGGAAGATGGGCTTCTTTATGACTAATTAGATGTTAAAGCTGCAATTATTGTTATTCACATTTAATGGTATCCTTAGGAAAGACAGGTTTGGTGTGTGTGTGAGGGGGTTATTTTGCTTTGTTTGTGGTGGGTTTGTTGGTTTTTTTCCCCTCTTTTCAGCTCTACTGCAATTGCTTTCTTACCCGTTAATTCCTGCAGAGACATAAGCACTTCAACTGTTATAACTGACAGGGGTAAAAGGCTGAAGAGCCAGGCAGGAGAAAATCCCATTTCTTAGATGTCTTCTGAGGTCCTGACAAACCTACGGTCAGGAACGCTACAGTAGTGTAAGTTTAAAGCTGTGGATGAGCCTCAGCTTTTCTGCTTAACAGCATTTATTGCTTGTATGCAAATATGCAAGGAAAACTGAGCCATGTGTGTGTATGTGATTTTGTGTGGTTTGGTTTTAAAAGCAGTTGTTAAGTACCAGATAATTTTCTCTGTACAAACCTACTCAATTAACCAGATCCATAAATAATACATTAAATTTTATTCTGAATTTCCCAATGAAGTATGTTAAACTGTTCCTTTCAATATTTCTATTATGACATAGTATATATTATATAATAATATATAATACAAGAAACAAGTATTACTTTTCTCCCAAAGGGGCAGTCAAAGATTAGCACAGCCTCAAGTGGAATCTTTGTGGTAATAAGGCAGGGTAGATGTTTGAAGAGTTACCTTAAATTACCCCTGCTGCAATTAGAAGTTCAGATTCACAAGTCCACTCTCAAAAGACTAAATCTACTCAAATGGCTTGCCATGTCATGTCTGTAACTAGCAATGGATTGGACAATTAGAAAAAAATTGCTGATTTGCTAGCAGAGTTAATGAATGTCCTTTGGAAAAAAAAAAAAAGATATTGTGCTTGGCTTAAAGATTTTAACATGGGATCAGAAAAAGGATGTCAGGCTCTTTAATTCCTGATACATGGTTCTTGCAGTGTGTTTTTCAGAAGCTTTTTGTAGCCAGGAGTGATAGACAGCAGAGGAATGATTTTCTAATTGTTATTTGTTTTAGCAGACCTACAAACTGTGCTCTGACCAAAAGACTGAGATTCCAAAGAGCCATTCTCCTTGGAACCATGAAGCTAAAGAAACATGGACAAAGTCATGAACAACTGGAACTTTTTTTACCTGTCATGAGGAGAATAAAGCTTTTATCATCATTAATAATTTATTACTAGAACAGTTATTGCTTTCAGTGTAAGAAGCTGAAAGATCAAGGTAATAGAGCGTTCTTCAAAAGCATACAGTGGAGAGTAAAAGCACTATTTTAGTATAGTGAAAGAGAAATTCTTACCAAAATGGTCATCATCCTTTTTAAACTGAATGATACTTAAGGAAAGAAAAAGACCATAGTTGGGCTTTTTTGAAGCACTATAATCCTAGTCAGCTGAAAGCTTTGAGTAATAAACCAGCTGATACTGTGTGAGGTTTGTCCATCTAAGCTCCCCAGCAGTAAGGAATTTACTGTAACAGTTTATGGACTTTGGTTCCCATGGAAAGAAATATGTGTATGCCTTTCCTCGTGCAACTGAAAGTAAAAGCTGAAAGATGAAGTAACTGTTCCCAGGGCTTTTCACATTAGACTTGATTTCTGCATTAATCAACTCTATCACAAACAGTTCTTGGCTGTAGCCCATGAAGACAAGGGAATGATTTCACAAAGCAAAGGAAGACATTTTTCATTTACTTGTGGATGTCCTCAGTCTGAAAGGTAATCTTTCAATAACAGAGAAGTTTAATGGGAAAGAAATGCTATTGACAAGTAAGGTTAAATGGACTGAAGGAATGCCAAGTTTCACTTCAGATCCTAAGTAAAGACAGTTGTCTTTGTGCACAATATGTTTGCAGCTTTGAATCCTGAAAACGTTAAAGCTAATCTTAACTTTCTTTCCCTTGCCCTTCCTGGCAGTTGCTGGACTGTGTAAACCAATCATGATGCTTATCATGTCACTTGAAAGTTTTCTCATAGAACTTAAAAAATTTTCCACAAAAAAAGAAAATTTCACAAGTAAAAGGTCTGAGAGACATGTAATTCACAGCCTTCTCACCCACAGCTGGCTCGAAGACTGGAACTACACACACAGTAAATCTGTGTAAACTCACGTCTGAAATTAAAGACAGCTGATACAAAGTCAAAATTTCTTTTAATGAAGAATTCTATAGGAATGACTATTTAAGCAGAATGCATAGGGAATTTCTTCCTGTTTCCAGTGGGAATGTTTTGCTCTGTGAAGCTGAAACAATGCTGATCTCAGGCCGTTCACTCAGCCTGGTTTCCTACAGCATATTTGGGTGCAAGGTGGCAATGGGCAGGGCTTAGAGCAAGGTTCCCAGTTCTGCCCACCCACTGGGACACCTGTGGCAAAAGGAGTGCTCCGGTTGCAGACAAGGAAATGCTGGGAGCCCAAGAGGTTAACTGGCAAGAATTTAGCCAAAGTTTCTAATAGAACTAATTTTTCATCAAAAGCTTGCCTGACTGGCCTAATATCACAAAGTTTGGATGAAAATGTTTTTCAGAATAAACCCCTTTCATTGCAAGTTTCCAATAAACTTCAGTAAGTAGCAGTGTCACCATGGCACTAGGTGCTGGTTTATCTTTTCTTTTGTGACGTGGAAACATTAGCATCTCTCTACTTCATGGAAGGGTTGTGATCAAGAATATTTTTCAAGTGCTATAATGTGCTTGAGTGGACATATTTTCCTTTGTAAAATGAAGGTATAGAGCTGATGAACTGAAGTTCCTGGTTGCTTTTCAGGGGAAAGGGGGTGTGCAGAGAGGGGAAGGGAAGGATGAAAGCAGAATAATTTTGGAACCTCTGAAGGTCATAGCTTCACAGGCAAGATTGCTTATCCAGCAAAGTTTTAAAAGTCTCCAAGGATGGAAATTCTACAGCCTTTCTTAGGCAACCTGAGATTTTTCGCTTGCTGCATCTTGTGTCTGTTGCCTCTTGTAATGTCATTGTGTGTTTCTGGCACCATCTTCTCTGTAACCACTTGGCAGATAGTTGAAGGTGACAACAATATTCTTACCCCTAGTTTTCTACTCTTTGGACTGAACAGTGCCCACTCTGTCAGTTCCTTTTATACACCAAATGTTCCAGCCCTCTCACTATTTTGGTGGTCCTCCACCGGACTTGCTCCAGTTTGCCTATGTCTTTCTTGGACTAGGGGACCCAAAGCTGGAGGCATTATTCCAGATGTGGTATCACTAGTGCTGAAATAGGAGAACAAACTCTCCTCTTGCTAATGCAACCCAGTAAATGACTGTCCTTCATCCCTGCAGAGGTACACTGCTGGGTCTTGTTCACCAAGACACCTAGCTCCTTTTCTTCAGAGCTTTCTCTCCCATCAATGCCAATTTTTACTGTTGCGTGCTGTTAATCCACTCCAGATGCTGGACTTTGCATGTGTCCTTGACTTGGGAAATGGTGCACACATAAACACATTATTCTCCATCACTTTTTAAAACCCGTTTGTAGTCACTAACATATTACCTGAGTAATACAATCCAAATACTACTGTAGTCTCTAAATACTTGTAGCTGTAACTGGTTTCAGACACAACGTATGGCAGAAAAAAATAACAAAAAATGGCTCTAGAGATAATAGTTTAGCTTTCTGCAGTGACTCTTGTGTGTTTAGCATGAAAAATGTATCCCTTAAGATAATGCTTTTCAGTGTGCTTTTCACTTTAGCACCCAAAAACTAGGAATATTAAATACACATCCATATTTATTGCAAATGTTACTGTGCATGTATTTGGACAACTATATACTTAGCTATTCCTGAATGAGATACTAAATACCATATCTGCCTAAGTAAGCACTGCTAAAATTCCTGCCACATATTCAGGCACTGGATCTTAGTGAAGACTTCCAAGACATGGTCAGCAGCTTCTGGGCTTAAATTCCTTTGCAAACTCAGCATTCAAAGAAACAGGACAAAGAGGGAGCTTTTGCCAGATAAGAGAAGGAAAAGTATTTTGTTATTAGGATACATGGATGGGGAATTGTGTGATTCTGTTTGTATAAAACCACAATCCAAATAAACCTGGGTGAGGGCTGGCAGGTGGATCTAGCAAACCAGCCTTTGTGTCCCTGCAAACCTGACTGATGACTTGCAGCCAACTGAAAGAAAAATAAAAATGGTGTGGTGGCTTTCCTGCCATCCCTCCAGTGCACCACAAGAGGCCTGAGGACAGCAGCACATAAATCCTATTGCAAATCATTTGCTCTCTTATTCTTGGTTAGCTTTTACCTTTTCTTGCATTTAAGACAGTAGGTGGGATGAAGTCTTACCAGTATTTAAATCAGTGGACATTTTCACTGTGGATTTTCACTCCAAGGATGGAATCAACACTCAACTCTAACTTCAGCAGTTTAAAACTGACTCATCTTTTCCAAGATAGCCACCTGGACATGATATGCAGGGCACTTGATTCTGTATCACAAACAATAAATACAAACTTCTTTAGGCACTGGAGAACTCCAGCTGACATGCTCTAACTGAAAGGCCCTGAAAATCTTTAAAATGTCCATGCAACAGCCATGGTGATCTGTGTACGGTAGAACAAAATATGTGACCATTTATCACACACATATTCTGCTAGAGTCATGAAACTTTTACAGGACTGTATGTATGAAAGAAATACTGAGTAAAGCAATGGAGTAAAGCAATGAAGTAAACCTGGCTGTTTTATTCAGCCTGGGCATAAGAGGCAGTGATTTCAAGCCATTGTCCTTCGTATTTTATGTTTCTGAAGCCAAAAACTCCCAAAAGAACCAAACTGCAGGAAAACGAAAGCAGAAAATACGTTTGTGTATTTCAAACACCTTCTCCCTAGCTGTCCTTCCCCAGGACTGTTTTGACTTGCTCAGCACTGAGCCATCCCATGGCTGCTCAAGCACTGGCACATCATATCCCTGGCCTGGCTGACAGGGTGTGATGTTGTTGGATAACGATGTAGAGCACCTGCACGATTAGGGGCTGGCTGGGTGCCGAGGGGAGACCCATGATGTATGCACCAAACCAAGGCATGGGGTTCCCAGATGGGAGTGCTGCAATGAAGCAGTGCTCTGCAGATGGGATAAGTGCCCTCATTATTCACCCTCTGGACAGCCTAAGTGCCTTCATTATTCACGTGTGGGTCCATTGTATGTTGAGGAAAATATGTATCTTTATTGTTTACTCAGTCACAGTGCAGCACTTTATCAGTTTAATGTTACTGAATTAAGTATGCAAGCGTGTGACCTTTTTAACCTTTTTAAAGTTGCTCCTATCATGCTGGCAGGTGATCTCAGAACTAAAAATAGAGTGACCTATTATACCACCAAAGCAAATACTATGCCATTAAATGGTTTATGTCCTTTAGTGAGGGTTAAATCAGATGTAATCAGATGAAATTACTCTTGACTATAACAAAATGAAAAGACTACCCCATACATTTGGTTTTTGCTTTTTTTTTTTTTTTAAATTTATTTTTCTATTGATGTTCCTAATCTGCAGGCCAAAAAAAAAAAAAAAAAAAAAAAGAAAAAGAAAAAATACAAATGAAGCTAACACCTTTTGAATTTAAAATATAGTACAAAAGCAAGATTAAAATATTTTGAAAGGTTGTACGAGACGAAGGGTGTTTATTTTCTTAAATAATATTGTGTCACAGATGGTATACTGCTATACATTTTACTGTTGTAGAGTACTGATGAAAGTTTTTATAACAGCCCAAGTATATAACTTTTACTTTGGTATATGTCAAAATAAATTAATCTGTATTCAGAATCTGAAATACATCACTGAAGCTGTTTAAATCATTTTTTGTATATAACATAAAATTTGAAAGCTTTGAGGGAGAAGGCAGAGGGTAAGTGAAAAGTCCCTTTGCAGCTGTTCACATTATGTTTCATGACAGCGGGGACACCAAGGACTGAGTGGCACTCACAAGCACTGCTTGGGTAG
The DNA here is from genome assembly GCF_037038585.1 of Patagioenas fasciata. Lineage (NCBI taxonomy): Eukaryota > Metazoa > Chordata > Aves > Columbiformes > Columbidae > Patagioenas > Patagioenas fasciata. The sequence continues at coordinate 36,476,535 of NC_092521.1, read as the reverse complement.
ACATGGCTTTCAAAAAGTTACAAATCATCCTTCACCAGACCAGAAAGAAGCAAGATGAAGAGCAAATCAGCAAAGCAACTGAGGGATTGATCTTCTGCATAATAGTACCACAAATCAAAAAGCTGTTCACAGACAACTTACCCAATAGGCAGTGAGGAAATGTTAACTTCAAGTGCAAGAGCCGGCACCTTAAAAAAAAAAAAAATACTACCAAATTGTTGGGGGAAGGGAGATATGTCTTCCTTTCACTAAACTTAAACCAAAATCTCTAGGATCCTTTTTGCTAGCACTTAAAAATTAACTCAAGTTGAAAAACCCCTGAGGAATTACTTCATGACTTAATTCTATGAATTTTGACATGGCCAAATCCTGTTCATCAGTGTTTCCCTGATCATGGGGAAAAGGTTGTGTTTTCTGCTTTTACTTTGAAATGGAGCAGGAAATCTACCTGAAAGGACTGACGTGTCTGCTAGAATGATAGAGTGGTAGCAGCTTAAACAGCTTCTCTTCTGCTATGAATAACTTCATTCGGACTGGTTATGTGCAGAGACATGTCATTTTTTCCCATTTCTAGCTTCAGTCAGTGGGAAGACTCACAGATGGGTGGGATGTGGAACACCTCCAAATTTGGTGCAGGCTGTTTACACCAACTCAATACACAGACTGTCTGGGGGGAAGTGAGGATGCTTGAAGTCTGTAGGATTTATTTTGCAGCTGAGAAACAACTGTTTAGACCAGTTGACTTCAGAAGTAAAGCAGAAAAGTTGAGATCTGAGCCTCTGGTGTTCTGCATAGCCTGTGTCCCCATATTACTGCGTGGTCTGTCTTGAACTATTCAGTCCTTGCCTCAGTACCCTGTCTACACAGTGGAACAATGCTCACCATCCTTTTCTGAAGCCCTGTTAAGCACTCTTATACCTTTAGATGGAAAAGATGCTATGTGAGAATGCTTTCTTATTATATGAATACCAATTTCTTGCTAACTTAATATTTCTCTCAGGTGTCCCTGGATTTTTAAACCTTTCAAAGTCCCCTAGATCGGGCACAGATCTATTGGAAAATCTAACACACCAAGTGAGAAAGTTTCCATTGTTGAATTTCTGTTTAATAAGTCAACTTCTCTTGTTATTTATGCACAATATCAGGCACAATGCACAAATCAGAACTTGTTAGGTTCAATTCTTAGTGTAGAGGCAGTGGAATTACCTATAGACCTTATAATATAACCTTTTCTGCCCTTCCCCCTTCAGTCTGGATCAGGGTTGCATCTAGCGCTGTTCCTGCCAACAACACGCCTGGGTAATCTTGCTGCTGGTCCCTTTGCTGATTAGTATTGATTACTCCTCTCACTTGAACATGAAGAGATGTATGCATTTCCTTATTGAGCTCACAAGGCCAGATGCTGAGAATACGAACATTCTCTGCTACCCCTGCAGTAATAATAAACATTCAAAATAAGCTAGAGCACAGACTTGTTTCAACCGATTTAAAAAGATGACCAGATAACTGCTCACGACACATTTAAGGTAGTGATCGAACTGGTGACAAATGGAGAATTACTATCTGCAGAGCTCAGGCAGTGCTAGTACTCATCTGGAGAAGTATCACAGCTTTACTCAGGAATATAAAGCAGAAGCACTCAAAGGCAACTTGACTGTATCTAGCAGTCTGTCATGCAGTTTGTCCCAATTTACAAATGTAAATTAGTAACTGACCTGATCAAAACATATCCTTTGGTGACATTTTGGGTATCTGTTAGTTTACAGGCAGGAGTTTTCTTTCTAACCATCTTCAACTGTGACCTGTGTAGACAGATACAAAATAAGGAATCCTATCACCAGCATCAAACAGAATTTATTTTCTGCAGTGTTTTATTCTCTGACAGGAAAAGAAAGGAAGAATTAAGTGATGAGTGAACTGCCAGCTAACTGAAAATGCTGGTTATATTTCAACAATAAAACAATTATATGGAAAGCTATAAAATGTAGGCATTGAATTCACCATATACCTTTACAGTTGGAGGCTTATAAATTTCTTCTACTGGGAAATATTAATCACGACTGATCTTCCTCAGCAAAGCTGACAGAGGGTAATAAATGCCAGGGAAGAGAAACCTGAAGCCTAAAACTTGATCTGGCTCAAGTCACTTGTTTTGTACTGCTTGCATCTTAATTTCACCTCAAGAAGAGCTGAGGCTGATGTCTTTGTTGGTGCTGCAGGTACTGACAATTTTTCTGTCTTGCTTTTTCACTCTGAGCAGCTAATTGAAACCATCTCTTCTTCATGCACATTTTTGAGCAGAACCCCACAGTGCTCCAAAGTTGACCTTCCTTGCGTTGTTTGTGTTGTTAACTATCCTGACTGGGACCTTACTGTTTCTTTTTGTGATTATAGCAGCTCCCTCTTCTTTCATATGCACACACAGAATTTGTTTTCATGTTATACAATTTCCCTAGCCATTTCAGCTTCCTCAAATCCTCGTCTTCAGTTGTCCCTACATGCAGATAGCTGGATTCAAAATTGTAACTGTCTCATTTTCACAACTTTTCCCTTTCTAATTACCTGAATTAATCACATCCTTTCTTTCACTGTATAGATCACTCGTCAAAGTTGTGATCTGATACCTTCCAGAAAGAAAACAAATGTTTGTCGATAGGTAAAATGGCATTTGGGCTGGAATTACAAAGACTGGCAGATTGATTTGGATGTTAACACAACCTTGTTATCATTACTCTTCTCTATCCTGGTCACCTTCTCTAATTTCGTTACATTTATTTGTCACATCTTAGTTGAAACAATGTTGTATGATATCAGTAGCAGCTATGGCAATAGTAACATTAGATAGCAAAATAACCCTGGATCCTGACTGGGACCTGTGGTTGTAGTGCAACAGTAATGGAAAAAGTTATAACTGATTTTCAGTGTTTGAATGCTGAGAAAGCTTGGGTTCAGCTCTTTAGGGGTGGCTAGCTTCCACTGTTGACGTGTTCCCTTCCAGTTCCAGGCATAGTATTTGCTCCCTTCCTCCTTATCAGCAGAATATTTCTAGCTTTACAGACATGTATGCATCATTTCTGATGCGGTACTGAGGCAAAGGGATAGAGAAGCAAATGGACAGAGGCAGGGAAGATAAAATTTCATGATAAATACCATGATTTATAACTTGAGAGCACATTTTAAACAGAAGAGAAATTGCTTATATGATATCATCCCTCTGAAGGGGTAAGCTAGTGTCACAGGCACAGACATCTCTGACCTGTTTTGATATGGATCTAAAATTTGTTCCTCCATTCTAGCTTAGCAAAATTCTTGAGTTTCAAGTAGTTTTAAATTTTGTTCCACAGTAATTAAATTTTACACACATCTGCTCTGTGGACTGATAATGGTATAAGTTATGTTCCAGAAAAACAGAAAATTTTGATCCAGGCTGATATTTATGGCTTGACTTGTATCTGATCATTGCAGGAAGTGGAGCAATTAAAATTCAAATATCCTAAAATTCAGAGAAGTTACCCTGCAATACTCCTGTCCTCTAAATAGCATGTCAGTACTGTCAAGGTATATGTAAGGTATGACCAATGGTTCCATTAAAGGGGCCTGATTTCAGCTGATAGTTTGAAAATGAGAGCAAATGTTCATAAATCAAAATGGGGGAGATTCCAGCTGGATATACAGCAATATTTTTTCACTATGAGGATGAAGAACCATTGAAACATGCTGCCTGGAGAGGCTGTAGTACTTCTGTTTGTGGAGGTTTTCTAGTCCCAGCTGGAGCAACCTGGTTTCAGTTCAGTGTTGACCCCACTTTGAGCAGACGGTTGAACTGAAGACCTCTTGAGGTCCCTTCCAACCTGATTTTTCCTATGTTATGGTAAGAAATTCTGAACTTTCACCTCTTCTTTTTGTCTTTTCTCCTGAAGGCCCTTCATTGCAATCCAGAGCTTTGTCCTAAGCTACTTCATCTAAAGTCGTATCAGAACATTTTGGAATAACACCAATTTATTGCAGGACTGCTATGAGACAAAGATACATGTCCACGGGTCTCTGCAGCTTCCCAGCACATTGGTGAGTTTGAGAAAAACTGCATGGGAAATGTATAACAGAGACTGCAGCTTGTGCTTTTTTTTTTTTTTTTCTTTTTTCCCCAATTCCTGATGACGAAGACCAGACTTTTTTATTAGGAAATTAGTACAGAAGTATTTTATGTTTGCCCCACACAAACCACACTCAACCTGCTCACCTCCCCTCCAGACGCCTGGTGTCAGGTTGCTCCGAAGTCTGGATCCCAGGTTCCTTGAAGTAAACTCTCAGGCATTGAAGTTCATGGGTAGCGAGTCTGGATCCTATGTCTCTTGAAGCAAACTCTCACGCATCAGAGTTTGGAGAAATAAATAATTTAATGGAGTAGCACAGCAGCAGGGTTGGCTTGAACTGGGTGCCTTCACAGAGGACCCAGCCAAGCATAGGAATGCCTGAGTTTTTAGACCTTTACAGATTATTTACCCATCCCTCACACCATGATTCAGTCAAATAGCAATATTTGAGTCTGGGGTCTTATTTCTTCTCATTGGATTGTCACTGATCTCAGGTGGGCTTTTGTTTGTTTAACTGTAGATACTGTATATAGTTCATAGCCTTGAAGGTGTTTTTTTGTCTGAATGAAGCCTATTTCTTCCCAGCAAAGTGCAGAACAGACCTTATCTCACAAATGTCCATAATGTCTTCGTGTTAGCCTCAAAGATATTATTTTCTTCCCAGTCAATTCCATTCTTTGCAGCAAAGTGCGAAACAGAGTTTATCTCACAGATGTTCACTATAGCAGTTTGGTAAATATGAGGAGAACTTTACAGCATATAGCTCAAGATTTCAGCAAATTCAGCTTAGTAAGTAACATGAAACAGACAGTATATTAAAAATCAAACAGTCTTATAATTCTAAGTGATTCATTCTATTTAGTACACATTTACTTAAGCTAGATGATTGATATGAAACATAAATTGGGCTCATGCAGTGATCTGTAAGTAGTAAAAATCATCACCATACAGCCAGCTTGTTTAGCAGAGTGAGCACAAAGTGGGCTCATCCAGGCTGTCATATTTATAGGATTAAGTGGTTGGCTTGTAATCAAATTGCATCCAGTGGGAAAAGTATTCACGAGACTCCTTGCACCCACAACTTACTGGTGTTCACTGTGTCATTCTGCTTCCTTGTGAGTTTTCTAAAAGGAGTTCTTGGCCTGGCCTCAGCTCAGGTCTTTACCTCCTTTGGAGCCTGGACTCAGATGCTGCAGGTTTGGCTGGGGGGAATTGAGTGCATTCATCATAAAATGTTAAATCTAATTTAGTAAAAATATTAAATCCTGAATATATTAGGATTGTGAAAAAACATCTTATTTATTGATGATCTGCTGGAAAAAGTGCTCCAGGATTTTAATTTTTAGGAATGGAAGTATCAGTCTACACTGACAAGTAGCTGGGAGGAGAAGTTGCTGTCCATTGGAGTTTTCCCTTTCTTATAACTACATCACTCTGCATTTCTCTCCTCCAACTCAGCTTATGGCTATATTCTTCTTTTTGTTATTTCTTATCTAACAAATAATGTCTCGACTGTAAAATAGCATAGTTCAGAGTGGAGAAGTACCATTACAAAGGACTGATTTTCTGCTGAAACTGTACATTGTGCCACACTTCTACTAAGTAAAGAATAGGCACTATTTGAGTATATAGTCAGAAGGAGTTTTTTTCTGGCTTCTGTATCTTCCAAAGAAAATGAAGGCATCAATCCTTTTCCCATTTTACTTACTAGCAGTATGTATGGAGCAGTATGTATGTAATAAACCACACTGTTATTAACTTTAGAGATTGTCAGTCAGGAGAATTCCACTGTGTATTAAAAACGTGAATGTGAATATACAGGGTTGTGTAATTAGAAATTGAAGTGATTTGATGTGTGAATAAAATAATAATGGCAACCACTAAAATCCTCTGGCTGTGAGTCAAATGTGATGTCAGAGTTTCAAAGAATGACATAGTCCATTTTTCTTGCCTGATTATTACATTAACCCCTGAGGCTGCTCTTACCAGATATTACTGATGTCTGAAGTACCTAGACACTAACAGATAGATGCAAAATTGACAATATTTCTGTCTTTACTTTGTGAAATTTCTATTCAGGAGTTAGTGCTGCATGAAAAAATTTACATGTTTATGATGACCATTAGTGCCATTAAAAGTCAAGAAAACAACTGTCCCTAAGTTCTGCTAAGTTTCACATAGTCCAAACCAATACTTTCAGTAAAATATGTGTTAAAACCCAAAGCAATTCTTTCTTATTTTACTAAAGAAATTAGGATTTCAGACAGTTATTTCAAACTTTAGTAATATGGGGCAGGGGAGGAAGGAGGATGTAATTTATTTATTTATTTTGATTGCAGTTATTCCTTAACTCCCTACAACCAACCATACTCTTTGTGCTAGGGCACCCTTTGTGAAATAGTCTGAATTGAGGCACTAAACTTTCAATGTGACCTTTCCATATCTAGTTCATCAATCCCTCTGTGTTCCTCTAATTCCTACAAAAAAAGAAGGTCTGAGTCATCTCAACTGCCCATTTGTTCTTCATTTTTCTAAGTTTCAAAGTGCAAAGTTTACCATTGTCTAACCAACAACTACTCCAAGTGTAGATCTGATTGAAGAAGCTGAGATGTTGAGCACCAAGGTAATGTGATGGCATGCAAACAACAAATAACTGGAGTAAGTGTGAGTGTTACAAATCTGTTGACCTGCAAAGTGTTTTCAGAGTTGCACTTCTTGATGACAGTTAACAATGGTTCCAATAAGCTGGAGACTGGCATACTGTTAAATTAATAGCTCACGCCAATTAGATTATTTCTGTAAATAAGAGATTATTAGAGATTGTAAGTATGGCTGACAAACAGATCTGCACCAGAAAATGTTTATGTGAGTAGTCAGGTCATCTTGTCAGATGCACTCACCAGCACCTTTCTTCTGCCAACAGCTTTACCACTTGCTGTGGTAAAGTTCTCTCTTTTATTCTATATGACCCCCTGCTCAGAGACTATAACAATTAAATTGTTATGCCCATCTCAGAAACATTTTAAATTAAATGTATCTTAAGACTTAGAGCATTTAATTTGGTATTATTCATAGGTTCTATATGACCTTAATGAAACTTTAAGGGAATGAACAACCTGACTTCAAATACCTGAATGAGGTGCTTTAGTGCCAGGTCACTTATCAGGGCTTGTCCAACAGTCAAATGTCTTACCCTAGCACTGATTTAGGAAGTGTTTAATTAGAAGGTCTAAACGGAATCTGAATTGATATGCTGTTTTCTCAATTTATTTTGCAATATCTATCAAAGTGTAGTTGTAATACTGCATGTATCTCTCCCTCAAGGCTCAGTAGAAATATTGAAGAGGTGCTATTAGATGTTATTCCATGTACTGATCACTCCTCCATTGCTTTATTCAGCTTTGGGTCCCTTGTCTTCTTACAGTTGGTCGAGTGTTGCTTTGCTTTCTCTAAGCCAGATAAATCTCACTTTTTGAATTCCAAAATAAATATTTTATTTTTGGGTTATTTCAAGGTTATTTCAAGGGTATAAGAAAGTCTGCATACAGATGTGTGAGCACAACGGGCAATGCAGCCTCAGCAGTTTTTCTGCCTTTACCGTCAACTGGTACCATTTACTGCTTTCTCTAGAGAGAGGGACCTTGCTTTTCTTACTTTCTAGGATTTGCTTGTGATGATTTTTATGTGTTGCCTATTCACAAAAAAGCAAATGAATATGTTGTATCTTTTTCATAGACCTGAGTAATCAGAATATTACACAGCTAAGTATCAACACTTCACAAATAATTGTGAAATATTTGGTTAACTGGGTAGCCCTCTTCAACTCATCCTTCCACTTCAGTTCCTTCAAGCTGCCTCTGCTGCCATCTCCTGCTCAAAGCACAGCCAGGGAGAAGCAGTTCATCTTGCCAGGTGGCAACAGCCTCCATCCATCTGAAAGGCTGCGGATACTGCAGGTTTAGCAATTCATTGTGCCAGGACCCTCCGGTAGCCTCGCTATGTGCATCATCATCTTAGAAAGGCCACTGAAGTGGAGGACCTAGGGAGAAAGGGGAGAGAAAGAGAGATGAAAGGACTGAGTGTAACTGCTCTCCTGTGTTTTCAAATTGTGCTCTTTCATGAGCCAGAAAACCAGCACATTTGGCCAAAAATCCCAGGTGTAAAGAACAAGCAATAAAGCTACATACTCTCTTGTTGTAAGAAACCATGAGTTATTTAAGATGGACATCCTTCTCCAGGACTGGGCATTTCTCCACTGTAAAATTCCCTGTCTTTATATATCACATGTGTTATGAAACTAGGCTTACCATTTTTGTGTTTATTAAGAGTTTAAGTTGAGGTGAAAGGAAATACATGGAAATTGGTTCTATATAGCTAGAAGCAGATAAAGCTTTAAGCTCTTTTTTTGGGTGTACAACATCTGTTATGGGTGTGGGAAGAATATACAGTGCAGTTAGTTCAAAGACAAACTGTGCTATACTAATGAAAATAGTGTCTTTAAAATAATTTAGTTCTTGGGTACTTGGGGATCTAGTAGGCTATTAAACTAACTTCCCTTCCTTCCTTCCTTCCTTCCTTCCTTCCTTCCTTCCTTCCTTCCTTCCTTCCTTCCTTCCTTCCTTCCTTCCTTCCTTCCTCCCTTCCTCCCTTCCTCCCTTCCTCCCTTCCTCCCTTCCTCCCTTCCTCCCTTCCTCCCTTCCTCCCTTCCTCCCTCCCTCCCTCCCTCCCTTCCTCCCTCCCTTCCTTCCTCCCTTCCTCCCTTCCTTCCTCCCTTCCTTCCTCCCTTCCCTCCTCCCTTCCTTCCTCCCTCCCTTCCTCCCTTCCTCCCTTCCTTCCTCCCTTCCTCCCTTCCTCCTTTCCTCCCTTCCTCCCTCCCTTCCTCCCTTCCTTCCTTCCTTCCTTCCTTCCTTCCTTCCTTCCTTCCTTCCTTCCATCTTTCTCTCTCTCTTTTGAAAAAGACATCTGCAGATTGAAAAATTCCTACTTTGAAAAATGCTGATAAAAAGTTGACCAATTATCAAACCTGGAAAACATTTGCTCTTGTAGAAAATCTGTTAAAAGTATAATTTAAAGTTTTTTGGCAGTTCACTTTTAAAATTGGCTATTTATTCTATATATGTGCAGCGCACAGTTTATTGCAGTTTATATGGTTATATTGAAATTACATGAACTGGGGCACCTAAGGGAATGTTTGTATTTCGAGAAAAAAAAAATGGGCTGAATTGAAACGCAGCATGAATCATAAGAGAAGTTTAGAAGCACATGAAGATGAATGTGTCCCTAGTGACTCAACAGAGAACATCTGGTAGGTGAGATGCTGTATAAATAAATACCTGAAAGGACCTTGGTTTTAACAAATATCAGTAAAGCATGAAAATGTACTCTAAAAAACTGAGAAATGTATATTATTTTATGAATTTAGGAAGGACAGAATATATTGTATATTTGTCTGACCATGCTGGGAGATTCATGGAGTTGACAGGATAGCTAACTAGCATGAAGCCACTCCAGAAACTCAAGGTCAGCTCTGTAGAGGAATACTGGTGTAGTGCAGCTGTATGACACACGTATAAAATTTAGGTACATGGCAGCCACACTGACAACTGGAATCCTTCTCTGGAAATCTCCTCTCAGGGGATGTTTTAGGGTAAGCATACAAGTAGTTGAAACCAAAGAGTGGTGGGACCTTCCCTTCTCACCTGACTCTACCTGTTCACTGGCAACCAGTTACCAACAGGTAATTCAAACTCCAACCCAGTTTTCCCTATAAAAAGTTATATCTCCTTAGTTGGGTTTTATTTTCTGTACCTATTACTATACAGTAAGAAACATAAGATTCTTGGGCCCTGAAAAGAGAGAAAATTTGGATTTTTGATTTGTGACATGACTGATAGCAAGAAGACTTTAGTTCTGATCCTCACTTCAGAAATTTCTTAATATTTATTTTGCAATAAACAACCGTTGAATAAAATGGGCAAACATTTCATGGAACAGAAATAAGAGCCACAGGCAGTGTCTATTCTAGGAAATTAGATGTGCCTGAAACCGTTCACTGACACAGAGGCCAAATGGCACAGAATGGCCCATATTCATACTACTAAATACTACTAATACTACTTATTCATGCTACTAAGTACTCTTCTATGATTCCCCTCCAAAACAGGGTAGCCACATCCAAACTGCCTTGTGGGAATTGTTCCTGGCACACATTAACCTCCAAATCATGTCAAGGATCTGTTTGGGGGAGACCAAATTTTCTGGTGCTAAAACCATCCCAGAGCGTGCTCTGATAGTACAACAGTGTGGACACTCCAGCTCCGGTGCCTGGGAGCGCTCTGTGGTACAGGTGAGCTTGCTGGCATAGGGAGAACTGAAACCTTTTCCCTTGTAGGTTGGTTTCTCTCGGGCAAGAAAATGCTATGCTCCTTTTTTTCGTTTTCTTTTTTTTTTCAGTACACAATGAGAAAATGGTTCCCCATTCCACGTATCCATCATGGCAGTCGCCATCCAAATATTCTCTCTTGAATGAGACCTGTAGATCTGAACACCTCTGAGCTCAGCAAACCACTCTTTCATGGGAGTCACTGGCTCCTCTTCTGACTGGTTTTACTTTTATTTTTTTTTTTTTATACACATCATCTTGTCTTGACAATCATACAATGAAAATCCATCTCTCTGTTCTCCTTTGCACTTCCTTAGCAACACAAACTCGTTTGATCTGGTTATGCTGTAGTCTCACTCTCCTCTGCACCCCACTCCAAGTCTCACTGGGATGTTGTCCTTTCATTCATGCCTGAACTGGTCCTCATGTGAGTGACTATGTCAGCTGTTCTGGGAATTGATCCAGTCAACACTTCAAGTGTCTTCTTAAGGTTTCAGCCAGATCATTTCCCAGAACTGGCTTTCAGCTAGTGGTCGTGTGAAAGAAGATGGAGGAATAAAGACTTGTAGGCATCTCTTGGTTATACAGGCATAAGCTCAAATGGAATTTGTGCTGTACGTAGGCAGGAGGAACAACACCAAATCAGGATTTCATGGGAGGAAGAAACACAGCTGCTCTGCCCTCCAGGGTGAAAAACACTGAAGCATACAGTGAAGCAGAAGCTGAGGCACTTAAGAATCTTTATGTCGAAATCTCGCCTGCCTACAAACTTTAAACACACCAGAGGTTATTGATGGATTTCAGTATAGTGCTCTAGGAAACAGCCATAGAACTGTTGCCTACGACCAACTTCAGGTATCTGCCTTTTGTGAATTCGACCTAAATTCTTCATAAGGAAGCCCAGCGCCCAAGCATTGTGAATCTCTGAATTTTTCTAAAGCTCCCTTTAGGAAAGGGAGATCTTCTGTGACAAGCTATTGTAAATCATGCAGTATGTTTTATAGTAAGTTATTTAAGCATTGCTTTTCAGTGTAAACAAAACATTTAATTTTTTAGTTGACATGAGCTCTCAATTTTTTTTTTTTCTTTTCTTGTAAAAGTACCTGATGTTGTGCAGTTGAACTTAAGCTGTGTGTTCAGTCATCAGGACACCAAGAAAAAAACATGATCTATTGTGCTATTTACCTAGCTGAGTACATAAACAGCAGGGTTTTTATGTGAGGAGCTAAAAGTGAAATGAAGCATATAATATTACATATTTAAGAAACTGAAGCCTATATTTGGGGTGTCTTAGATTTACCAGCCACCTAGTTTATTTGTACAGTGTGTTCAGGTCTATTAATCTGAAAAGATACGCTAAATCTTTTTACCTACAGAGTCAGAAAGACTTCTGTTTATTGACCAAAATGGAAAGAAAAATCCTCCATTTTTCTTGATCCTCATCAAAATAAGCTCTATCCATGTTAATTCACAATGTTAGTCTATAAACACTTCTTTAAACAGTAAGGGAGGGAACACACACGCAAGTATTCAGCACAAAAATACTTGGGGTACACTCTTCTGTAACCATTAATCCTCTAATCACATGAAACTCTCCTTCATGTGAGTTTGAAAGGACTATGTCTGGGCAGATACTACCATTTTCTTTTCCATGAATAGCTGAGGTTTTTTAACAAATTTATTCTGGCTGTATTAATGGCTGTTCTGTATTTTCTTTGTGTCAAAATTCAGACAAATGCTCTTATTGTCCAGCGAGTTGGCAGAAACACTGAATATTGGAGAAAAATGCCATGTGATCTGTAATTCCAATCAAAACGAATACTACCACTCAGGGCCAATCCAAAGCCTATTTTAAGTCAGTGGGAGATTTTCCATCAACTTCAATAGGCTTTGGATGAAGTCCATGCTGCATACTGGCAACAAACAGCTCATTCACAAACTACAGACCACTGCTTGTTTGCTGAAATTTTGGAATGAATAATTTTGAATAATGAAGAAAAAAATCCTCAAAATTGTAAGCAGCTCATGGGCAATTTGTGCACATGAAGGGGAGGGGAATTCTGTGAAAACAGTTGTTATGCATTAGTAAGCTTACTTTGATAGAAAAAAAAGTGCAGCAGTGAACTACTTGATGGTTGTTGTCTAAACTCAGTGAGCATCTGTCAAGTGATATGAAACATTTGAGTTTAGGTTTTGGTTCACTTATTGTTCAGTGCTACCTTACATATATTTGAAATGGAGCTTTAGAACAAGCTTGTGAAATAATTGGTGGACCCTGAAGCTGCCAACTATGTAGCGCTAGTCTTTCCTAGCACCAGCATTAGCAGCACAGTTCACTAAACCACTTCTAGTCTTTTGTAGCTCACTTCTGTTCTTGTTTGATTAAACTATTCCCACCCCTCAATCTTGTAAGTGTATCATTTAGTCATTACATAATGACAGCAGGTAGACTGAAGCCAGTAAATTATCATAGAGTCCTAGCATATATAAGGCTGGAAGACACCTCTTAGGTCTTTTGACCAAACCCTCAGCTCTGAACAGTTCCAGCTTATTCCAGTTTGCTGACAGTCATGTCTGGTTCGGTCTTGGGTATCTCCAAGACTGGAGATTCCACAATCTCTCTGGGCATCTTTGGAACCTTGTTCTAATCATGGGGTGCTCTCATGGTTAAAATTTTCTTCCCCTGATACCAAATTAGTATTTTCATTGCTTCATCTCATGCCTGTGCCCTTTTGTCCTATCGCTGCATACGAAGAAGGGGAGTGTAATTCTGTTTTTTCTACAGCTTCCAAGTCCTTAGCCTTCTCTTTTCAAGACTCTCCCTATTTGCTATATTCTGCAGGTGCCTAACTATCTGTTGGCTTTCCATGAGACTTGCTCCAGTCTTGTATCAGGAGCTCAGAACTGGACAAAAATACTCTCTCAAGTGCTGAACAGAGGGGAAAAAACATCTACTGGCAATGCTTACACTGTTCTTGAACCTCATGAGGTTCCTGTCAAGCTGTCAAGATCCTTCATATCTCTCCACCTAAAATAAGACATTAAAATGCAGCCAAGTAAAGCTAATGACATATTTTCTGCTGATGAAGACCATATGGGATCCATTTATTGCTGGTTACATGGTTAGAGTCTTCCAGAAAATGATACCTGCTTTCTGTCTAGCTTTTTGTTGTTGATTACCAGGTCACCAGCTCTTCATCAGTAAAAATATGGCAATAATATGACAATGAAGTCCTACAATGTCTAAAGCAGCTTAGCAGATCCTGATGTGTCCACTGATAAAATGTGGCAAGAGTAATTATGTCTCAGAATAACTTGCTTGTTACCTCTAAGACCAGCTTAGAAATCTTCAACTGATTCTGGCCACTTAGGTATTTTTTTGTGCATTTCACCTTTAAAGATTATCTAGCTTGGTTTGCCAAACCCCAGTCATTATGACAAGTGGAACTTATCAACTCTATCCATATATGTATTCAAGAAATAATACAGTTTCATCTTGGTTATAAATAGGTACTGCAATTACACTGAAAATATTTAGAACTCTCTACTGCCTCATCTCCTTAATACTCTTCCCTGGACTGATCTTTTTTCATTATAGAGAGAAATGTATACATTGGGTAGAACAAGGAATTCAAAATGTTCCCCTAAACAGGGGGTGGGGGGAAGGTGGGGTGGGAATCCTTTATGGATCTTGCAATTAATCAGATTATCAGATATGATGACCACACCTTCATTTTGGGCTGGTTTTGGAAGCTGACTGAACTGTTTCTGATTACTTTTGCTGTTATCTAATTTGGAGAAAACTTGTGAAATTCTTTTAAATACCCAACATTCTGTAAACTGTTTATAATACCAAGCTTTGTCAGTCAAAACTGAAAGTACTATTGGTTGATAACAGAGCCAAAAGGTGACGTTTTCTTCTGAGCTGACTATTTCTCCACAATATCCGAAGTATTAAGATATGAAACCTTTCAGCCTGCTATAAGTCTAGACTTCTTTGCTAAAGTGTTTGTTATATGGCAAGTAAGAAGATGAACGTTCTCCTGTGCAGAAAAATATAATCTGAGGTACTCTTGAGGTGGAAAATCTGAGTCCACACTTGTATCAACACTGTTTACTTCAGAGCTATTGAAAAAAAAAAATATATATATATTGCTTACTTTAGGTACACACAACTATTACGTAGTGATGAGTATAGTTAATTTTACTCATACTCATAAAAACCACAAAGAAACCAGGAGCTAAGGTTCACAGAGACAATGAATGAAACTTTGTATTTTGTCTAAACAACTGTCTCAACTTACTTGCTTTTTACCTAAAAAATTTTTGGACAACTGTCTTTCTTAAAAATTTAGTGGCTCTTCTCTTCACTCATAACCAGAGAAGATCAAATTATATCATTACAGGAGATAGATTTCTTTTTTCTTTTACTTTGAAAGTAATATTTGACTTTTAAAGACATGCATTGGCTGTTAATTTCATCTTCTTTTGTGTGAGATGCCACTGTCACAATTTCTGAGGTTTCTACATTATTTCAGTGTTTCCTCATTGTCATGACTATTAAGTCCTATTTGTCTCTTACTTAAAAGCTGTTCACTTGTGTCAATATTTCGTATAACCAGGCTGTGAAGACACCTTTGCATGTAAATATCACTGTTCTTTTCATCTGGAGTTGTGTCATGATTTTTTATGAGATGTCCATGCATATTTTGGTCAATTACATGCATCTGATCAGAAACTTAGTAGATTGACTGACTATGCTTTGAGTGTTTTAAAGAGAAACATTGTTCTGTCTTCAGACATGTGCATACTATAATTAGTATTTCTTCCTACACAAAGGTATTTGTCCAAAAACTGGTTATGCATCCTATAATTCTACCAAATTCCCATAATCTCTTTTGTACCACAGACAACTCAATAATGTACAAGAAATGTTATTGTGGACAGTTATATTGCCTGATTTCCTAACAGACCTCAAACAGATCTTTCTTATTTTCCTTGGAATGGACTAGGGAATTATGATTAAACAGAAGTGAGCACACTTAAGCCCATCTTAAGCTCGATGTCTCTTTTGCTGGTCCATTTGTGTACTATTCATTGCCCTCTGCTGGATGTAATTTGGCATTTATTTAGGCAATATCTGAACAAATTGTCATGGTATCTCGAACATAAGAATAGCGACACCAAAATAAGTGCAACAGCTCACAGTGAGGTGGTTCAGAGAATTTGTATTAGGTACCTAGGCAGCATGCATCTTCTCAAGACAAAATGAATTACCTTCAAAGAGCAATTCACAGCACTGGAGAGGATTTGATTCTTCATTGTGAAGCTACTTAGAATATAAGAACATGATTAAGTTTCCATGTCATTAAATCTTGCACATCATATGATTCCACTGTCACTGTCTAGAACAGGGTCCCACTCTTTGTAGGTTGGCATCTAGTTAAGTCTTCAAAACACAGTTGGGAGAGAAGGAGAAAAGACCAGTCTTCCGTACACAGCTTGCCTAATAGCCTAGTGGTAAGAGGATTCAAAAGGTAAACCTGAAAGTGACCCTTGGCTGAATACCTGGAAGCTGAGGAATGTGACTAAAGTCCAATGGGAACAAAGCTGCCTCTTTAGACTATGGGGGAGCTCAGCTGATAAAAAGGCCCATTCTTGTTCAACGTGGGAAAAAGAATTGCAACACATCCCACACTGCTTTTGTGGGATTCCGAATTCAAAGACTTAAAACTTTCAGGAGAACTTTCAGGAGAACTTTCAGGACAAAAGCAAAGCGTTTACTGACATATTTTCTTATTGGGGTTGCTTGTTCCAGGTTATCTTTGTGAAACTAGAGCCTACAACCTACCTGAGTGACCACGTAACTTCTGTGGCTAGCACTTTGCCCTTGCATGCGTCTTGAAGGAATGTCTCATATAATGAAAAGATTACTAATTTTCTTTTCTGTTTTGCATATTTTTATTTCTTCAGACATTGGAATATGATTCTAAATTCTCCACTGCTTGTGGTTTAGCTCTCCATTTTGGTGTCTGTCATCATATAATCAGGGATTATGTGGCAATAAAATGGCATTTGATCCTAGATCTTCAAAAATGAAGATCTTCGTGCCAAATCTCTCCTCAGTCCTTACCCCATCATTCAAAAAGCTTTGTTGCCCCACTGCCAACTTGTCTTTTAACATAATAAGAAGTGACAGAAGTGAATTAGTATTCTCTTCCTTTTCTTTTCTACCACACTGTCAAATACTACCATTGAAGGAGTGAATGTCATGAGATGCTGACTACCAAAGTTAAATTCAGACCTTTTAGCAATAATAAGGCTATTACATGACATATTAGATCACTTCCTGTTACACTAGGCAGCAGCCTTTTCCAGAAAAGAAAACATTTATATTTCCAGCATAAAGAAGTGCTCACAACATTTTAATTTAGTCTCACAGTATGGCAAATACAGCACTAGACTGACAGATGAGCCCACGAAATAGCACCTGGCCACCTACCTTAACTCATAAACCAGCACACTGCAAGCATTAAAAATGCCATCACCTTAGTCTCCTGGCTTGAGCTGTGAAAATTATAATTATGTGGGAGCCAGACCAGTCAGGTTGGATGATGTCATTTTGTAGAAAAGGAGACTGTAGGAGGGTCGTTCTGCCAGTTCTCTTTACAGCCATTCTAGTGCAGGATTTGCATATAAAATAAGTGCGCCATAATTAACAGAGTAGTATAGGTTGAGATATCTGGGACCATAAGGGAATGTGGTGTGTTAGGCATGTAGACATGCCAAAACTGTATTTCAATCTGCTTAAAGAAAAAAACAACAGAAGACTTACAACATATGAGGCCAGCTGAATAGGGGATTGCAGTCATTTGTTTATGTTGCAGTTATGTCTCTTCT
The DNA here is from genome assembly GCF_037038585.1 of Patagioenas fasciata. NCBI lineage: Eukaryota > Metazoa > Chordata > Aves > Columbiformes > Columbidae > Patagioenas > Patagioenas fasciata. The sequence goes on along the minus strand of NC_092521.1, from coordinate 36,459,159 downwards.
AGAATAAAGGCCTGCTTTTAAGAAGGCACGGGAGTTGCTTCAGTGAAAGCACCAGCAACAAATGCACTTTGTTCAGTATAGCTGCACTGTTGTTTTATTAATATCTCTTTTGTACTTTTCCATATTGTGACACAGTGTGAATGCTTTTAGATATTTCCTCTACAGTACATGCTGCAGCCTCCTACAATAGTGCCTTCTGAGAGATTTTCCTGAGGTAATTCCGAGGTAATTTTGGAGAGTTATGGGAAATTCTGAGATATATTACTATCCGTAGTTTTTGGAAAACTTTTTTAATTTTCTTAATGGAAAAAAAGAAAATCCTATTCTTTTTTCCAAAGTGAATGTCAGTATGGAGACACTACTCTCATTTCTTCCACACGGGCTTTGCTAGAACTGTTGAAAAACACCATTGAAGATTTGGGAAGGTATACAGTAGGAAAAATCACTGGAAAAATTCATAATGACCAACTTGTCTCTTGTGAAGTCAGAATCTGAACAAAGGCAGTGTTAAATGAAAGAATACTTGTTTTGTTTGGACTACGGTGTCCTTTATTTTGCCTGAGACAAGTGTACTGTAGAAAGGTAAGACCTTTAAAATCATGTGTATATACAGAAACCTGGTAGGTTACATCATTCTCTCATTCATGTTCCCAGGTATGTCCTCTTAATACAGAAGGACTTCACATCTTGTGTTAGCTATAACCAGCTTTTTAACTCAGAGCTCATGGCAGTACACTAAATGAGTAAGATCTGTCCATGGTCCTCACAGTTAGCTCTTTCCAAGGGTGGTTTAACTTGTAAAATAATCAGTATGCTCCTGCAAAGCAATCTCTGGGTTTAGCTTTGAAATCAAACATTCTCCATTAGATGATAAGAGTTAATACCATCTCTTATATTTCAGTGAGATACACAAAGAGAATTTCTGCAATGCTTTCATGTCAATGAAGAGATAATACAAAACAACATACTTTGGAAATGAGTGCAGTAGTTATGAGATGGTGTATGTATGACTTTCATCAGCTTAGTCCTACTCACATGGCTAAGCCCATGAAAGGTCATTGAAGAGCTTCCATTCTCACCATAGCTCTACGGTAGACTGAGAACTGTTATTGAAGGAAAGAAATTAATTCTTATTTTTGGGACAGATATCAGAATGTAAAAGACATCAATATAGGAAATAAATATAGTTACTGTGTGGTTATAGGATCGGAAGTCCTGGTTCTGACATAATTCTAAACAAGTGATAATATGTGAATTGAATAATGCCTACTGCTAATACTGCAATTAAAATTATGTTTATTTTGAAGTTATAGAAGTAGTTAATTTTTGAATGCATCACATGATCTGTAGTGACTGTTAGAGAGCGACCAAATTTTCCACAGACGCGATTTTTATTAATTCACTTAGAGCTAGAAAAGACGAGATAGCTTCACAAACATGCTAACTTTACCCACTACGTAGTGCTGAAAGATATACCAGGCTAATAAAGAGTCTGATACTTGGGTTGACCTAAATATATTGGAACTTCTATACACCGTGAAGTATTCTAAATGATTTTGCAATTACTCGCTTTGATAAGCTTGTTGGCAATACTAAGTTGACACTTTGCTTACGGTGACTCCCAAAATAAACCTAAACTGAGCAATGGTGTAATCTACATGCAACTACTGATCAAAATTTTTTGCTTGAAATACTTTTCCTTGTAGGAAATTAAGTCATATTTAATTGTTCTACTGCCTATGACTGTATCACTTAGTGTGAATCAATTAGTTCATGAAAAATGCAGGGAGCATGCAGGCTTACTATATAAAATAAGTCAGATTGTATTGACTTTAAGAGGTTAATACAATATAAGAAATCAAACCTATAATTTGTGTTTTCTTTACTGGAACATCTATGTAGAGAAACAAGGTCACTTTCTCCCATAAGAGCTTCTCATGCAAGGTTCTTCTTGTTTTCTGAGAGTTTCCAGTTGCTTGGGCTAGTTACAGCATACTCACTCTGAATATGAATTCTTCGTGTTACAGTTAAAGTTATTTTTCTCAGTTTCATTCATGAGATACAGCAGAAAGCTAATGGTGACTCCAGACATCTAGATTCCTTCTCTTTGGGGTGAGTTTGTTTCTTTTTTACATTGGAAAATAAGAAAAAAAATATTACATTTGTTTCATTGACAATCAAAACCAAACAAGAACTTGTTGAAAAAGAACATATCTGAATGACAAGACACTATAACAAATATGTGAAAAATATGTCTTCTTATCAGTAATAAATTATGTATCCATCCAAACTCGTTTTACTTTTCCCACTAGAAGAAGTGAATGGCACAGCAGTGGTAGGTCAATGTGGGTGCCGAGAAGTTTTTGACAGTGATATTCCTGTCTCCAGATTTTTGTTTTAGTGTTAAATGAGGGCATCCTTAGAGCTGGGGTTTTAATGCTCATTATTCATTATAATGAAAAAAAGGTATGTTTAACACTTAACTTGGTATCATGAATTTTCTTTTGTTTTGTTTCAGCTGGGTCTATTCAGCCTGGAGAAGAGAAGGGTGAGAGGGGATCTTATCAATGCTTGAAAATATGTGAAGGGTGGATGTCAAGAGGATGGGACCAGACTCTTTTCAGTGGTGCCCAAGGATAGGATGAGGGTTAACGGGCACAGACTGAAGCACAGGAGGTTCCATCTAAACATGAGGAGAAACTTCTTTACTTTGAGTGTGCTGGAACTGACTGCCCAGAGAGATTGTGAAGTCTGCTTCTCTGGAGACATTCAAAACCTGCCAGGACACGTTCCTGTGCGATCTGTTCTAGGTGAACCAACTTTAGCAGGTGGGTTGGACTAGATGATCTCCAGAGGTCCCTTCCAATCTTAACCATCCTGTGATTCCGTGATTCTGTGATATTAAAAGTAAGAAAGATGAAAGATTTCTATATTCTAAGACAATGGTTTTACACTTTTAAACGTGTATCCTAACTTTGCATTCTGACTGGGACTATTTATTTGGAAAATGAGGAGACCCAATAAAATAATATAAAGTAATAATGGTTTAAAGAAGTTTCTGTGTACATTCTGAAAATAAAAAAATACCACTAACTTAATAGGATTAAATGAGCTGCTGTTTATATAGTTAAATACATTAACCATAGTTTTGACATGAGAGAGTTTAATGCTAATGTTTTTGAAAGGGATATGAAACCCTGTATGTTAGGATATAACTCAACTTCTAGTTAACAGCATTTAGGAAAAAAAAAACAACTTTGTTTATAATTTATTATTTATTATTTTGCATTCAATGGTACTCTGGAAAATTTACTCGTGAAAGTACCACATCGAGCTACCTTGTATTTTGATTGAGCATGCTTGGATTATGACCAAATAATCAAACAAAACCAATAAACTAGACATTCTGTCAGACTTCTGGAGAGACAGAATCACAGAATCACAGAATGCAAGGGATTGGAAGGGACCTCAAAAGATCATCTAGTCCAATCCCCCTGCTGGAGCAGGAACACCTAGATAAGGTTACACAAGAATGTGTCCAGGTCGGTTTTGAATGTCTCTACAGGAGACTCCACAACCCCCCTGGGCAGCCTGTTCCAGTGTTCTGTTACCCTCACTATGAAGAAGTTTCTTCTCAAATTTAAGTGGAACCTCTTATGTTCCAGTTTGAACCTATAAGACAGGTAAGAAAAGAATCAGAAACTGTAAAGAAAGGAAGAAGCAAACCCTACTTATAAACACCATTATTTTAGGTGTTCCATACCACTTCAACCAAGCAACTAGTTCTAGTGCTGACAATCCATCTCATGGCTCTTTATGTTCTTCTGAAGTGTTTTTGAAAAATCGCCTCTGAAGTCAGTAATTTACTAACTCTACTAATTTGCTTTTTATAGTACAGCTGCTTGCTGAGTTTACTCCTGCACCAATAAGTGAGAACAATGCTGCAGTTTGATTCATTCTGTGCAGAAAGGAAGAAATTATATTGAGAATATTGTTGAATTGAATTCAAATAAAAAACTATTTATTGACATTCGTAAGTGATCTGAAGGATTAATTAGTGGGAAAATGGTGCAGAGAAATTATAAATAAGAGGCTTCATTTCAGCTTATAGGCTATAATACTTTTATTTCCACTTCTAAAAGAAGCTTCTGTAAGGAATTAAGATTTGTATTGACATTGTTCAGTCCACAAATAGGTTTTAGGTTACACTTAAATAAGACTTCCATTGCTGACTCTGGAAGTTAACTAGTGAATGAGCAATTCAGCAGAAATTCATAAACATGAATGTTACAAATTCCAGGTATCATATTCTTGTTAGAAAAACCTCAGTACTTACAATTTCTCCAGAACATTTTTTCCATAGTTGACCTTTAAAATCATGAAAGAGGAACAAAGCATTGGCTGACATTTAAGGTGAAATAGGAAGATTTCCTCATATTTTATTACTAAGTTTGTTTTTCTTTTACTGTAGACTATGGGAGGAATAATTTGTGTCTGTTTTTAATCAGCTAGTATCGGCATGGAAAATTACTAAGGTTCCCACTTCACTGGAATGGGAAACTGTTTGTTTCCTTTTGAAAAAAAACATGATAATTTACAATTTTCGGACAGGCACTCAGAGAATTATATTTTGTATATTTTGTAGCCTCAGAATTGCTCCATCATTGTGTGTGCCTATTTGAGAATGAAGGGAGAATTTGTGGCTCTGTTCTGTGCCTTCCAGTTGTATTTTCTCATTTTGTTTTGGGAAATGTTCTGTTTTACAGTTATGTAAGGATCCTAGATTTGGCACTCTTGACCAAAAACAATTAAAAAAAAAGTGGAAGTAAAAATTGTTGTGACAATTTAGGTAGATAGTATGAAAATGTAGTCCTGGGTCTCAGATCACAGATAAAACTACTCCTTTGTGTAGCAGCATTTTATATGTGCAATCAAAATCTCATTTATGGGACTTTCAGTCGTAAGACCAACTCATGAATTGTTTCCTATTAATCCAGTTCTCAACATCTGGGCTGTTGGTGCACATAGGCAGGAAACAAATCACCTAAAGAGTCTGCGTGGAATGAATTGGAGAATAAAAGCAAAGCATGTAACAATAAAAATGGTAGTCTAAACATCTCAGTAAAAGAGCAAGATTTAAGAGTACAGTTAGTTGATGGTTGCTTAGTCAAAAAGCAGTAAATTAGAGACTATAAATAACAGAACAGTTACAGGCTTTGTAATAACGTTCTGTAGCACAATTTTGGAGGCAGTGGTTTACTATTGTTACCTCTAATGAGCAGACTCTCTGTAAAGAACAAAAGCTGAAAAGCAAACTATACCTATAAATTTAATGAAGCGCATTTAGTCTACAAACACACACACAAATATAAACAGCTGGTTTATGTGTAGTAAAACAAGGAAGACAGAGAAGTCCTGAAACATTCACAGAGGAGTGAATGCAAAGCTGAAGTCTGACAGACTTGAGTTTATTACAGCTCCCCTTTGTGTTTGTCTCACAGGTAAAGTGTGCTACCACCTGAACCTGGAGCTAACTCTAATTTTTGGAGGTTACCAGTTAGATTTAATTCCTGAAGTTAGGCCTGTGTGTGTGCATGCAGATGTGTGTGGTAAGGTTTCATCTCTTCCTGGTCCTCAGAGGATTTTGAGTATTGCAGATCCTTGTTGCAGAATTTTCACCCTTTACCTCTAGCTGTATCAGCTAATATTCTTATCTCCAGAAGTTTCTGCTTTGTTGTGCCCAGAAATTACTACAGTTTTGACAGCAGGATTGACACCAGTTCCAAAGACAAGATTTTCTCTTCCCAAAGACTTCAATCTCACTGGATCTGTGGCCAGGAAAACAATCATGTTAAACCTTCAAGTTTCCATTCAGAGGGTCACCTGATAGCTCATAAGACATCTCAATTTCTTTTTTTTACTGAATGTGTGAGGTTCCCTGCATTGGTTTAAGTGATAAAGAAACACTGCCTACTGATTTCTCCATGACTGAAATGCTCCTGTGTGTCAGATGAGGTGGGTCACAGCATGGAGCCCCATGCTGGAGAGCACCTGGAACATGAGGGCTGGTGGGAAACATGGGCTACCCCATGGTCACTGAGTGCTGCTGTAGCCCCACTTGTGCTCGGGGACCTGACCACATCAGGTGTGTAGAGTTTAGGGGTCTGTAGCTGCAAGGTGGAAAGAGGCTGCGACATATCCTACCAAACAACCAGGTGTTGTTCGCAGCTGACAAAGAGGTCTGAAAGGGCTATATAAAATCATAGGGTAAAAAATTGCTGCTCCCAGAGAGAGGTTTACTCTCCAAGAAAAGCCTACAGGAAGTTACAACTCAGAGCAGACATAAGGCAGATTCCTCAGAGATGCTACAAACCCAGCAGCACCCTGTGATGTCTCACCTGACAGTCTGATGCCCTTACCAGGACTTATTTTCTGGGCAATGCTTCTCCCTTAGTACATTTTAGTCAGTGTTTTGAAACATGGCTACCATCCTTTAGGTACAATTAGTCATGCATTATCACTGTCTTGCTGAAAAGAGCTGATGATCTCACTCAGTGACCATAGCTAATACAGCAGGACAGCTGCCCAAGTTGGGCTTCTTTAAAATGGAATCCTGAGAAATGAGGAAACAGTTGATGTGAAATGTAGCTTTGTGCCTTGCCCTCTGTATTTAAGACACTACATAAACAGATGTTTTAAATAAGGATAATGCAATAATTCTGGATATATTTACCAGTATGCTTTATTGAGGGAGTGCATGCTTATACTGTGTGTGTGTGACCCCCAGAATGGCAAAGTTGTCTCCTCTTTACAAACATCATGAGATCTCTGACATCTTATCAGAGACATTCTCTTGTTTAAAACCTCTCCTTTCTCTGTACACACATGTTCCAAGATGTGGTGCAATTCAATGCTATGAATAGTTTTGTCTTTTTTATAGAACCAGTGACAGCAGAGAATCTGAATTCCTTTTGAAATGAAAAAAACCCAACTTTCTTTCGGCTCTGTTATAGTAAATTGTTCCTGAAGTGCCAAAAAGGTACAAGAGATGCCTGAACATTTATGAGAAGATGCTGTGTTCTAAGTACATACATTCCTGAGAGAGAGAAGATTAACATAAACACATCAGTAACTTATCACTGCTTTATTCCACTGTATAAGAGGTTTGTTTTTTTTCTTTACTGACATATGACAGTATATGGAGAACGAAAACCAGATGGCAACATTTCAGTTTAGTCAAGAGATTTACCATAACCATTCATTTCATTTAAATATTTCATTTGATGCAAGGAAATTATTAATTGTTCTCTAAGTAATGAGCTTCGACATTAATCATTTCTTAAAATCTGTCTTTTATTTTCCAAGAAACTATGTTACTGTTTTGAGTTACAATAAAACAATAAAATATTTTTCCCTTATTTTCCATTATACAAAATCATGATTTAAGCATTACTGATGTCTTTATTTTTAACTTGATTTTAAAGCTGTCCACCTATATGACTTGTACAAAGAAATAACTAACGTAGAACTTTACAAAAAGGTGACATGGTTACAATTTAATAATTTCAATAAGACAATTGTTCCATTAAGTTTGAAGCCAGCTTGAAATGGTGCCTGCACAGTACCTGCTCCTGAATGACAGGAACTCAGGAGGTGAAGTGCTCCAGGACCAGAATACCTCCTCTGTTTCTTTACCAGGCTCAAGGTAGTTTTTCTGCTTCCCTACCTTCAGCAACCTCCACCATTATCTGAGAAGCGGTTGTGTGAAGTGGGAGCAGGGAGGAAAGATGGAAGAAGAAAGGAAGGTTTTGCCTGCTCTCGCACCTTCATTCTGCCCGACTGTATGATACTTTGGCATGCATGGCCTTTTCCCAGACTGTGAGTCAAATATATTTTCATTTTAAAATACAGATAGTTGGGAAATTGCATCATTGAGCCCAGGGGGCAGCTTCAGGTTCTTGGGAGGAGCAAGAAGTCTTGGAGCAAGACTAGCTAGTTTCTTAAGTCAGTCTTTGCTTTCCTGGAGACTAGGTCTCAACAAGAACAAACCTATAAATATTTTAAGCAACAGAGAGAAATCTGTAGATTTAGATGTAAGTGTAACTTCATCACAGTTTGTTGCCACTGTTTAAGTGAGTATGGGCAGCTCAGTGAGCTCTGTTTGCAAAAAGACTGTGAAAAGAAAATGGGCCACCTTGCTGGCTTTGTGTCCTCTTCCGCCCCCCAGTGAATTCTTGCAGACTGTGAGATTGTAACTATATATTCTTATCCCTGCCGGACAGCACATTCAGAAGCTAAGTGGAGAGGACTAATGATTGGTTATTTGTTTTGGAAACGCTTATACTATACAGGACCAAAACAAAATTACATCTGCCTTTATTTTGTTGCTGGTTTTTGGTGGGATATGTGTTTGTGTGCAAAGAACCCTTGTGCATTTCCACTTTAGTGCAGTGCTTCTCCACCTTAAAATTAATCCTAGTGTTTGTGTTTTTTTAAAAACAAAACCACTCTGTGACCATGTGGGTGGTTGGGTATCTCATAATCCTGTCATGCACTTGGGTGCCCAGACTGCAAAGAATCTCTTAATTTTCAAGCCTGCAGGAGAATTTCTTTACCTGAATGGAAAGCAGGCTGCTTCCTTGGCTCTGGAAGATGCCACCCAAGTAGGCTGAGAGGAAGAGGCCAGTATGCCTCTGCTTTTAACTCAAAATTGCCTCTTGACAAACCATTTGATTTTGACTTGTATTGTATTGTTGTGGTATTTATGTTCCAGAATATGGGATACTGTACTGTTATTAAACACATGTTAGCAGAAACCAGCAGTCAGTTGTACAGGGGAAGCACTAAGCAGAGCAGGCTATTAAAGAACACTCCAGAAGTCAAAATGTGCTGTGGAAAGTAGGCGTGTTTGAGTATGTGATCCTAGGGAGTCTGCTGGGCTGCTAGACAGTTTGGGGAGCAAGAAATGCTGGGTAAGCTGATGGGAGACAGGCTTCGACTGCTACTAAGTGAGTTGATCCAGATGAATGAAAATCCATTTTGCTGATAAGATTTAACATGTGTGACAACAGTATGGCAAACTTGCTGGAAAAAAGCCTGCAAGGATATCTTATAGTATCAGCCTACAAACTCTTTTTTTGTTCAAAGCCAAGAAAAAAGTTGACTCTATATTCCAGCAGGACTGTATCTTGTCTGGGGCTTGACTGTGAGAGATACAAGCTATTGAACTTGAAAAAGTATCTTTTAGCATTCTCCTCCAAGGAAAGCTAAAAGCTGTGCGATGGCTCTGTAGGTGGATAGATCTCCGTGTGGAATGCTTCTGCCAGATTAATAGGGTGGTAGATAGTTCTCTGTGGTTTTGAAGGAAGCATTACTAAGTGTCAATTATCATTTTGATATTCTTTTCTCAACTCCATTAGTTGTAAGGAGCAAGAGTAGCTCTCAAAAGCAATTAGCTAGGTAGTCATTTCAAATTCCTCTATGTCAGATAGAATCATAGAATTATAGAATAGTTTGAATTGGAAGGTACCTTCTAAGGCCGTCTTAGTCCAAGCCCCTGCAATAGGCAGGGATGTCATAAACCAGATCAGTTTGCTCAGAGCCCTGTCCAGCCTTGCCTTGAATGTCTCCAGGGATGGGACATCTACCACCTATCTGGGAAATGTGTGCCAGTGTTTCACAACCTTCACTGTAAAAAATTTCTTCCCCATGTCTAGTCTTAATCGCCCTTCTTTTACTTTAAAACCATTACCCCTACTCCTATCACAACAGGTCCTGCCAAAAAGTCTGTCCCCATCGTTTTTATAGGCCCCCTTTTTAAGTACAGGAAGGCTGCAATAAGGTCTGCTTTCTCTTCTGCAGGCTGAACAGCCCCATTTCTCTCAGCCTTTCCTTATGGGAGAGGTGTTCCAGCCCTCTGATCATCTTGGGGGCCTCCTCTGGATCCTCCACAACAGGTCCATATCTTTCCTGTACTGAGGACTCCAGAGCTGGATGCAGTACTCCAGGTCAGGTCTCACCAAAGCTGGGCAGAGTCACCTCCCTCGATCTTCTGACCACCCTTGGTTTGATGCAGGCCAAGATACAATTGGCTTTCTGGGCTGTGAGCACACATTGCAGATGCGAGTGGCTTTCCTAGTTTTGTAGCTGATCAGTGGCTCAAAGATTTACTGTTTTTATTTTGCTTACAGAGAAAGATGAAAGCCATTTGAACTGACTGGTACTTCAGTGAGAAATGGATCCAATGAGTTAACTGACACGGTTACACAGATTTATGCAAATTGAAGGAGTTTAAACAATATCCTTCTATTCTTTAGCACAACAGTGAGTTGGACATTCATTGTATCTGAGCAACTTCTTGCAGCTTTGGCACCGTGCTTCTTTGTGTCTGTTTTGCATTCCTGTTTTTCTTGACTGAAGACAGACAGCCCCTGCAATAAAATATCTGATATGGCTGACCCTTGCTTTATTATGCCCCAAAAATACTTTTATAAACACTGGATCTGATTTGAGAGACCAGTGACTTTACTACAGGTGTGGAGTTGATGGACACCTGTAGTTTGTGTGTATCTACAAAATAAGATCATGTCACTTAAGTTTAACTAGTTCTATAATAGATATTCCCCATTGACAAACTATTATTTCTCTAAACTTCTAAACAAGAGTCAGAGAACCTTTCTTGTATGTTGCTGTTTGTTTGCAGCTGAAATGTTATCCCATGTGTCATTTTAATATGCATCTGGAAGTCTCAGATAGTCTCAAACAAAGCCAAGTTGGACCATGAAGGAATGTCATTAAAAAGTGAGTTTTCATTCCACTGCTGAGGCAAATCTATTCACTTCTGAATACTCCTCACAACCATGGAGCAGTGTGGAATGAGACAGGCAAACCTGAAGCAACAGCAAAACACCACTTTCATGATAAATGTAGAATTGCAAATCACTGCAATGTAGTGCCAAATTGTGGTTTATGATGCATTGTGACAGAACACTGTGAGGCAGGATAATGTTGCCAAGCATTAGCAACAGTCAATTCCTGTGTGAGGAATTAAAAGTTTCATTGAGTGTTGAGAAATTCTTCACATCTGTTCAACATTCTCGATATTAATATGACATTTTGTCTTTCAGATTCAGTACTGCAGTACTTTCGCTTAAAAATTCAGCTAATTTTTCAACATATGAATCGAGTGTTGTCATCTATGTTATTAAACATTGACAGATAAAAGCAAACTTAAAAATGATCATTCATTTACGCCAATCTTACAACCTTTTTTTGACTGCTAATGACATAATTTAACTGTCAAGAAATTAGTGGATACTAGGTGTTTTTTAAGCAGTGAGCACAAGTATTAGAACTGGAGATGGTTCTTCACTTACATGATCATGAAAGGCAGAAGCAATAGCCTTACAATTTTAATAGTCAATTACAACTTGGCCGTTCAATTGGAAAAGAAAATATATCTAATCAGTTGAGAAAATGAAGTATTAGAACATGCTAACAATAACTGAAATAGATAGAGTTAAGGTAATTGTAAGGTGGGAAGAAAAATTCCTGAGAAAAGTAACTTTGGAGTAGGTTATGTAATACTGTGAAAGCAGTGAATTCAATGGCACAGTGGTAAAGGAAATTTGAGCGGACTCTGGGAGTCGAAGTTTTTAAAGATCCCTTTCCACTTAGGAACACCTAACGAGTAAAGGGGAAGACAACAGACAAGGAGATATGCCTGAAAAGCTGCAAAGAATCAAGGGAGATAGGGAGAAAGAAGGAAAGCAAATAAATAATCTTTGACAGCCATTTAAAAAAATGCATTAGGGGATAGATGAGTGGGGCACAGTGGTAAGCATTTTGGTACAATACTGCATTGGGAGTCCTGGAAAGTGTTGAGAGTGTGAGGGAGAAAAGTGAGAAAGCATTAGCTGATAGCGAGGGAGTGACTTTTGAAAACAAGGTGGATAACAATGTTGGTAGTTAGTGCAAAAATGGGAAGTGGTAGACAGAAAACAGGAGCAAAACAAGCAGCTTTCTGAGGTGACACTGGTACATTTGCAAGACAACTGAAAACATGAGGTTAAGCACAGTGCAGAGAGTGACTTGTAAAGCAGCAGTAAATGTGACAGCTGAAACTCCAATAAAGTAACACCACGGTATTGGTGAAGAGCTGACAATAGAAGAAGGGATAATCTATGATTCTCATCTTGAAGGATTCTATTGCAGGAAGGCAAATAAAGAGTCTCGAGAGTCATGAAAGGAGACAGGCTAAAAACCAGCCTTAAGCACCCATAGAGAGTAAAAGATAAAACCAAGTAAATTATAGGAGGCCATTTGTGACATTTAGTTTGCTTGTAAAAAGGATAATTTAAAAAATCTATTTAATGTGTTGTCTACACTAAGCAGTAACAGTAGTCTCCTGAGTCTTGTGGCTACTTTGACAAGCTAAAATGTTTATTTTAAAATTACTATTATTTACTTTAAATGGCAGTATATTCTGGCTTTATCTTTAGATGACTTGAACATTTTCAGTCTGAGGTAAGTAAGTCTATGATAACATTTATTTTTTTACCACTTTTACATATTAATACTTCTTGAGTTGTTTCATGAATGTCTGCAGCAGTGATTGTAATGAAGATCATATCTTCACTACAATGAAGACAGAAAAAAAAGTTTAACATTTAAAGTTCTCCATTCCAAGAAATGTTGTGTGGTGGAATGTATTTGTAAGTGGTGAAATATTATTTTCAGTTGCAAATTGTATGCATATATATATCTCTATATATCTCTATATATTTCTATATATAGATATCCCAAATTACATTCACTTAATTTTTAATTCCTGTAATTAATGCTACCAAAGCAGTTTGAAAGACAAAGGTTGTGGTATTCCTAGTTTTTATCATTACTATGACTTTCATTTTAAATAAATACATTAGAAAAGGTTAAGCCTTCGTGCAAACAGGGCCAATTCCACTGTTCTGTTGATCCTAAAATGACTTTAGGTTTGCTTAGACCAGACCTTAATTTGGTCTATTGATATGTTTTTATGAAGTGAAATGCACGGGAACCAGAAAAACTAAGCAAGGATACCAGAATATGGCAACTTTCACTTCATGCATTGATATTGAGAATGATATTATGGTAGTGAGTATATAATAAACACCTAGTTAACTGATATAAACTAACTGACACTGCATGAAACCAGCATATTATATAGCATGAAACCAATAGAATGATGTAATAAAGGATCAAGTTTAGATGAAAATATTTACTTTGCTATTGAAATATTTGCAACATTGCCAGACTCAAATGTTCAGAATGACTGTTTTGAATTTGACTTAATCATTACATATATATATAAAAGAAACGCACACTGTACGTCTAAAAATATTTTTATTTTTATGATGAGGTTATTTTTGAGTTTTTGTGTTTTGTAATAACAGGCTGCATTTTGAAATTTTTCTGTGCAATCATTACAGACTAAAAAAATCATTTAAAAAAGGACAAGATTATTCTAGAATCCTAAGACTCTCACAACATGGGATTCAAGTTAACAGTGACATGTTATGAAACTTGCCATAAAATCTTGAAAGACTGCATCATCACTTATGAGAGACTGTTTTCCATACATGCATTCAACTTTTAAAAGTATGATAATACTGACTTCGAGGCCAGTTGTACAAAATCTGCAAACAGGGACATGCTGTATCAAAAATGGAATAACCTCTGCATATAACTGAGGGTAAAATTAGTCTGAGCAATGGAAGTCAGAGGAATCTTGTGCATGCTTCCTGGCTCGATTTGACAGTCTAAACAATATGTAATATGTTATATTGTTATGCTTGGGATTAGCTCTATTTTCCTTTTATTTTACTGTCTGTTCAAACTAAACCTCTGTAACTTTACTTTTTCCTGTCACTTGGTGTAGTCAAGTACAAATAGAAGAGACTTAATCTTATTGACATGTATACTAAGAACACATACTGAAGGAAAAACTAGACACTGATTTACAAGCTCTTTTGCTCTGACATGTACTAGATCCCATGGAAATCTCTGTAAATGACTCTGGGTAACAAAATATTTAGAAATCACATTACAGAAGTTGCCAAGACGATAGGATTTACCCAACATTTAGTTGTCATTTACAGTAAATTTCCATTTTATCATAGTGCCCACAATTCTACTAGGGCTCTGAGTGTAATGTAACCACAAGGAAATCCACAGAGGCATGCACTGCCTTTTTGTTATGTGAATATTTGAAAAGGGCATTGAGTTAATTACATGCTTTAGTATACAAGTTTCAGTTCAAGAAAGAAAACTAGAAAATACCTGGCTATTTTATTGTTAAATAACGTAATCTGGGAGTAGTAGAAGGGTGACAAACAAGAGCTTTTGACAGCAGAACAAGGAAAGCCCAAGAATGTTGCATGTTTGTACCATCAGCTATATTACCCACCAGCACTAGCCAGAAGATCCTGAATCTTGTGAGTGCATACTTGACCACCACTCACCTACGCAGAGAGTTATTGTCAAGCAGAATCTACTTCATCCACCTAAAAGCCATAGAAACGAAAACTTACACAATTTCTTTAGTATTTCTTCATTCTAAGGTGTTAAGATTGCTAGTACTGGATCACAGGTTTTTAGTACTGCAGGGAAGAGCATGGTTTGATTTGCAATACAATTGTAAGTTGTTTGAGTCAACTTCTAGAGAAATGAAGGGCAAAGGGGTAATGAATCTACTACAGTTTTATATTATTGACATGTAAATAAGAGAAAAAGGATGGAGTTCATTCAGACATGTTTTATTAGAAGGAACAAAAGGTCAATTGCTCTTGCTCTTCTCTAGAGGACAAGTGCCATATGAAGAAGATCCCTGAAGGAACACTTCTAGAAGGTATGTAGTTTTATCCAGCGAGGCAAGATGCTGGTCACTGAAATTGCAATCATGAGAAAGGACTCTGAATTAACAACATTTTAATATTATGTCAGTGATTTTAACCAAAGAAGCCTTTAGTGCAGACCACTCACTTCAGGTGGAGTCAGAAAGTTCCGTCCTGTAGCAGTTTTACAGACAGACAACTCCAGAAAATGCCTTTTATTTCTTTATCTGTTCCTCATGGCCTTGGGGGTAGAAGCACACTCACTGTCGGTGCCTGCAATGCTACTGCAACTGTTTAATACAGAAATAATATACTCTACTTTCCAGGATACCCAGTATAGCTCACAAGAGTACATTTGTTTTTAAAAGTCCCTGCCAGCCAGGGAATGCTGCTCACATTAGTAAATATGATGAAAGTTAAAGTAAAAAACAGAACACAACCTGGATTTGGATTTTTAATGTATTTTTTAATGAAAAGAAAGAATTCTTTCTGCTTCATCTTATGTAGAATCAAAATCTGGGATATATTAAAGCATTAAATATGAACTAGGTTGTTTTGTTCAACATTTTTTCCTACTATTTCCATTACTCATCAGAATAAAAGGCATCCTAAGGTTGTTCAAAATTGCAAAATTATATATTATAGCCTGTATCTCCTTTATGGAATAAGAAGATTAATATTTAGCATGTGGGGAGTGGGATGGGGGGGAAACAACCAGTACAGCGCTTCTTAATTGCACGTACATTTATAAAAAAAGACAAAAGTACTCTAAATGAACTACAAAAACATTCCCTTGGCCTGTTTATTAAAGATAAAGTTCTGTGTTTAAGAACCACACATTAAGAGCCAGACACTGGGTTTTATTTCTTCAAGAGCTGGTCCAGTTATTTCTGATTAGTTGCTGAGACTAGAAACTATCATATATTTATCCAACATTTGCTTGGCTCTCTCTCAAGGAGAGGATCAAGAAAGGAAATGGAGAACACCAGTGATAAACTATTCCCAGGAACATTCTGAAGCTGGCAAACTCTCAAAATCATGTTTTACTGAGAGTCAGATGAACTGCATATTATGTACAGTCTTTGGGAAACGAGCTAGATTAATGCATTCTGTGCTGTGGTCCCTGAGCTTAAGATCAAATGTGTACTGAATCTGCCATGCCTTCTGTAATTTTATTTGATGGTAAGCTGTCATAGTGTAAGATGGCTCCAAACAAATTTGTGAAATTAAAAGCCATTTTTCTTCTGGAAGTATGAAAAGCACACTGAATCACCTGAGTGTGCTTGGCTTGTTGAAATAGGCTGACTCAATTATGTCTACTTGCATAATTCTGATTTTTCTATTATTGGTAATTTAACTTGTACTGTTAATGTAAGAAAAAACATAATTTTTATTGCAAATATATATGCAAAATTTCTTTCAAGAGTGTCTTACTGAAGTTTAGTAAATTTTTTGTAGCTAAGTACTTCAAAAGTCTGCTTTTCTTCAGATACCCAAATGCTTGTCACCTTTTTCAGACAAATTACCTCCTCACCTTACCTCCACAGAAATGTTTTTATGGTATGCCTAGTTAATATTTTGCCACCTTTGCCCACTAAGTGGGAAGAAATGTGGTATTAGGGAGACATTCCTGTTGCACTTATTACATGACAGATAAAGTAGTTTCAATTAGAAGTATGATTAGTGACAACAGAATTGCATCTACAGAAAAATAATAGAAAAAATTGCTAAGTAGAAAGCATCTGTTTTATCTACATCTCAGCAAAGTTATTTTAATCACTAATAAAATCTGTACCATAGTCTCCAGCATACTCAAAGTGACATGAAAGGGGTCCAAAACAACTATGTTGTGGGAATTACAGATACCAAAATACACATTCTCTTGCTGAACTGGCCAAGACTTGCTTCAAGTGCAGCTCCACTACTGTCAAAATCTGAAGAGGGAGGATCATGAAGTTTGAGACTAACTTTATCCAAACGCTATACATCATTTACAATATCAGATCTACTTGAAGGAACTGGTATGCGAGATGTTATGTTGCAATTGATTTTGAATTAGCAATTGTTCATATACAAAATGTCTTCTTAGTTGCTGCAACAAGTTATTTATGCAAGATAAATTATAAAACAGAAAAACCAGAAATTACCATGCACTAGTAAGTCAAAGTTGCTATGCTGTTGTTCAAAGAGAAGGCTTTAAGTAATACACTTTATTAAGATAGGCACATTTCATTGCTGAGCTGTCAGTATAGAAGTGATTACACTTGACAAAATAATCACCACCACTGTTTTTTCTTTTCTACAAGTTTCATACTGCTCAAGAGGTACCCAGAAGCCAAAGCAGTGGCATTTCATCAGGTCATTACTGGAATGCTACGTTGCTTAGGAGGCTATAGGTTTGTGCATATGGGAGAACAACTACAGAATAGTTGAGCATGATATGAACAGAGAGAAAGCAGAGATATCTTTGGGAAAATGCAGTTCATGACATAAGGAAACACCAGTCACTGATGAGAGAGATAGAGTGCATTGAGTTTTGTGATATTCCTATGTATTTAATTGCTCTTTGTGTAAAAAAAAAAAAAAAAAAAAAAAAATCAATACTGCAAATGTTATCTGTCCAAATTGTTGAATTTTGGAGCGGATTAGAATAATAAAAAAACGTAAAATGTCTTCTTTTTTTTTTTTTTTTTTCATGTGTGGAAATTGAGTTTCTGTGTTTTTTCTACTGTGGGATCCTCACGAAGAATCAAAAAAGCCTCTGTTTGTGTCTGGCTATGGGTTTTGCCAACATGCACCACATCTCCAACCCCCTCTTAAATCTGTCAGGAGCTCAAATCCATATCTTGGCCTGGGCCCTCTGAAGTCCAACTATGTCTCTGTTTCCATCTGGCATTTCACTAGGAAGTGCTTGAAGTACCAAGATGTAGGCTGATACCATGAGATTTGCAGACCTGAGAGATTCAGATAAGCCCATACAAGCTTTGAACCTCCAAAGCTTTTGAAGTTTGTCTGTCACAAAGTGTAACTCCACTGCTGTCTGCAGACAACACTGAAACATGAATGGAAACAGACCTCTGTTTTGAAAAACTCCTGTGGGTGGCTTAAGGACAAACGAATAAATACAACTATATATGGAAATATAATGTCTTTCAGAGAAGCACTCTGTCTTTTTGCACACTTGAGTGTTTCCCTGCATCCATGACGACAACAGAAGCTCATAAAATGAGTTTATTTCCTGCACACCCCTGCATTTTCATTGCGGTTGATCCAATGCAGTGATGTGTCCTTTAAACATTCATTTCTCTATTTACATAGTCAAGCTGTTTTTGTTTACCGTTTTCCCATTAAGCTGCTTAAGGGTGTATATTTGAGGGGAAAATCCAGCAGTAGCCAGAAGCTGCTTCAGTAGAAGGAAGAGTGAATAACCGACAGGCATCAACAGGGACTCAGTGTAGAGCAGAGCATTGACCCAGGTCGTAAACCTATGCCAATTTTTCTAAGTCTGTCAGCTCTGACTGCTATGTGTAGAGGCAGAGAATATCATGAGACCTGCTGTCTGGAGTTAGAGTACCACCCTGTCCTTAACAATGAGCAGATAATTCAGGAAAGTATACAAGGATTGTGAAAGTCCAGGCTGACAGTTCCTCTTGCAAACCTTATCAGAATTTAGTAGTCTTTTAGAAAGGTTATTCCTAAACCAAATGTTGCAAAGACATGTTTAAAGCTCCTATAGACTTTCTTCATGAATTGTGGGTTCAAAGGCCTGTTTCTATTATAGGAGACAAAATCACATGGCATTTAATTCTGCAAAGTTTGAAATTGTCTACAACTGTACATCATCTACAGGTATAGATTTTCTGGGGAGAAAAAAATGACTAATATTTTATTTATAAGCATTTTGTTTAAACTTTCTTTTTATTTTTTGCTGTCTTTCGTATTATGAGAAACACATAGTGATCATCATCTGTCTTCGCCAAGAAGACATTTTACTGACCCGAGACTGAACATGAGGTTTCAGGTATATCTGAATAGCAACCTTCCAATACCTAAGAAGTGGTGATCAAGAAGACAGGGCCAGGTTCTTGGAGAACAAGAGGGGATGGACATATGGTGAAACAAGAAATAGTCACATGAGAAATAAGGAAAAGCTGTTATACCATGAGGACAGTGGATCGGCGTGAGAGGCTGCCCAGAGAGGTTGTGCAGTTTCCATCATTGGAGGTTGTTCAAGATCTGACTGGATAAGCCCCAGAAGTTACCCTCTTTAAATATGTGGTTGGACTAGAGACTTCCTAAGCTCTCTTCTGAACCGATTTTTCCTATGCTCCTGTACCACACCCTCTACTAGTTTTCTCTTTTCCAAACAGAGAAGTCCTTCCTTATACAGAAAACATTGGCACTTCTACATTTTACTGTGTCCTTTTTGGTAGGGACCAGATGTAACCAGATTTTGGTGCAACTAGAACTGCATGTGCTTTTCATGACAGTGTGCACTGAAGATTAATGTGCAGGCATGTTTACTGCTATGTTCCTTAGTCCTTCAGTAATATGTTTGTCCTAGTCTATTTGCCTTTTTGACTGGACCTCACTGTGGAGCCGATATTTTCAGAGGATTATGTACAATAATCCAATAGCTGTAGGTAGATGAAGGTCTGTCAAAATGGTCACAATAAATTTAGATCCTCTCATTGTGTAGATATGATTAAAATCTGCTTTTGCTCATGTGCATTTCTTCATTTTGATCCTGGTTTTCATCTGTTGTTTAATGTCTAATATTGTTAACTTATCTCGCAGTACTTTCAGTCAGGATAGTTTTGAACTAATCTGATTTTTTTTGGCATCATACGAAAGTTTCACTGCAGGGTGAACAATGCAAAATATATATTTGTTTCATATTATGATTTTGTGTGTTTTCAAGGCACCTTAAAATCTATCACAAAATGAAAACTCAACAGCTAGCATGCAGATTGGAGGACAACAAAGGTATAAAGTTTTGTTACTAGTGTCCATGCTTTTCTTCTTTTAAATACCTTTTTAGTTGTTATGGTTTTAGGCCTAACTTGCCAGAGCCAAGGCAAATTTCTTTTTATTCTAGTTGGACATAGCTTCTGTTTCTGTGGGATGACTGTCATATTAGCCTCCTTTACTCTTACATTTAACCTTGATATTGTTATATTTCTCTTTTCAAGGTGATCTGGCTTGATAGAACATTTATTCAAAGCCTATGTCTCCACACCTTTTGGCTATCCCTAATAAATTTCCATTAATAAGGTTTCTAGTGTAATTTAATGATAGCATATTAGACAAAGTCAGATATACCTGAGGATGAATTCAATAATTACTTCATCTTTTATGTATTCTTTAATTTATTGTTCACAGAAGAAATCATTTATGGCATCTAAAACCATAACCCGTTCTGTGAGGTTTTCATGACATCTACTTAACCCCTCCAACAGACTGAATTCTTCCTTCAGCTTTCACTGTCTCTCCTCTGCTGTGGTTATGTGGCTGGTTGTACATACTTATTATGGAACCTGCGATGGGTTGTGAAGGGAAGCACTGCACTACTGAGGCTGCTTTTCTAAAGGAAGATTTGACTGTGCCAGGAGTGCTTGCATCATTTTGATCCCTCAGTGGTTCCTGATGCCCTATTAATGTGGTATTTCTTCATTAAAGGCTTATGTTTAAGACTAGTAACATAATACAGCAAACAATCTGTAAACACTTTATTTCTGCATTATCATTGATTTTATTGTTTTAATAAGCATAAGGTTGACATTTGGGTTTGGGTTTGTTGTTGTTTTTTTTTTTTTTTCCTGACTGAAGTTCTGAAACCATTCAGCTGTTTTCAGAGCCCAGAAGGCTGACACCAGAATGTAAGCCCCTAAGGTAGAAGGCTTCAAGAGAAAAACACTAATCAGTAGGGAAAGGGAAAATTACTTCTTAAGTTTCATTTACATAAATTACAGCTTTGCTCAGAAACACTTTTTCCAGTGTTTTCAGTTATGGAATGTGTTTGTATTCTAGCTGTGTAAATACAGTGTCATTATTGAGTATGCAGGTACAGATGTTCATGGAAAGGGAAAAAAAGTTGAAAGAGAGAAATCCTCAGGATCATGTGCATTCATGGTACTAAAACGTAAAAAGTAACTACCACATTGTCCTGGACTGTAAGAACTATCCAGATGAGAAGATGAAAAGAATGACCATAGCCAGATGGAGCTGAATGACTTTCATTCCAAACCACAAGAAAAAATAATCCTCCTACCAAGGAAAGTTTCTTCAAGTTGAGGCCTTGAATGAGTCTTGCAAAATGATGTGAATTTTGTTAGATCAGAGCCTGTAAAGCCACACAGTGCTGCAATAGCCTGCATCTGTGGACTAGGCATTACATATTATACGGTTTTTATGAATAGTCTTTCCAGACATTTTTATGAAGACCTTACTGAAAAAGAGTAACCCAGTAAGAGACCAGTGAAAGGGAAAGGTCATCTGATTCCTATTAGTGACCGAGGCCACCTTTGTGCTGAACTCTGAAGGAGATACGGCAAAAAAAGAAACTCAAGACTTTCAGATCTTGGTACACTATTACCAAATCCTGAGAAGTCAGTGAAACTTGCCCTTAGATTTAGGACTGTCCAAGAGTTGCAAAGTCAGTACCTGAGAATTAATGGACATTCTTGGGAAGAGAATTAATGGACATTGTTGCCTGCATGACAAAAGGGACTTTGAGTTATTTTTACTCCAACATTTGGCACTGGACTGGGATGGAGGTGGTTTAGGGTACTGACTGAAAGGGTTAGAAAGGAAAGAATACCAATGTACATGGCACTGGAGGAAAAATAACAGGAAAGTAAGAAAGTAATAGAACATTGAAAAATTACTTTATATTTAAAGATCAGAAAAAATGAAAAGATTCCTATGTTAGGAATGAATAAGAGATGCATTTTTTGTGAAAGGAAAAAGGCACTTGGCAGAGATACCTGCATGAGGTCAACTGATCTTGAAGGAGAAACCTGTCTGTTTCATCAGCTACCTTTTCAAAATAAACTTATGAATAATAATAGTTCAAAAGACAGAGATGGAAGGTTACCATGAGACTACTATTGCACATCTGGTAACCATAGCTAATGAGGGAACAACAGTCACCCAAGTGTGCTGGCACTGACGATATAAAGACTGTCGGCAGTGCTCTATACATCTACAGCCACACTCTTGTGCTAGGGATAATCTTCCCCACACCATACTCCTCTGAACTGTTCACTTACTGCCTATGTTGTGTAAGGACATGTGAGTGTCAGCAATCTAAATAAGTTCAGCATTTGTTCTAATTATTGCAAACCATCCTGGAAGCTTGCTGTTGATGTACTTTATTTGATTTGTGTACAACTGTATTGCCAGTTCAGGCTTTTTAGTTTTGATTTTTTGGTGGGTTGTTGTGGAGATTTTTTGTCTTTTTTTTCCCCCCAAGTTTTGACTTTTTTGTATTATCTAGAAAGCTAATCATAACAGGATACATTTTAATGCTATTTTCATTTTCATGTCTTTTCCTTCTCCAAATTTACTCAGGTTGCAGAGATGATTCTGCGGGCCTGTCAATGGCCCTGTTAATGCAAAAATTTTGGTTAAGATCTGTTTTAACCAAGTCTCTCTGTGAGGCACTTCTGTCTCTTGTGGTCTTTTGGGAAGTCAAACAACCGATCCAGTTCCTACACTAAACATCTGAGCCCAGATCTCACTTTGACGACAATAGCATGATGTCCATTGGTGAGAGCAGACTCAAGCAAGCTTACTTTTTGCAGAACAGAGACAATTTAATGGTTTTAGTTTTGCAGAGGTGGATGTCTTGATTGCTGACTTTTCCATGTTCTTCATACCAAATAATATTCTAATTACAGTACAGTTAAAAAGTATCTTGGTGAATTTCAGTGATGTTGCAATATGGAGGACAGTGGGTTAGACAGCTAATTTGTCAGCTATAATGACTTCAGCTGTTTACAACAGTTCTGTTTACAGATACTTGACCTAATGCACGCAGTAAACATCAGGCTAGAATAAATGTAGGAGGCCAGCCTGACACAAAGAAGAGGAACCCAGCATCCTAGAGATATATAATGTAGCTGTCTAAGGCTAGTCCTTTTATGTATCTCCATGCTGTAAAGAAGTACTTGCAGGCACTTCATATCTGCTGCTGAATCCTTATACTAAATGTAAGAATTTGTAACCACTTTCCAAAAGGATCAAGCTCTGCTAAAAGATGTTTGGAATATCTTTCTCTTTTTGTCACATAAAGCTCTGACCTGGCTCTACACTGGTTAACCCGTTTCTGTCCTCCAGGTAAGTGCCTTAGCCAACAGCAGATGATCATGAGGCTGGGTACCTAGTCCTACCACCTGGCACCTGATCTCTGATGCTAGGCACTCATTCCTGCTCCCTGTCACCCTCTCTCTCTAGCATGACAGATGCAGAACTGACACTCATGGCTGCACAATGGCTTATCTTCAGTTTCCTAACTGCCCTTTGTGTGAAAAAAGGAGGAAGAGAAGAAATCCCTGTGGACCCGTTTAGAAAGGCAGTTACAACTACAGAGGTCCTGAAAGTGCCTCCTGAACGATTTTCAGGTGACCACAGCAGAGGGAGTGGGGAGAAAACACTCTGACCGCTGAGTCTTTTTAGAATGCCATAGTGGTTTCTGTCACTCTGAGCTTCTCAGGTACTTAGGGGTCACAGTGTCATGAAGTTCATGAAGTTAAGATAGGTGAGGTAGCACTTGATTAAACAGGTTCAAGATGCAGTTTTGGCTCTTTATTTTTTTGCATCTAGCTCTCAGCATTAATTGCCATCTGAAGAAGGGAATGTTTGAAGGGGAAATTGATGTATTTTAATAAATGGAGGTGAGTGAGTCACTCTTGTGCTGAAATAAGGACTCATTTGGATGTTTCACTTCTTTTGCATTTTGCCGATGTACTCCTGAGATTCTATTAGTTTGACCCTTCCCAAGGGAAAGGTTTTGGGCCTCTTACTGACTTGATGTTGCAATAAACTATTCCTTCACTCCTGATGATGAAAGTACAATGTCAAGTTGAGGAGCCCGATAGAGCTGAACAGCTTTACGTTCCACCTACTTTTGCTGAAGCTGGGAGCTGCGATTCTAGAGATTTGTTCATCACCTAATTTGGGGAACTGCAAAAAGGCAAACTTCACACAGACACAGGCTTTCCAGACCTCCCTTATAATATTGGATTTTCTCTATTGTGCCTTCAAACTCTGTGTCCTTTATAAAAAACACACAGGAGATAATTTTTCCCATATTTTTCTTGTTTGGCTTCTGTTTTTCCCAGGCTGCAGCTCTGAGAACACAGGCATTCACAGTGTCACAGCAGAAAAGAAGGAGAGTGGAGTCCAGCATTCCTATTTTAATATTTAAAATATAGCATTCCCATGCATCCACCTTACATGTTCTACCCCATCAACGTATTCCAGTTCCACTGTGCTAGGAGACATAAAATGATGGCTTCTGTAATGTGTAAAACTCTCCATAGGCCTTTCAGGCCTCCTATAACTTCAGTGAACAACTTCTTGCTAGTCATTCACTGTTGTTCTGGTTTTTTAACTCTCCTCTGATATAAACACTTTTCTGAGGGACAGAAAGTCCCTTGTGCATTCTTTCTTTGAGATGCTGCGTTGAAGTAGGAAGTCGGTAGTTCATTTTCTCTTCTGGCATCAGGATTTCTGCTCCAAGAGAGAAGCACACGTTGTGAGCTAGTGGTTCATGGCATTTTAATGCTTATTATCACTTCTTGCTTCCTTAAGAAGCTAAGATAACTCAGTGTACTAAATAAACTGTGACTGGGTGGAGTAAGCAGGAACATCTGCATGTCTTATGTTATGACTCCCCTAGCAGTCATCTATAGTGCTGTATAGTTCCAAAAAGTCTCTCAAGCGTATAGATGGTGGTGTTCCAACAAGCTGGAACTGCTGGCTACAGCTGACGTTTCAGCAAGCCATTTTATCGGCAGCTGCCTTCATCTGTTGCTGGCTTTAGGGAAGAATATCAAGTGTCCTTAGATTTTGTATGCTGAAGAAAAATACAGGAAGCAAAAAAGAGGAGGAATACCAAGAGAAGACTGAGACTATTCAGATACAAAGAAGTTTTAGACGAGGTTATGTCAGTGATGCCTTTTAAGTACATGGTAGGATTCATTGCGTGGAATCGGATTTACATTAGCATAATGTTCTCCTTGAATTTAGTCACTATGATACTATACACTATTGTTAAGGATGGATTTAAATGATTATGAAATCCCAGTAGATATTCCTAATTCTACAGATAGTAGATATCCATAGTTATGTGGTCACTGAACAAAATAACAAGTATTTAAAGTAAAATCATGCTGTCATCTTTCCTCAGAACTACGAACATTTATTGTAACAGTCAACTTTGACTCAATTTCTTTTCCGTGAGTGTAATTTCACTTTATGTGCTACGAAAATACCTTGCTTCACAAGAGGAAATAGCTCACAAGTTCCGGTAACCACAATAGCAGCTGTCAATTTGCTCAGTTTATGGTTGTTTCGTCAGTAGATGTATCTGATCAGATAAGAAGTCTCTAACTGCACAATCCTATTTTATATATAAAACCAAACACAATAATAAATTGTGTTAAAGAGAGGGTTTTCAAGTTAAATTGTACATCAGTATCATTTAACCACCATTTTTACTACTGCAGTTCTCACTCTATTCCTTTTGCCACCCTGGCTCATCCCAGTGAACGGTATTTCCTCTACTCATTATCCCCTTTGTTTCTTCGTTGTCTCAGATCCACCTTCAGTGAATAATATTAAAATCTGAACTGAACTTTTAAAAAACATTGTTGCTAATTCATAAAAGAAGACTGAATTAGTTGGTTTTAAAAGAAGACCTCTGGAATTTCATCAAGAAAAAAATTAATTACTTTAATTGATTTGAGGGGCAAGGTGATATGTATGTTCAACTGCATTTTTACTGACAATGAGCTCTATTCTTCCATTCAACATTTTGAACATAAAGGGGAGAAAAGAGAGAACATTCAGTGTTTCTACTTATTGTCAGGTTGAGAAGCAGCTGTGAAGCTGCATCGCCCATTCAAGAAAAATGACTTTTACTCAGAAATGTTGAATGCTGATAAGGATCAGAAATTCTGCTAAGAAAAAAGAATCCCTACAGCAACAAGCCCTAAAGCCAGACTTGAGACTTACAAAGAGATTTAGATTTAGAAACTGATACAGTTGTGTGTGTTGGGGATGGGATGGTCATGAAGTAAATCTTCCCTTTCTTCCCTATTCCCAGTAGTATCCCTAATCAGTCTAGTGGACTGAAATGTCTCCTCTCTGTTGAAAACACCATCACAATTAGAAATCATGCTGTATTAGTAAAGTCACTACAGCTGTGAAGATCTGAGGAAATAAGCCTGCTTGATTCGCTCTTTTAGTTGTGAGGCAAGTTGTTTATTTTTGGTTTTGGTTTGTTTTTTTTTTGTTTGTTTGTTTGTTTTTTTGTTTTGTTTGTTTGTTTGTTTTTGTAAGAAGGAATGTTGCATGTTAGACCACCTGAAATTAAACAAAAACAAAAATAGAAAAAACACACAAAAAATCAAAACCAGCACATTTTTTTCAAGTGGATTTTCCTGGCTAAAGAAAGTGAGAGCTGATAACTTGCTAGAGAAAAAAGAATTTATAATGGGCAAGATCCACTCAATGTGTTGGTGTTATTGCTAATGATAAATATGTCTGCATTCAGAGCATGAATTTGTAGTTCATATTTCATAAGGTAAAAGTACTAATTTATACATAACGCAGGAGCTTCTATCTTGGCTGTTCCCTGATGTACTGGGGCTTGGGACCCATGTTTCTTTGTGTTTTTAACTGTGTTACAGTGCCTATCTGGGCATTAGCTCCAGAAGCCATTTCATAATTTCTGCTTATGTTACTGTCCAGCAAAATGGATTTGGGAATAAGATGCTTGAACTCTTTTAAAAATCTGAACTCAAGCTGAATGCAATAGCCATAGCCTTCCTGTTAAACTCAGAAGATCACTTTGTCCTGAAGGGTGACAGCTGTATCCATTAACTTTATGAAAGGTTTCCTAGAGACAACACGAAGCTACAGCGTAAGTCATACATTTACTCTGTAATGCTCTGGTTCAAAGAGCAAACAAATAGTTTGGTATTCTTGTTGTTCATAGCAACCTTTTTAATGTCTTCCCCTTGCTTTGGACTAGGCAAGCTGCCTAAGAAGGCTCAGTTATTGCGCTTCTTCATTTCACATTAATTTCACACTGATATCAGCTCATAGCCACAAAGAGCTGTTCTGACAGCTGGGTAGAGGTGGAGCACATTGGTAGTCCAGCCAGACTTTCGAGATGGAAAATTCCCAGCAAGCCAGTTAAGCTAAATCTGCCCCGTGAACTTGCCTACAACACCTCCAAAACTTTTTAGCTCCAAGAGACCACACATCACTTTCCCAAAATTAGGCACTTAGTTCCTCCTGGTAATTGAAAAAGGTCTCCACAGAATCACAGAATGTTAGGGACTGGAAGGGACCTCAAAAGATCATCTAGTCCAATCCCCCTGCCGGAGCAGGAGGACCCAGATGAGGTTACACAGGAATGTGTCCAGGTGGGTTTTGAATGTCTCCAGAGAAGGAGACTCCACAACTCCCCTAGGCAACCTGTTCCAGTGTTCTGTCACCCTCACTTGAGAAGTTTCTTCTCAAATTTAAGTGAAACCTCTTGTGTTCCAGTTTGAACTCATTATCGCTTATCTTACCCTTATTTCTATATAAATGGATTTTATTCTTAGCCAGACTGACTCCAACCGTTAAGCAAGTTCAGTCTTGAATTTCTCCTTTCCTTAGGAAACAGCACTCAACTCACTTTTATCTCCCTCTCCTTCACCAGTTTCTCTATGGCATGACTCCTATCTGGCAATGGTAAGGAAAAGCTGGAGAAACTACTACACGGAGTACTATTTGAAGTATGTAATATCGAATCAGGGAGAGCATGGAGCAATGTTATCCTTTTACACATTCAAACAATAGATAAAGGCTGCAGCAGCAGGTTCATTTTTGTAGCACATGATGCTTCAACCTGGGGAATCCATGTAGTCACAGCTTTTGAACTGCAGTTGAGGCTAAGGCATCTTTAACGACTGTTATAGTGGCTGCTGTGTTTCTCCCCAAACTCCCTGCATTACAACATGGGTGTGACCCATGTCTGTATATTTATTACTAAGAGATATTAGTAGATACGTGCATAGTGGGCCCATGTCCAACAGAGGAATACCTCAAGAAACTAATCTTTCTGTAAGTTGTCTTCAGCAGGGTAGGGTTTGTCCCAATTACATTGTTCTCAGTGGGAAAGCAAAGAACTTTAAAGACATATTGACTAAGTTAGTCACACATAACAGGACTTTGGAGTCAGAAAGAAGACGAAATTATAAATCAAAGGGACTCCACCAAGTTCAGAGCCAAGATGAGAGGCTCCATGTTGTGGAGAAACGGAGCCCAGCAAAAGGACACTGAACAGATCCTAACCCATTTATTGCTCAAAAGTGGTCGGCAGAGGAGGATGAGGTAAGGATACAAGTGTTTTGTGTTTTGACCATACCTGTGAATATCTGATTCCACTTGAAGAATATTCTACCGTTTTGAAGAAATTCTGCTGGTTCATTGTACTGGAAAGTGTATGCAGTCTCTGTCTGTAGGCCTTGACAACATGTCTCTTGAAAAGTGAATTTTAAATCAAAGCAACAAGATACGAGCTATGAAAAGGATAAGTTTAAACTGGAGGGCAGCTTCAACATAGAATTCTAATATGAAAATCTTCTCTCCAAAAACTCCATGTCTAGAAGCAGTGTCAGGATTATCAGAAAAAAAGTGCAATAATCTAGGTTGTGATGTTCAAGAAGAGCCTATTGAATGACTAGCTGAAGTATCCTAACTAATATGTTCTACACAGTAATCACAATGATTTTATAGTTTTTGTTTGTTGGTTGTGTGCACGATGGCTGATTTTCACCATTGTGTGAAAATTCTTAAATGCATAGAGAGGTGGACTTCCCAAAAGATATATATGAAGTAATGCAAAGACTGAGGTGTAAAAGGACAAAAGGAATTATTTTATCGTTCTTCATTTTGATGTCTATTTTCCCTTGTCCTTCTCCCTTATTGACTAGCTTTTAACCAGTGAATTAATCTTTTGCAAGATTTGGAAAAAACCTCTGAAAGTCCCTGAACTAGGTTTAGTTCTGTTCTAGTTTTATTTTTGCTCATATTCATCTTTCTTTGTGTGGCTCTCACTTGGCACTGTAACTGTTCCAAGCCAGTTTAACAAAGCAAACCTCCATTTAGCACATACATAATGAAGACACATTTGTATCCTTTCAGTTTTTTCCAGAAAGTTGATGCCACTTCATGGTGGTTGAATATAATAATATCTGTCTCTGGGTGGATTTAACATCGAAATATGTAAAGTAGTGTGAACATCTGATTAACATATGGAAATATTTTTAAAATAAGACTTTCTTTTCAAGTGCTGAAAGTTTGACAGTCTTTTATACTGTTTTATGATGCTGCGGTAGCAATTCCATATTTATAGCTATAATCTATTTTCACATTTGATTTTGAAAACCCAAACCCTTTTGTATATCAGTTTTATGAAACGAAAGTATTGAGTATAACATTTCTCATGTGTGGTCTTCAACAAAGGACAGAATGTACTTATGGGAAATAATCAGATGAGATACAGAAAAATGTGAAAGTTTGCATAACCAATCATTTACTATTTTGAAAAACTTCCAACCCTATCACAATGAACACAGACCATTTTATATGTATGTATAGAACACTGGATCATATAGCAAGGTTGTGTGACACTATAAAGAAAAATATCGGAAAGGGTCATACTCTAAACAGTGAAGTTCTGTGATTATACTTACCGAAGGTTTAACACAGAATATCCAGAAAATCCAGCTTTAGTTTTTAGAACTTTTACTAAAAATGCTCATGTTTTCAGCCAGGCATTGTTGCTCCAAGTAAACAGAATGCGTTATAAAACTGTTTGGTTTCCCTCAGCTGTGTTCAAAGCTGAGGCAGGACTAAACTGTACTAGGCTGTTCTTCTAGCGAACACCAGTTCGATCTGAACTTGGATGGATCTGAAATACTTTCAGCAGCTCTGAATTGTGATATCTAGTTGCAAATATAAACAGATAGAAAAAATGCATTAAAGATATGACAGAAAAAAGTATGAAAAGGAACCAAATATAGAAAACTGCCATATGATAAAATACTGTATAGGTAGGAATTGAAATATGTCTCTAGTAAGTCCTCTTTTGTGACAGCTATGTATCCCATTTCTTATTGGGCTGTTAAATAACACTTCAGTTTTCCTGAGTTTCTTTTCCATAGCAGAACTTTTGGAGCCAGAAGTCAGCTACAAATTAAGTGTATGAATAACAGTATTTCTTTTATTGGCTGCCCAGCTGTTTGAATCGAGAAAGTCATGCAGACTCACCACTTTTACCTACTGCTTACTGTCTGAAACATCTCTGCCAATCTTGTCTGTGGAAGAGGACCTCGAGTGTTTCCTGTGTGCCCTCAGTGGTGCATTTATCCGTCTTTTGAACAAACTCTGACACCTTGTGCCTGACCTCTTTCCCGTAAGCTGCAAGAGTGCTGTAACTGCCTGTGAGAATATGCATGCCCAGAAGTCAATGTTGATGTCATCACCCACTAGGACACCTCAGGTTGTGGAACTGGGTCTCATACCCAACAAAATCTCCCTTAGTCCACTATTCCATTGGACATCAGAAAATAAAAAAGGAAAGAAAGGAAGAAGGAAAAAAGGAAAAAGGAAAAAGAAAGAAGAAAAAGGAAAAAGAAAAAGAAGAAAAAGTAAAAAAGAAAAAGAAAAAGAAAAAGAAAAAGAGAAAGAGAAAGAAAAAGAGAAAGAAAAAGAAAAAGAAAAAGAAAAAGAAAAAGAAAAAGAAAAAGAAAAAGAAAAAGAAAAAGAAAAAGAAAAAGAAAAAGAAAAAGAAAAAGAAAAAGAAAAAGAAAGAAAAAGGAAAAAAAAAAGAAAAACGAAAAGACAAAGAAAAAGACAAAGAAAAAGACAAAGAAAAAGAAAAAGAAAAAGAAAAAGAAAAAGAAAAAGAAAAAGAAAAAGAAAAAGAAAAAGAAAAAGAAAAAGAAAAAGAAAAAAAAGAAAAAGAAAAAGAAAGAAAAAGAAAAAAAGAAAAAGAAAAAGAAAAAGAAAAAGAAAAAGAGAAAGAGAAAGAGAAAGAAAAAGAAAAAGAAAAAAAGAGGAAATAAAAATATTAAAAAAAAGAAAAGAAAAAGTATGTTGCCTTTTTATGTTAATGTTAAGAGGAATGTTGGGAACATGCTCTTCCTTTGTCTACACTAGAAATATTTTTTTCTCCCAGTGCTAGATACACAGTTAAGAAACTTTAAGTAAATTTTCTGCTTCATTTGTGGTAAAAAATAATCAAGGATGAATGGTATTAAGGACTGTGATTTTAACTTTTTGAAGGCTACTTGAAAAGAAAGCCTTTTCAGGTGACTTGAAAAACATTTTTTAATAGTATTTCGTATTCAATATTTAAGAAATGTCCTAAATAAACCTATTAAATTGTAATTTGCAAAATGGAAGAGCACATGCGGCAGTCCCACAGGCCATGAGGACATCTCCCTCATTTCAGACAGAGAGCTCATTGAATATAGTTTACACAAGCCTATGCTAAGTGCCTCTAATAAGCTACAGCTTCTGGTGAGCCTTGGAAATTCCAGAGAAACAATGTAAAATAAATTAGCTGTAATTATGTTCACGGAATGTTTGTTACACACACAGCTGCTGGGTTCATATGAATTCACAGAAATTCACTTTAAAAAAAAAGTCAAAGAAACGGCAATTATGTGTCTCTTGCACCCTGTACAGAACTAAACAAACTGAGAGCTCTGGTGCAGCCATCCTATTTGAAATGGCCTGGGTAACAGTTCTCAAGGTGTTCCCAGCTTTCCAAGTGCATATGGGCCCTGCATTTGGGTGGTTTGTGACAAATTTACTTTTCCTATGGTCTCATTATAAGACCAAATGGAAAAAAAACAACAACTGATATTACTCCAGAGACTTTTCTAATTACTTTTTCTCTGAAGACTGAGTTACAAGGTCCTGAGTACATGCCATCTAGGACTGCTACAGGGCATAAGTACCTATAGGGGGTTCTGAATCAAAACCGCAGGGATGTACACTACAGCACTGAACATTTTAAATAAGCATTTCGGTTTAGTCACCTACTACACCACAAAAAAAAAAAACACAACAAAAAAAACCAAAACAAACAAACAAACAAACAAACAAAAAACAACAAAACCCCTTCCATTTGAGATAATATAAAAACCAGAAGCAAAAGCAATAAGGAAAGCATGTTAATGGAGACACAGGCTGAGAGAAATGTTTTTGTTATTACAGGACTGGAGGTAGATTTGGATAACAGCTTCCTGTCTGGCAGCTTGTGCTGTCAGCTAGATGTCTGATTATTAGAGTAGAGGAGTAAGTGTTCTATGAGAGCATCATGCCAAAATACCTAGGAAGACATGGGGTCAGGCTGTTAATTGAAATGGAGCATAACTCACCGAGATTAAAAACACTAGAGTAGTAAATGAAATACCCTGATGAAAACAGACATTCTGTGCTTCAAACCTCTATTTCAGATAAAGTGAAATGTGCATTTGTAGAATAAAACATACTGTGTTATTTTACACACAATTACCGTAACACCAAAGCTATGAAAATTTCATAACAACTCTACGGGTATTGGTCCTGGTAATTAATGTCTTGCATTTATTTTTTTTCCATTTTTGTAAAAAATGATTAAGCTGTTACAAATCGGGGTGACTCTACATGATTTTTTAAACATTAAGGGGTATTCAGCATTTGCATTCCCTCTGTACACAATGATATCCTGCTTATTTTAGACATCTTTCTTAGGATGGAATGAAATGCCCTCTGGAAATACCTACATCTCTTCAGACTGACAGAGGGGCCCAGATTACTTTTTAGGACTGTACAAATAAATTTTAGAGAGCTAAAATGCATTTTATCATGGATAAATCAATACTTGGTTCTGTTCTAAGGCAACAGATGTGATCTCTAAGTCTATAGTGAACTCCACAGAGATGGAACACGTGGCAGACTGCCACCACTCAGGATAGTGTTGTGAGTCTAATGGTGTATTGTTTTGGGGTTTTTTTAGTTAAACTTCAAGGAATCTGTTCTAACGTTTCTCCTTTTCCCTCTATTGTCTGTTATTAAACTCTTATAACAATAGGTAGGATTTTCCACTGTGTTTTATAGTCCAGCAAGGATGGACTTGTGCTCATGGTTGAAAGAACAAGGTAACTGCTCTTTTAGATCATATATGAAGGGATAACAGGTGAAATTATGTTGCTTCCTTCTGTCAGAAAACAGCCAAAGTATTACAAGTTATAAGGGTTCATATGTATTATAGTAGGTGGTCAATTAACTGTTTCTGTACTATATGACTACACTAAATGCGGTAATCTCTACAACAGCAGTTTCACATATCTTTTTTCATATTTTCAGGATTGTTGGTGAAAGATTCATGTGGCACGAAAACTAATGATGGGCCTAATTTCTGCTTCAGAAACAAAACAAAACTGGACTTTGTGCTATTTGAAAATTGCTAGGAAGACAATGTTCTTAAAACTGAATTTGGAAGGGCTTATTTGTCTATTTGTTAACCATGGAAACTGTATTAACCTAACAGGTCCTATGACACTTCTTTAACCATGATCTCTACTCTACTCTACTCTACTCTACTCTACTCTACTCTACTCCACTCTACTCCACTCCACTCCACTCCACTCCACTCCACTCCACTCCACTCCACTCCACTCCACTCCACTCCACTCCACTCCACTCCACTCCACTCCACTCCACTCCACTCTACTCTACTCTACTCTACTCTACTCTACTCTACTCCACTCCACTCCACTCCACTCCACTCCACTCCACTCCACTTTCCCTGGTAAACCTGTCCTATCATCCTTATTGTCTCTTCTGCTTTGTATTGCTGCTTCGGGAATGGCCAACTGCAGCTGGTGGCCCTGCGTTGTTTAGTTGGCTTCATTTCTTGCAGTTGTTCTTTTTATGCCATCAGACTTGCTGCCTCAATGCCTCTTAAAAAATGACCAAACTATCCCCAGATTATTGTCCCTTGCAGGCGGATTTCAGGGCTTGCCAATTTTGGCACACAGCATTATGTTCTAGTTATAATCCAGACCAGGAGGGATTGGTATCAAGTCACACTTTAGCTTTCATGGTTTTTCTCCGTATGCTGTTTTGCCTTTGCTATGGCCCACAATTGTTATGTCACCTCTTATCCAACCTTGGCTACCTCTCTTACATCTCAAAGACTAGAATGACCTTTTTTTCCTGTGTACTGCTGCTTTTTTGAAGAATCCCAGTCATTGTGTAGCAAAAACCCAAAATGTTTAATAGTTTCTGTGTTTCACTTTCTCTCAGTCATTAATGGGTTAAATACCAAAAGGAACCAGGTAGGTTTCACGAAGCCTGTGGGTAAGTGATAAGAAAGGCATGTTTTAGCTACATAGAGTCATAAATACTCTGAGGCATGCTGCAAAATGCTGGAAACCTCCCTTCTATTTGGCAAGCATAACTCCCATTCAATTGTGTTCTTGCAAAAAACATTGAGAAATAGCTAAATTGAAGAATGTTTTCCACATTGGTTGTAACTTGTTTTGCTTGAATGTATTAGTATTTAAACTGTCGCCTAAGATTTGCACATATATTAATGAATGTAGTCCACTAATTGGTTTATGCATCCAGGGAATGTCTCAAATCCGCACCAAGTTTTCATGTATCTTATATTTGCATTTAGGTGAAAACAGGGTAAAATCACACATTGCCAGACAATTTCCTATTAACTAGAGTCTAATTTATTAAGTCCTCTATAGAGAATAAAGTACAATTGATAAATTAATTGCTGATGCTTGTGATACAATACAGGTTTGGATATCGGTTGAGGAGATTATTGGGGTACAAAAACATAAGAATAATGAGGATCCACAGGGTGCATGCACACACTGGCATGAGACAAAACTGGAGGCCTCTCACTCCAGAGTGCCCACAAGAAATAATCACTTGCCTGGGTTATACAAGGACTCATTCAAGGATACATCCAGTAAATAACCACTCACCTAAATGAGGAGGTGAGGCGCCCTCAATCCTGGGACGTCTCCTTAGACAGCATCCCAGTCTAAGGAGAGGGCTCCAGTTCATAGACCTGCTGCTCCGAGAAGATCACTCAAAGGGGGTCTTCAGCAGGAACCCCATTTTATAGCTTGGTCGGATCTGGCAGTGGGCATTACAAAACAGCTAGTCTGGGCACCTCTTCGGCTAACGACCCTGTCAATTGACTCAGGTTCCTGTTAAGGACCCGGTCAACTGGCTGAGGGTCCCACCCCTCCTGTCCCACCAGCTGGTGGAGATGGAAATCACCCTGTCCTGGAGTAGGGGAGGATGTGACTGTCAGCACCTTGTTACCACCCTAGGTGTGCACGAGGGGACAGGCACGGTGGGGCACAAGAGGTGCTAAAGAGCCATCAATGGCACCATTGTGTCTCAGGAGGATGTGTAACTGCCACGGATGGAAAAAGTTGCAAAGCAATAGGAGGACATGCTATTTGTGGTTGAATCAGATCTCAGCATTCTTTCAGTAGCACACAAATCTACTAACAAATAGCAGTATCAACTGCATAAATTTAGAAGAAAAAATAAAATTAACACCAAAAACCAGAAGTAAGTTCCAAAGTGTAAGTACATACAACTATATGCATGCACATGACACATATATACATGTACCTGGACATATACATACACATATAGGTATATAAACATATACATACATATACAGACAGACAGACACACATACATGGTCATGTAGGCAGCTTATTAACACTGAAGTTTAACAAATAATAGTTCTGATAGAGTATAATTCACAATTATATTGTTCTACAAGTTCTCAGTCAGCTGTTCAGGAATACATCTAAGAAAAATGCATAACCTGCTGTGAAGACCATAGATAACATTACTATGGCAACTAGAAAAATGATCTAATTGGATTTTCAAGCTTAAATGTAGCTTTTTAAAACTGAAATCAAGTTACACAGCAAAATTTCTGACATTTATTAATTAATATGATTTCTAAAAGCTACTAATCAGGAGAAAAAATTGCATGTTCTTTATGAGATGGAATCTAATATAGTAACTTTTGCCTTTGCAGGTTTTGTAAAGTTCTAAAAGAAATTTGCTCAGAAAATAGTGACCTAATCAGTTCAAGGGTTCTACAGTAATCCAAAATATCATTGTAATAACAGTGATACTTTTTTTAATACGTACTTCTTTTACAGACATAAAACCTGAACCAAAATCAACATACTAACATATTAAACTCAGATATGTTATTTGAATAAGCAGTGCCCCTTACATCCCTGCTTGCTTGTTCACACACTTTAAAAATTACTAAGTATTTACTTTAGTTTTGCCATTAAACTGTATGAGAAGTTTTGTAGGTGAAAACTTCAATAAATGAAAATATTAATTAGTGGCCTGTGTCAAGAAACTAACGTGCATTTACTGTCAAATATAATTAGAATTTCAAAAAATTTCCAGAGTGAATTGTCTGCATTGCAAAACTGTTGTACTTCAAAAGCAGCTGTATATCAAATACTTCGTATCTTTGTAGCAAACTAAAACTAAGTACTTGATTTAAACTGAACAAGTAATTTCTAGGAAGACTTTTATGATTCCTAGAAACATCATCAATCATCCAGAACTCCAATGGTTCCACTTACTGGAGTCAAAATAAACCATTAATAATGACATTTGTTTTTTTGTGCTGGAACCCTGAATATAACTTCAACAGCTTTGCAGGCAGTTTCTGCACAGTCTCATTTGTTATGGAGTTATCTGTTGTGTAGTTAGAAGGTACCTGTTTATTTTGGGGGTGCAACTGTTAATTGATTCACAGGATAAAAACTTATTGGAATTATTTCAATATCATTCTGCTGAATTATGTAGCCTAGAGTAAACTGAAGATCTTACATTTCTGACAGAAAAAATAAGGTATTAGCTTGGACATTGAGGAACTTAAGTCACACTGTAACCTCAAGGTCCAGAACACATATTTTTATTCACTATCATTACTGTTACAGGTTCCTGCGTAGTATAACATTCCTTATACCTGAAAATGAAAACGAGTTTTCTTCCCTCAAAAATAGCTTTTTTTTTTTTTTTTCTTTTCCTGATAACGTATGTAAGTCTTCTGTCTCCAAGAATGAGTATCAATATTGGACATTATCAGATAGAAAAGTGTCAAGTTAAGAGAGAATGTGCAAGCACACTTCTCAAATTAGGCAATTTATGGCCTTACATTTCAAGTCTTAGAGGCCCGATGAGAGCAACCCAGTAACCAAATACGCCAAGTCACCTCCAGGTCCTCAGTGGTGCTGCATCTTGATTAAAACTAACAGAGAGATGCTCAGCACTCACTGAAAAGTCTGTTAGTGGCAGGACTAGGTCTGTACAGATTTGAATTAAAGAGGGCCTTTCCCCAGACATCTTAAGAACCACTATTAAGAAATTGAATCGGAGATAGGTGGAGCGCACTACCTGTGATCAACAAACAGCTTTGATTTCTTAGTGTGAATACTGTGAATACTAAGAAAGTGAATGTCCAAGAGTTAGCTCATTTATAAAACCCAGCATTTCAGGGCAGAGGTATCTCATCTGACACTAACTGGGAAATGTGATGCAGGGACATTTAAACTGGCTGCTCAGAAGCCAAGTTTCCAGAGAGAGCAGCTAAACTAAGCAAAGTATCTCTTCAGAGAGGCTTGGAGACTGATTAAGATGTGAAGCTGATCGGTGGGTCCCACAAAAAAATTACCAAATGCTTATTATCTGCTCTCAGTTTGCTGCATTTTCTTATGGCACAAAAATGCCAGGCAATCAGGAATATGATGGAAAGTGGTAAATCAGCTATGCCTGTTCACCCTGAGAGGTCAGTTGGACCTAATTACTCACATTAAAAAAGGATGAATGCAGGTAGAAAGAGTGTCTATTGAAAGATCTGTGATTTTTCTGTACCTGGGCACTAAATTAGCTATTATTCTAAAATAATTTCCCTCCAAAATTTTCAAAATTCATGTTAAAATTTTCCCCTATGTAGCATATCTCATGGCTTCAAATGCCTAGACAGGAATTCAAGTTGTTCCTAGAAACTAAATTCTGTCCTTAGAGGCAACAAATAAGAGGTGGTCAGAGTGCTCGTTTCAGGAGTTAAGGCAATTTAAATACACAGTCTCAAAGCCTAAGACAAGGGACCAGAAATGATTCATACAAAGCCTAGAGTTTGAAACAGTTTGGATACTTTCCAGACCTGACTGGCATGGAAGCATGAAGCATTCATTCAGTTGTTTATTCAAGGGCAAGAAACTAAGTACGCTACCAAATCTGTGACATTTCTCACGATCACATTCATATTCCTGGTGCTAGGCCTGTTGTCAGTATTTTGCAGCCATCAGTCAGATATTCTTTGAAGGTATGGTAAAGATTAGAAGGCTCACAGGAGATGCCCTTGGTCATTCAGATCAGACCCCAGTTTTGCAAGGTTCTTTTTATACCCTCAAAGGTTCATCTACCAAAAAATCCTCCCTTCTCCCCAGTCCAACATTTATTTGAAATTACGGTAGAAAAGTCATTGTGGAATAAAATAGCAACAGTATTCTGAAACATTTGCCCTTTCAGCAAAATTAAGATTCGATTCAAACATAACAGTCTCACAGCTGTCCTGATGCTTGATTGGGATCAGCAGCTGCATAAGAACATATGGATGAAAGTAACTTTGGGATGATTCAGGTGATATTGTTAGGAAGAATGAAATATATCTACAAAGGTGCCCTATGTGGCACCCTCTGCTTGTAAGAGCACATCCTCCTTAGAAAGATTTATTTGGACACCTTTCTGCTTCTGGAATGCTCAAATTGCGGCAGTTGCCAAAAGTTTTGCTTTCCACATGCATTGTGTGTAAGAATCTCTTTCCTCTAAACTCAGACTTGCTGACCAACTGTCATGCCAGGATGAAATTGTAGTAATTATCTCTTCTTAGATATGAAATGTCTAAAAATATCCCAGCCAAATATCCCTTCTCAGACTCCAAGGTTGGTGAAAAACACAACATCCAAGTTGCTTTCTAATGTAATAATTGTCTTCATGAAAAAATTACAACTGAAGTTCCACTCTCTTGCAGAAGGATTAGGGCAGTACTTGGCACTGGTGAGGCCCCACCTTGAATCCTGTGTTCAGTTTTGGACCCCTGACTACAGGAAGGACACTGAGGTGCTGCAGAGAGTTCAGAAAAGGGCGACAAAACTGCTGAAGGGTCTGAAGCACAAGTCTGATGAGGAGCGGCTGAGGGAACTGAGGCTGTTTAGCGTGGAGAAAAGGAGGCTGAGGGGAGACCTGGTTTAGTGGTGGAGTTGGTAGTGCTAGGTTACTCGCTGGACTCAACGATCTGAAAGATCTTTTCCAACAAAAATGATTCTATGATTCTCTCAGTTTTTGTTTCAAAGACTTCCATGTGAATGGCTAAAGGAATAATTTGATTAATACTACCCCCCTGAAATTCCATCAAACAGAACATTGCTGAGGACATAGAGCATGCTGAGGACCTCCTGACAAATTGCTTGCAGGAAGGTCTACACTGCTCAGCTCACAAGAGTGTCAGAGAACAAAATGTAAACAAACAACTCTTCTTCAGTGCAGCATTTTCACAACACACATCCATACACACATACTCCATAACAAAGTTGATATCCATTATGAGGATGCAAAGTTTCATCTCTAAAGATTAGAAGGAAGAAAAGAGAGACAGAATGAGAGAAAAAGAGAAAGAGAGAGATACCTTGTGATACCTTGTATCATCCAGAGAAGTATAATAATTATTATTATCACATACAGACTGGAATAGGCTGAAAGACTGAAATATAATTAGCTGGTCAGGAAATCTGTCCACTGTTTAGGAAAAGGAAACGAACATTTTATAGGCAAGTGATAAATGGTATATTTCAAACCATAATTATAAAAGTTACCTGTACCTAGAAGCAGAACTGATCTCCCAGAGTTATAATCTTTGAATGCATTTGTGTGTGTGTATAAATAAATATAAATGATAATTTTAATTATGAGATTTTTAATGCAAGAAAAAATACAATAGCCAGAGGTACTATAACTGTAAATTTCAAATCATGTTTGAACAGATCCGTTCTACAAGTCTGGATTACCTCAGGCTTACAATACAAAGCTAGATACTTTAGTTCAGCACTAGCAAGGCAACTGATTATAGCTGATTTGCAGCAGTGCAAAATGGTGCTGAAATTCCCAACTGCTTCAAAATCAACATTTTCCTCCCTCTCATTTATTAA
Organism: Patagioenas fasciata; assembly: GCF_037038585.1. Lineage (NCBI taxonomy): Eukaryota > Metazoa > Chordata > Aves > Columbiformes > Columbidae > Patagioenas > Patagioenas fasciata. Next base: position 36,418,718 of record NC_092521.1, on the reverse strand, counting down.
AAGTTAATAACATGATTTTTGTGTAATTTTTGAGTTCCAAATAAATATAGCTGTTTGGTTTTCAAGTTTTTCTTTCCTGCATTCTGAAGTGCCTAAATCATATTTTTAAAATCATAATTCCTATCTGTTCGTTGGGAATGATTTAGCACCATAATGAAATAATTATAAAGGGCTCCATAAGGACCACATATGGGAATTTACATCAAAAGGCGTAATATGGAATTCATAATAGCATATGAAAATACATATATTAGATCAAATAGACTCTTTTTCATAAAGCTTTTACTCTACCTCTTACAGTGAATAGATAATACAGGAAGACTCATTAAACACATGATCCTTGAGCATCAGAAAGAATATTCGAAGCAGAAGATAAAGGCATTGCATGTTCCCACAACACAGCGGTATGAAATTGTTCTCCATAAAAATGTGTAAGGTCATCAAACACAGGAATATCCTGGAATAAAAATCTATGTATATTAATATCTGGAGTTTGTTTTGTTTGGTTTAGGTCTTTTATACGATGGCTTCTGTTTCAATTCCAGCAAAGAAAGATTACATGTAGCATTATCTTGTTGCATTCAGTTCACCAGTAATGCAGTTTATGTGCCTGATTGTCCCCTACTTCCAGTAGCTTAAAACCAGCATAACTCTGTTACTTGTTTTGATCACACTAGACTCATCCAACATCTCAAAAACGTGGAATATTTTCTTCAGTTTTTCTTTTTTTTCTCATCAGTTTCCCTTATTTTATGCCATTGGAATTCTGGAGAGAAGTGATGGGCATTTATGCTGCAGTTTTGACAACACTATGATTGCATAGTTGGAATAATTTTCATGACTGAAAGGGAGTATTTCCTGCTTTGGAATATTGCAAATTAATCTGCTTGTAAGATAACCCTAGTGCTCATAACACAGACTCTAAAGGTGAATTTAAGATGAAACAAATCATAATGAAGCTTTCTTGACAAAGATGAATACTATCTAGGTTGGATAAGCTATGCCATAATTTCTAAATACACAGTCAGCATACTCAGTGCAATTTTCAGGAAAAACAGTATTCATTAAATGCACTTTTAAATTGTGAGACAGTGGTTGACATATGCAATTTTTCTAGGACAGTTTGGTATTTATGATTTTAAGCTGGGCCTTAAAATGCCTTCATGCAATTCTTTGTTCTGCCATTGACATCCAGTACAATCTTGGGTGGGTGACTGAACCTGTGCCTTTAATGACCTGTTGGTTTCCCAGTGGTGCACACTGGGGCCCTGCCAGAAGATGTTACAGCTGCTCTCTGTGCCAACCCTGTGACCCCTTTCCAGGGAACTAAATATGTTCAGAGGATGCACACACATTCATTCCCCAATTGAAATCTGGGATAAAGCTGGAGCATGCCTCAGACTGGAGAGTTCAGAAACACCCCCAAATTCTTATGTCTGGCTGTAGCTTAGGAGTATTATTGCATGTCATATCCCAGTGACATGTGCTGGCACTCATGCTAACTCCCAAACTGTAGAGGTTAGCCCAGGTTACTATGCTTTTTCTCTGCACACTTAATGAGGCTGAATGGAAGGTTTTGTTCTACTCCTTCTGCTGACCAAGATGCAGTATTCAAAGCTGGGAGCTCTAGTAAACCTGCACAGTACTGAGGTGCTTTTTTTCTACTTGAATGGTTTGAAAAGTCGAGAGAATGGTGGATTTGCTATTTCTCATTCCTCCTGCTTTTTAGCAAAGGTATGACTCTGTACTTACCCTGCTACCACTTACCGATCTTCTGCCTAATTCCAAACTTGCTTTCCAAATCTGTACCAAGGCAGAGAGCCTGAGTAAAGAATATTCTTTTGCAGCACAACTCTGAGGTAGTCATAGAACTGCATACTGAATAAAGTCTGCAAAACCAAACACAAAAAATGTACATGTAGTACCTATACTATAAGATAAGCCTAATTAAGGAATCAGGGGATACAAATTCTGGTATTTCTTAAGTGCTTAGTTTTGCCATTCAGCAGTGTTTTTGCTGAAACTGCTATTTCTTTGTACTGTAGCAGCAACCTGAGTTGTCAGGAATTGCATTTACTATGCCTTATACAAACCTAAACATATACTAAGGGGGCCAGAGCCCCAGAGGGCTGACAATCAACATACAAAAGCGAAAACAAGAGATGAAGATAACATTTCGTGTAAGACCATTACAAAATAAGAAGGGAGAGGCACATCATATTAGATGTCAAAAGAATTTGTAGGACAAATGGCAGTGGTAAACATTAAAAAGAGGTTTAATATTGGGAGTTCATCCTGCTCAGAAGATGTGGTGTGGATCAAAGGGTAAATGTTGAAGGGATCTTTTATCTGATTAGTAGTGAAAGCTAGATCATAGTCAGAAAAGAATCTAAAGTGAATATTTAAAATTACAAGTTAAAAAAAAAAAAAAGTAACCATGGTGGAGTCATACTGTGCATTTAAGGAGAAGCAAATGATTTGGTTTTGATATATTACAGCATGAGACCAGCTGGGTCACTAGAGCAGTCTCCTTGTCACATGACTGTCATATAATGCAGGGAAAATAGTTATAAATAAGTCTAGATGATGGGTACCCAGATGCAATTTTCTTTTGTTCCCTCCCTCCTATTGCAAGACTGTTTCATAACCTGATTTCTCTGTGTGTGGTGTATATTTGGTGCTGCCAACAATTAATTGATCAGTTCCTAACATAGCCAAGGTAGTTTCAGCCAATAATTACTGCCATAATAATTCAACTAGTAGTGCCCTGGGGGTGACTGAGATGCTACTGACTACTTCTGATATTTTGAGACCCCTTTCAAAATATTGTGTAATTGGATATTGAGGAGTATTGAACTAAGATGAATAAGCCAGGCTCCTCCTGCTTTGCTCAAGAAGTCCTATGTTGAGTGTTCCCCACCTCTTTTCTGGATTTCTTCTCAGAATTAATTTGCTTGGATGTAGATGATCAGAATTACTCTCTTCTGCCTTGTATAGTGGTGCTACTACTGCTTTACCCATTAACATTGTTATGAATATCCATCAACGAATAGCCATCAATATGACATTACTGTTACCGGTTCTACTGAATCTTGGACTGCATTTGCTGCACCAAATAGGCAGCTCATGCTTCTGTAATGAAACTGGATGTTTAGATATTCTTTTTTCCCCTCTCTGGATGCTGCCCACCAGCAGATTTCTAGTGGGTTTTCCTTGCTGTTAGTCCTGGTGACAGGGTTCTGCAGGCTTTCTGTAAATCCAACAAAGTATGTGCAGTGGCTGGGGAAAGGAAAAGGTTGCACCCTTTTTCAGGTTGTTCATATGCTGTGCCATGTACAGCTTCTCTGCAAAGCACATGGCAAGCTAAATATAAATCAGAAGGAGCTTGCAAATTTGATGCTTTTCATGGTATCACGCTTATAAAAACATGCCACTATATTGGAGAAACTTGTAAGCAAGGCAACTGTTGAGAACACGATAACTTGTAAGCAAGACAACTGTTGAGAACACGATAACCAAGCTGTACTGTAAAAATCAAGACACTGAAGCACAATGTTGGAGATAATAATATGGCACTCTCCCTTGTGATTTTCTACTACCTGAATATAAGGACTTACATATAAGGACTTACTGGGGGTCATGCCAAGGTGGGGCTAGAAAAGGAGTAGACGATCAAAAACAAACAGCTATGGAGAGTTATAGTCATTTTCTGTCAAAATAGAAGCAAGAAAGAAGCAGTTTTAAAACTCTGTAAAGCATGCTCTGAAGGAGATTGCAGACTCTTGTTAGCCAGCCTCAGAAACTATTAGAGAAAGCATATCTGCTGGTGAGGATTCTTACTCTCAAGCACAACCTTAAGAATATGTTTTGCTTTCATTACATTATTCTAACATACATCTACAGTTTCAATACCTATATCATTTTACCTTTATATTTTTACATAATTCATGGATCTGACTTGGTAGACATTCCACTTGCTTGAGCATGGAGAATCCATGATTCAAGAATGGACAAGCCAAACTACACTCCACTACTGAGCTGTGAGTTTCTAAGAATTCCTTGGTCAACTCATCACTGAACACTGAAGACTTACTTGGAGGATTGCAAAGAGATGATTCCTTCAGCATTAACCTGAGTCATTTTTTCCAAGAAACAAAATAAGAGGAGACTACCCAGGACTTTGGGTTCTCCATGAACTCCTTTCTGAGATTCCTGTATGCATGATCCTCTTTTTTGCACTACAATGTTACACCTTCAAGCCTATTTAGTGTTTGTGATCTCTAGAGCTTATTAACACCATCTGGTTCTGTAAAATTCACCTCTTTCTGTAATACTGCCCTCTGCAATTAGCATATGACACATATCATTCTTTGGTTTTGTTTTTTGTTGAGTCCAGTCTCAGCTGGACTATAAAGGTTTTAGAGCAGAAAATTACCTATCAGTAAATCACTTTTATGTATTCACAAATCTTTTGGATATTTTTGATTGAAACAGATTTGTGGGGGTACAAACCTCCTTAATTACCTGCATATTTCAAACTAGCACTTAATTTTGAATTACAATTTTAAAGGAGTGGAATTTGTGCCATGATAGTCCAGCCACTTCCACTATTATCTACACATACAGAACACCTCTGAATTTGTAAAATCTTTAAACATAGGAACACCTTTGTAGAAAAAAAATGTCAAGTTTTTTTGTATAAACTGTCAGTGAAATCCTGTCAACCTTTTCTTTGTTACATACATCTCTATCAGCCAAGATATTCTCTATTATTACAGTTTGTTCTCCCAGTTCAAGTGATAGCACTTAAAGATTGGAAGGGTTAATTCTTACGCCCTGTCCCTCTAGGACCACTTCATTACAATGAGCCAGATGAAGCATAATGCACATTCTTCAATTCAACAGCTAATCTGTATTAGGAAATAAAATACTGCCAGGATCTTTCTTAGCTTGGGTCACTGGCATATTCTGGTCGTGATCACACTGTATGAAGCAGTATGGAAGCAGTGGAAGCAGTATGAAGCAGTGGGGAGTTGCCAGTTCACAATACCTCTAGCACTGTGCTTACTCACAGACTCTCCTTGGGAAGTATTTGGGCTGGTAAAAGCTGATCCAAGCAAAAATAATAGCAGTGAACACTCTATGAATTTAGTCATTTAGATTATCAGTACCCTGGCACCATTTAATTTTCTAATTTAGTTGTAGTCAACATGGCTGAAGTTTCAGGATGCATTGGAACCAACAGCATAAACTCAAGGGAATTCAGCAGGGCTGGAATGACAACTCCTAAGTGTGAATCAACCTTTGTCACAAAATGCTTATGCCAACATGTTGTTAGAATGCCTAGCAGAGTTTGGTTCACACATCGTTAGACCAATGGAGAGCTTTTCTACTGACTTCATCTCTTATCTGAAGAAATTGCACCTTCAGAGTTTAAGCACTTCTGTGACATGTCCATCCTCCATTGTCCTCAAGGACATTCCTGGTCATATTTACACTGGTCTGTTTATTCAGTAGGAGTATTTTCAGTCTTCCCACAGAATCATACTGCTCTCCTTGGAGCTTCTCTTTACATCTCTTTATATCTGCCTTTCATCTGTGCACATGACTCCTCAGATGAAGTTTTCAAACTCACAGCTGGGGCTTTCCTTCCTTTTTACATTGATTAAATGGATCACCTACAGCATTTTCAGAGTTTTCCTATAATACTGTCATTCAAAGAACAACCCTTTCTTTATGCAACACTTACCATGAATGTTTACTCAAAACCAGAAGGTGGTACTGGGATGAAAGACAACTCCGTCCCCAGCATTTGTTGTGTGTCATAGTTCAGCTTTACACTGGCAGGCAGGAAGGCCCAGAAGAGTGGGTTAATGGAATGAAATGAAGCTGAGGACCTAAAGGCACCACTGTATAAGATTTGGAGATATCATTTTGGGCTAGGGCTAGTTTTGTCTTGTAGATTGAGTGACCATTTGTGGCCAGAGCAAATTAAATGTACTCCTGGTCTTCCAGTTTAGTTTCATGCAAAGGAATTAAATGTGTGCACTCCAAGATGACTCATTGATGGTAAGTGGGGAAAGCGGGGACATCAGTTTCAAAGAGCACTCCAGTTCTATACTGAAACACACCCATAATTTCATTATCTGGGTCAGGAAAAGGTCTGAGGATATCAGAAGAAATTTTGTAAGAATGTCTGGCAAATATTGTCAACAGATGGAAGCAGACAACACACACACACACAAACCAAAAACCAAAAAACCCCACCCAACCTAAACAAACCTACACAACAACAACAAAAACCCAAAACAAAAAAAAGCAAAAAGTTGTAACATTTACCTGAATGGCACAAGTAAACAACTACTCCTGCGTTGAAACACCATTACAAAGTAGAAGGACATCAAAATCAAAACACTGAGAAAGGAAAAGTCTAGAAAAAAACCCCAAACCAGTAGATACTAATTAGTAAGAAGCAAAACATTAAGGAAGAACATAGAACTGAAGACCAGGAGCTGACTCTTTAAAACACAAATCTAGTCTATGTTAAATGGTGTTCAAACATAGAATTTCAAGCAATTTTTTATAAAGAAACTGTTTCTTAGGGGAGTTGAACTTAGATTTGTTCTTTACAGTCTTAGTAGATATACAACACAGCAGATTATTAACAACACACATTTATTAAAAAAATAAAGCGTCATTAACATCTGTGTTTTCCTTGATCCACTTAATTAGGAAACATCTGTGGTGTAGTCAGTGTTCTTTTCACTAATTGCTTAATATGGGACAGGATGATATGAAACCAAAATATGTCTTTGAGAGATTTTAGCTCACAAATTTATCATGCATATGTTTTAAATGTTTTAAAAGGTGCATTTTCATCTTAGAAAGAAATCATACATCATAGAAAGCCACCAAGATATAAGATGTCAGCTGCTTCTAGCTTCAAAACAGAGACTTTTTTCTTGATCAGATGGTTTTTTTTATAATAATTTTGGTGAGTGAAAGTAAAGCTAAAGGATGGCTTACATAGGGATGGTTTACATAGACTACACTGAGAATTTTAAAATATTCATGAGTGAAATTTCTTTCTTAGGAAGGTATTGTACCTAGGTCTTATGACACATGGGATTTTTAAATCCCCTAATTTGGCAAAGTGTTATCCAGTATTTAAGCACAAGAGTGTAGATTAGGGAAGTTCAACATTAAATCTGAACTTCATGATTTTTTTGTTGTTGAAACATGAACAATATTCATTTTTAAATATTCTTTTCTACCATATATTTGTTATGGGTAGTAAAAGAAAACAAAATCTACATAGTGCTACTTAATAATGTCCAGGGGCAGAAAAAATGTAATGCATTTTTCTCCCACTTACAGAAAAGCGAAAGAGAGTAAAAGCAAACTGAAGAGAAAGCATGTTTATGAGGACAAAAATGTAGGGAATTAGTTCAAATGTAAGTGTCTGGGCTTGACTGAAAAAAGACCATGTCAGAAACAAATATTTTAAAATAGTGGTTTTATTTCTTCCCTAGCAATAACTGTTGCATGACATCTCTAGCAAAAGCTGTTGTTTCATTTGCACTTTTATGTTCTTTAAAATCTTTACAGAAATAAATTAACTACAAATCTGTGACCTAAGATGCCTGTAAGGCATGGCAGATCAACTTAATGAGTTCATATCCTATTAGTACTTGATTAATAATTTTGATTGCCAGATAACTTCTTTGGTTTTGTACTTGTTTTTGGTAGACAAATCATGTAGGTTAAGGTAGAGTGTTAACTTTTTTAAAGGGATGGACTGTGAGAATGAGCTTTTACTGCTCTTAATATCCTTTTGTTTTCTTATGGGTTGGTCTCAAATATTACTTCCCTTTCTCAGTTCTCAATCTCTGGGCAAAATAGTACTAAAAAAAAAAGAATGAGAGAGGATTGTTTGACCTTTTGTTAATCTGTATTCACAAGATTCTGTCACTGGACCGTTGAAAAGTTACCAGAGAAGGATAGGATGGTGACGACAGGGGGAGAAATGGGAGGCAGAGGGAAGAGTGGAGTCAGGGAAGAGAGGTAAGGAGTCAGTCAACGGAGCCTGTTAATTTTAAGAGAGCTGTATGACAGATTTTGTTTGGGGAATATAGACTTTCTCGCTATTAAGTGACCAAATTATTTTTCTTTTCGTCCACCTTGGACTGAAGAATGATAAGGGTCCCCAGAAGAGTAAATTAGAATTTGATGGCTGCGGTAACAGGGAGGCTGAAAAGTCAATGAGGTTGTTAAAATAAGCCTTTCCTCTCATGTATTGCCATACATGCCAACACCAAGTGTTCCTGACACAGTGAGAAAATAAGTGTGATGAAATTCCAGTTAGATCAGTTTAATTCAGTGATGAAGGTGGTGTTCAAAACAGCAATAAAAAGGAGTGAGAGAAAATATCAAAGCTGCTGTAAGAAAAACTTCATAATATATGGATAATGACATTGAAAAAAATCTTGGTTTTTTTTTTTTTTGTTTTCCTCCTGGTTCACACGGAGTCACAGTTCTGATGTGTTTTCAATTCACAGTCCCCTCAGATTTTAACAATGTATTCAGCTTGTGTCATAATTAATTCTGAAAGAGTGACAGCTTCTGGTATATACAATTAAATGTCACTACATGACCAGTAAATTCATGTCAAGGTATCTAACACAAAGTCAGAAGAGTATAAGGGTATAGAAAATCATATGTGTAAATAACAACAACAACAGGTCATCGAATAATTAAATTAAAATTGTCTTAAATTATCCCTCAATTACGAAGTGTGTCAACCTAAAAAAAACAAAGGTGACAAAGTTGACCGTATGAAATATCACAAGCATTATTAGACAGATCTGATATTCTTTTAGCACTATCTTAGGGCTAGTTCCCTTCCTCTGGCTACACTCAGTTTACATTATTAAGAACTAAAAGCGACATAAATAGTTATCTAATGCAAATCTTACTCTGCGTCTGTAGAAGACAACACTTCTCACATAGTCAGGATCCTAACAGTTTTCATGGATAAAGGGCTTATCTGAGATAAATTTGGACAGTGTCAATATTTTTATGGTGGCATTCTGCTCTAGAAAGGTTCATTAGAATGTAATAAGGACAGTTTTCATGTTTCTCATAATTAGGTCTGAGTCTTTTGCACATAAATAAATCAAAAAAACAAACAAGAATTCATGGGCTTTGTTGTACATTGTGCCTAGGGCAGAGATTGTGGGAGACTCCTAAAAAACAAGGAAAGATGATTTATCTCTATTGAATATGTTTATTGCTTATTATTTATATCTTTTCTTAATCTAAGATTTCAGAGTATTTCTTTCTCTGAAGAAGGAACCAAGAAGATGTCATCCTTTTGCTTTTTAAGTAAGAGAGTACAAATGGAAGAATCAGCAACTAATGACCTTTTATAGAGTCAAAAACTTGCCATACTATGGGCATGTTGCATGTACAAGATCCTTCCTTAATAATGTTAAAAATCTCCTGGAGTGCAGTGGCACAACCAAAACTACGTTATTTCCCACTGCGGGATCTTGTATCATGAAGTATCATGAAGATAGGAAACTTGAAAAAGCAGTTGTAATCTTAGGAGGTATCTTGTGAAATATTTCCAGTAGATCTGATATAGTAATGCCATTATCAGAGAGCTTTTTGAATAAGGGAAACTTCAGAAGAGTCTCCCAGTCTGATATAGCTGTGCACTCTTTTGCTTATCTATCTTTAGACTAATTCAAGCTGCAACGAGAGCAGAGGAAAGCTACCAGCAGATCAAAATAATTAAGAGTCAAGCATGTAAGAGAAGGAAAAAAAAAATGCTTGGCTTGTTTTTGAGTGAAAGGAAATGACTGTTCAGAAAGCATGTTTTTCTCTATCGGGAGAGAGAGAAAGGCTATGTAAACTGAAGGATGAAGCTGATATTGAAATATTTGGGTGTAAAATGGCTTGTAATTTATGTTGGATGGAAGATTCTTAATCATCAGAAGATTTCTAGCTCAGTCTTCTCGTATCATAAATAGCTGTTACAAAATTCCTCTGTGGTTTCAAGATGGAAGTCAGTAAGTGTATTAAGGAGAATAATACATGATTATGTGTGTATTATATCTGTATGTACTGCCTAGAAAATGGAATCCATTATTCACCCATCTTTCCTTTATTTCTTCAAATACTGGCTAAATCATAAACCCTCTAGCTTAACAAAAATGCAATGGCTTTTCTTTCTGCTTTCCTTATCTATTTTGTTCTTAGATGTACTCCAGAGTTTGAGGGCTGCAATCCTACTTTATTTTCTGCTAAAATTCTTATTTCTCAAATAATAACAGTAGTCCAGCAAAAGAGCCTAAGATTTAGAAATCTGGCTTTTAATAACACCCTGAAGCCCAGCCAGTTCTACACGGTCAGAAGAGCCAAGTTGCTTCAGTCAGGCAACTCTCCTCTGAGACCTTCTGATGATGAGGAATAGACGAGGAACCTTTTTTATGCCACTCCACAAACCCCTGATGTACATACGTTTTGAACACTTGTGTGCCATCCTGTTTCCCCCTCCTCCATGTCAAGAAGGATAATGTAGCAACAAGTACATGTTTGGGAAAGGATGCTCAGGGCTTTGGAAAGGCATGCATCCATGAAAGGTGCAATGAATTAGGATGGGGCTCTTCAGCCTGGCAAGAGATGACTGAGGAAAGACATCATAAATATATATGAAATAAAGGAAAGGTGAGTATGGATCAATTGCTTACTGCTTCTTCCAGTGAAAGAAAAAGAGTGTTAAATGAAGCTAGAATGTGACAGAATGTGAACCAGAGAGGGTGATTCACCAGTAGCATGAAGTCAAGCTGTGTATCTCCTTGTCTCAGGATGCTGCCAGGCCTGGCCCGGAAAATCTCTGAGCTTTCAGCTGCTGGAGATGAGCTGAGTATCCTGGAGAAGCATCATTAAAGCCTGACCCGGTCTTACACTTTTCCAGTCTTCACTTCTGCCAGCATCAGTTGGGCGATATGGAGTTTTGTTTTGACCTGATACTTCTCTGTTGTTATATTAAATCTGCTAAAAGCTGGAAAGGGTTAGTTCAGCTGTGGAACTTGCAGAGAAAACATACTCTTGTCTGATTCACACAATTTTGTGTGCTGATGTGACCACAGATCTTCTGCAAGTTATGTACCAAGAACAAAAAAAGGAGTATTTCCTTCCTGACTGTCCCACAGCCAGCCAGCTGAAGCTGCTTGAAGATGCAGCACAAAACCAGCAACACAATCTCTTTTCATATTCATTTTTGATAAATTCAGAAATTTGTCTCAAGACTATTGCATGGCATTTCAACAGGGTCTGGGAGCAAAGATCAAATAAGGTTTCTTCCTATATCCAACATGCTGCCATTTTTTGTACAAAAGGCATTCGTTACAAATGTGCTCACCGGTATACACTCTCAACTGCTTCCTTCCTTGAAAGAATCAGTTCTAATTCTTGTTTTTCCTGCTCCGCGAGCCCCACAAAACCAAGTTAAGTAGGAGTTGCACTGCAGCTAATTGGAAGGAAATTAAGGAGATTTAATTTATCCTTCTATTTCATTGCAAATAAAATTGTTCCAGTCAGCTTCTCACATGCAGTGCTGGTGAATATGTGTGACAGAGCAGACTGAGCCTTTAACTGGTGATTATTCATAAGAAACAGAAGACTTAGCTTGCATTTCAGATGGCAGGCTGTGCTTCTAAGGCTTTGCAGGAAGAGAAAAAAAATAACTGTTTACTTGCAAGCTGAACATACTTTGTGTAGAAATTATGAGGAGATAATCAGTGTGAAATCCCATGCTATGGTTTTCAGAATAAAAGCACAATTTATATTAATTAGGAGAACACTGACTGTACCTTTGCCTTTTCCTCTTTGAAAGCACCTCTTTTACTGTTTTCTCGGTATTTTTAAGCTATAGGTTTTATGATGCACTCAGGGTTTTTTTGGGTTTTTTTTGGCATTATGTGGGTAGAAAGAGTTTTGATCTTATTTATCTCCTTTTTTCTTTTAATCTTTTCTGTGTGTAAAGAAATATAAAACAATGACACAGCGGAAAGATGTTTATTTAATCACATCTCTACCCATAGTTCAGATAAATGCATTTTCAATAGTATTTAGGAATTTTGACTTTGAAGATGTTTGCCATCCATTTCCTTGAAGCCATCGCTAGCAATTTGAACATAAAGGTTCTTCTTTTTTTGACACACCATTTGTAGTTCCCAAGATCTACACCTGTTAGTTTGCTTGATCCTTGGAGCATAGAACTTGATTTCCCACGCCTGTTTAAAAAATTATCAGCTTGAAGACCAAAACTAATCAGGCAGCTCCTTTGGTTCCAGTGCACCAAGCCTTTATGGCTATCTGTTATACCACCGGTTTTAACCGGGACATTTATCCAGCATAGAAATTGGGAGCTACTGTAAAACTCTCCTATCAATAGCAATGTTTGAAATATATGTCTTGGCCTCCTGCAGTCCAAGCATTGCAAATTGTCAAATTATATGTGACAGACTGATCGTGATTTGTGTTTTTCATGACAGGGGAAAGTGTTTTCCTCACCCTGGGGAAAAGAATAAAAGGCATTGAAGTACATTGAGAGATTGTTCTAATCCCATTTAGCTGTTGTTTTGCAAAATGTTAGTTTGTTTAACAGGCAGTTATGAATGTCTCCCAAGGTAGTATTCTATTATTGATGTGGGTCTTTTCCATATTAATACAGTGCTGCATACCTTTTATAAAAATTCTGTGGTTGCAGAGTCTACCTGATGACTTGCATTAATGAATGTTTTTATCTATTAAGCTAAAGGAAAATTAAAATGTATTTTATGGGTTTTGCCTGTGCTGCTGTAGTACAAAGATAAACCCATTCAGCGCGAGCTATGCAATACCATGCTTCGCATATGAAGGAACAGCTGTGTCTGTCCATGGTGGAAAATACTTGTGGTGTGAACGGTGAATGAGGTTTGGCAGTAGACTCCAGCGTGAATATATTGGACACTGAGGATAACTGTGCTGGAGGCATATTTGAGTACCACAGTTGCATATATGCAGCATAGGCCTTTCTTCTTAGGCATGATTATTCATCACATAATGACTGTGTTACAGCTGTTAGAAAATATTCTTCTCTTTTTGTCACAGTGTAGAATAGACAACATCTGTTTAAAAGATCCTTAAATATATCTGATGCTTCTAGAAAAATAAAAAGAGGAACAAAGACATTGAATCACATTTTTTCAAACAAATACAAGGTTTATAATTTTCTGTACTGGTTATGTAGTGGAACCAATAGCTAGTGGTCCAATTAAAAATAATTAAAAAAAAAAGCTCAAAACCTCATTACCCACTGTTCCTGGCATGTGGCACAAAAAATACTAGGTAGGATGGAACCTTATTAAAAATAGGCGCTTCACATTTTTGTTTAAAAGCACCTGTTCAGGATGATGTTTTTAAGGATCTCACCGAATTGGCTAAACTTGCTATTTTCTGACATCTTAATTAGATATTTGTATCTTAATTATTTATTGTTCATAATCCAAAGCCGCTTGTAGATGAAACTTGGCAATTGTGGTTAATCACACATTCTGTGATGAATCTTGAGTGAGAGTTAACAGCACTCTGCTTCAAATTGACCAGTGTAAGATTAATTTTCACCATGACTAATATCTAGTATTTCTGATTCTAAAAATTTTCCAACATACTTGTCATTTCTCAGAATATTTTATAGGTAGGACTTCATTTAGATTGATCTATAATTTTTTTTTCTGTATGTATGTAGATGGATGTACTTATATGTGAGAATTAATGCAAAAAAAAAAAAGTGAATTAAAATCTCTTGGAAATCTGAGAACACTTAGCAATCCTGAAAACATACTGCTTAGCATGAAACTGATGTAGTTTAGACTGACATATTTGTCAATGATACAGCTCTTTTACACCCTCTTGGTGAGTATTTATAATGATCATACTCTAAATATAGTATACTGCAATGATTATAGATCGTATTTTTAGAACTCAAGTCTAGTATTGGCTCTACTTAGTTTACTCTAGACATAGATGTTTATGCTCATCACCTGGACATTAGTAACCTACATTCATCAATTTTCCTTTTCTGTGATGTTTTTTGAAACTCTCATTGTGTCATCAAGCTTCCTTTTACAATTTTTGGAGTCTAAAATTTGACACTTGACCTACCTCCCTCTGTCATCATCTTTGAAGTGCTAGTTTATTGCACAGTAGCATCCAGTGTACCTAGACCTGCTTTGACAGAGCCAAACATTCCATCACTTGGGTTTGTGTAACTGAAAGAGGAACCTCCCAGGATGATTCTCAAACTGCCATGCAGCACTACACCCAGACAACAGCGAGATGCTTATAAACTTTGCTGTCATTTTCTAGCCTTGCTATTTGGTCTATCACTTGGAAAGGGGATTTGATGAGACAATGTGGAGACAGTTGCAGGAAACCCAACTAGTCCATTGGGGAAGCACTCAGAGATAATGATGCATTTCTGACACCTGCATCCACTAGTCATCAGCAGAGGAACGCTTCACTTGACTGGGCTCAGCCTGTCCACATGTGACCAGAAGTCAGTGAGGTTTTCATCTGCTGTCAGTTGGAGCACCGCTTGTTAAGATCTTATCAAAGAGCAGCGCTGAAATGATAGAATAATAGAACTGTCACTGGAGACACAGTCTGTTCTACTTGGAAAATTCATTTGACCAAGTTTGAAGTGAAAGCACTTTTAAATTATAACACATATGACCTTTTAAGAGTTTCTGTACAGCAGCAGTTACAGCTGATCTATTGTGTAAAAGTAACTAACTGCACTTACTCACATCTTCTTACCAGTGCTTGCTCTTCTTGTCAAGAGTGTAAAATGCAGCTCTAATCAGATGGTTCAGGTCCTCACCTGCTGTGAAAGACTTGTCAAGAGGAGACTGAGCATTGCATTAACCAGACTGTTCCCTTCTGAAAAAATCCCAGCTACCTGTCTGGGATAATTTTAACTGTCCTTCAGGCCTAGCAATGACCATTATGGCTCAGTGTAGTTTGATTTAGAGAAAGAGTAATGCTAAAAGCCTATAAATTTATAATCATACTTCTTGTAAACTCTCCAATGTGAGAACTTCTCAGGTAATAGGGAAAAAAATACCCTTCAAATGGAAAATGTTGTTTGTTCTTTTTCAGGGCAGGTGGTAGGGGATGCTCTTGTGGAGATAAAAATGGCTTTTATTTCCTTTCCCTATGCAGAAGATCAAAAGAAAAGTAAGCAACTGCCAGACTTAATGAGCCATGCTGAAGGGCTGCATCCTGATGGAATTAATGCATCATTTATAAAGTACTTCATAGTAAAATGATTTAGCGAATCACATATCACTTTGATGTCTTGTAACACTCCTCCTTATTAATATTTATGCCATGAATTCAGCAGTTACAAATGACAAAATCATGTATGCCAATGATTGGAAGAACATGTTGTGGGGTCACTGGTGTGGAATGGTTACAAATAGAAGAGATGGGAAGAATCAGTACGCACCACAGGTTTTGGGACCTGAGAACAAGTCCTTGACTTGGAATCAAATAAATGTCACTCAATGTGGTGGAGAGACAGAGATGGTCCCTGGCAGGATGTACACTGCTTTTGAGTTATGCTACTCTGCTCATTCCAGCTGGTGCTAAAAGGCTCTGAGCAGCGACCTATCAAACCTGCTCTTGCCAGAAGCACCAGGGTCTGCAATGCAGATCTGACACAGAAGGAAACCAAGAACTAAATTATGTCTTTCCACTGGACTTCCGTAAAGGGGAACGAGTACTCCCAAATCACCTGTTCAGTTGTGGCTGCTCGGGCCCTCTTTCTAAAGATAGTGTCTTTGGTTACTGCTTCTTCAACCTCCTACTACATTGTAGGAAAATGGAAAATGACTGAAATAGGATTGCTGAATAAACACAGAGCTACAACATTTCCTTTCTTGTAATGGTTGGAGGAGGCCAATATGCTAACGGTATTTCCTCAGAACAGACAGAAAATACCTCTTTCTCTTAGTAAAAAAAGAAAGTGTGATGGCCTAACATCTCTTTTTAGTAAAGATCCTATCACTTTTTTTTCAATAGGGCTTTCAGTCTTTTGTAAGTGTACCAAATTGCTCAGTCCCGTATGCCAATGGAAGAGACCTCGTTCTAGTGCAAGGTCTGTAGGGTACTAAACAGAGCAGTAGTTTCCAATCTTTTCCTTGAGACACAGGACTCCTGAGTGCTCAGACCTGGGCCTCAGGTTTCTCAGCTCTTGCAGTGGCTCAGATATTTTCCTCTGATTTCCATCCAACTCTAGGAACTCTGGCCTCTGGCTTAACATCTTCAAGCACAACTTGGCAAGCAAGCAATGAATATAACGTCAGCTACATAATTTCTTAACCATAGCCACTTTGCTCTCAAAAAGCCACAGATGAGTCAGAAGGCTCTGGAAAGACATATAAGCCCTATGGCAGAGCCTGGATTGACCTATTCTCCATCTTTCCATAACCAGCATTTCAGGTTAGGCGAAGTTCTTCTTTATTTGTCTCCTCCTGGCAAATTCTTATTAAGCAATGGCATGCTTAAAGTAGCACCTTCTAAACATGGTCTCACTCCTCTGTCTCCTTTTTCCATACATCCAGACTGAGGACCTGTAGATATACAAGTTATACTGTTTGGTTCAGCAATTAAATGCAAATTCCCGCTCCCTCTGTATGATTTTGCCATTCACTGTAGCTCTAAAACATTCTTCCTGGACGGAAAAGCTGTCTGAAGTATTTCAGAGGACCCTGCTTTGAATTCAAATGGATAGGAGTCCAGAACATAGCAGAAAGAAGTGGAATTCCTACTTGGAGCCAGAATTATCCTAGCCTATCACAGAGGAAATTTGGCACTGAGTTGTGTCTGGATTCATGGTGCGTCCCTGACATTTGTTCTTGAAATCCTGTCTTTTTACCAGTATAGTCAGTTTTGTGTAAAATTTGGCTAGAACTAAATGTACCAACAATTCTGGTGTGACAAGTTCCCAAACTCAGTTTTGGTAGCTCTGCATCACTTCACTGCATCAGGAATAGCTTAAGAAAGACTTTTCTCTCATTGTTTTTGTATTTTGCCTGAGGATAGAAAAGTATTATCTTTCTCCTCTTTCCTCAGTGAATGTGGGGATTTATTATATATCTTCCTTGGCAGCATCTAGTTGCTATTGGAGACAGCTTAATAAACATTTTTTTCATTTCCTGTGGCCTGCACTACATTCTCTAGGAAAAAGTGGGAAGAAAGCTCTCATACAAAAACTCTAGGTTGTTTGGTACAAAAACACAGGTGATGATTCTTTTGACCTCCTCTGGCAGGCTGCTATTTACTGTTTCTACTGTTTTCTATCTATATTTCTGAAAACTTGCTCTTTCAACAAGTTAAAAGCTCACTTGGTTTGCCAGCACACTCTAATGGAAAGATAAATATGCCTTCTCTTTTTCCTTATCTGTAGCATAAAAATAGACGAGATTATCGGGATTTATGTGGAGAAATGTGGCTGACTTCTAGTATTGGATTGTAAAATGAAATTTAGGATCACTAAGAGCAAATGCATTTATTAAAAGTCTGATGAAGTATTTATTTCTGAAGGTCAAACATAAGAAGTTATTATCAAAACTATTTAAGAAGTTATTATCAAAACTATTTTTTTTACTTTTTTTTACTTTTTTTTTTTTTTTTAATTAGGGCATTTGTCATTTCAGAGGAAGCAGTTACGGTGTAGATGTAAATTTGTCTCATCATGAAATTACATTATAGGGACAGGAAAATACTAAGATCTAAAAACTCTAAGCTCTGATAAATTTTCTTTTAAAATACTTCTGTAGATTCTGAGTAACTAAGAGTATGTGCACAGAATCCTACTGATTTGAGGCATAAAAATTAGACTTCCTTAAGTTAACCCATTCCAGGGAGAAGGTTCTTATCTTAAACATATTTTTACTCTGTTTGGTATAAATGAAATTTCTGATGAGCTTATTTGCTTTTGCACATGCCTTTACTGGCTTACACAGGACTTGAGTATCATAAGAAGCATAAAGGGGAAGAACAAGGCTCTGAAATGCCCAACATGCAACCAAAATGTGGAGATCCAGAAGTGTCCTAAATGCTGTGAATATCTGACCTGGGGATCAAAACCAGTCCAGACCTAAGGAACAAAGGGTAAGCTCCTCCAGCCATTCTTAAGAGTTACATCAGATACTGCCTGGAAACTCTCTTCTCTGACTATTTTCTAATTAAGAATTCCATTCAGTAGTGAACGGTGCAGAGGCTGCAGCAGAGGTAAATAATGCTGAATGAGAGAGTGAAACATTGCTTGGTCAGCCTTTATAACTCACATGCAGAGCCTCTGGATAACCCAGATGGTACAAAATTAATGTATTTCAGTATTCTTGACAAGAGGAAACAAGGCGTGGACTGCCATTACCTGAGTCATATTACAGATATTTTAGAGGTACATTACACACAATGTCCTCCACAGAGATTAATGATGAAATGTAGAAAGGGCTCTTTTCCTCAGTGCACATGAATATGACTGGGGTGTGTGAATTATGTCTGCTATTTGGATCTCAGTATCCCAGCTAAAGATTTTTTTTTTCAGGGAGTCTGACAAGAATACTGATCTAACATTCAGTGGGCTATAGATACTACTGGAGAGCACAGAGACTGCTTTGACAGGTATAGCTGCAGATCTTTGATCAATAATGGAAGATAAGTCTCAATTTATGACAATTTCTTCTTATTCCACTGCAGCCAGGGAAATCACATTCAACTCTATTTCGGCAGATGGCAGGGCAGAAAAAGTATTTCTAGCGTGCATAATGGATTGAAGAATACCATTATTTAATGTATTTTAGAGAAAAATAACTGTATCTATTTAGATGTGGGCTTATTATAACTTAATTTCAGCAAAATTAGAATGAATATAGTTTATTCAGAATGTCTTCATTATGCACTATTTCCCAGAAGAATCAACAAAGAAATAAATGTGTCTTACAATGTAATAAAAAAGTTTAACCTGCTATGATATGACTAAGTGGAGAAGGATTTTGAGAACTTAATTTCAAGCACTGATTGTTTAACAGATTTATTAAAAGCTCTTCACACTTCAGTAAACTTTGTATGTTGTGGCTTTCTTTCATTTCCTCCTAGACAGGTCAAATGGGAATATGCAATGCAGCATCCCTCTTTAAACAAAACAAGTATTATATTTTTTTTATTAAGACTTAAAATTGAAAAAAAAAATCTGATAATACGATTCGGGCAGCACAGGCGTATGACATGTATCTCTGAATTCATTTGGAGATAAAGTACTTAAAACTGACAATTATTTAAAAATCTGCTTCATATTAACAACCATATTTCCAGACCACAGTCATTTAATTACTACACCCAGTGTGTTATCTCTAAGAAGTACAATTGTTCATTCACAGAAATCCATCATGGCACAACATTTCTCAAAACTAAATTGTTCTTTTTCTAAATTTGTTCTGTCTAAAAAACAGAGCTCTGATTAAAAAATCTTTAAATAGTACATAGGTTCACACTGGAAAAAAATGGGTGGGTAAAAAAATACATAGCTGAGAAGCATATAATTTCTGCATTCTGCAGAAAACTTAATTACGTTTTTTCCATTTCCCTGTAATTGTATATTTATTTTGTTTTCTGAGTAGAGCGGTATTTTTAATACAAAAATTTTACTGATAATTTTTAGAGAGCTTGTTTTATTTTACTGAATAACAGTAGTATTTACAAATCTACTTAGTAAATAATGCATGTAATTGAATTCTATGCTGGGGGTTTTAGAACAGCTCACGAACATAACAAATATTTCTGTACGAAACACAGGATGTGAACTGCAGTTTCTTTGATTTTCACCTAACAGAAAATTGGTCAAATCTGTTTCTCTGTCACCTTTGCTGAGATGTATGCAGAACAGACACAATCACATAAAGATGTACCCAGTCATTAACGAGAAATAAGAAATTTAATTTCTCACATTTTCTCCAACTCCTACTTCTCACATACTCTCCTGTACTTGCCAGCAGCAACAATAAGCTGTTGTTATGCAATAAGTCAATGGAAGGCATCCAAAGTGAGAATCCTAGATTATCTGTCTTCACAAGTTTATTTTTTATTTTAACATTTTTTTTGTTAAGAGCAAAATGAAACTTTTCCAATAGTTATTTAGGTTGTTTTAGTTAATTAACCAAGCATGTTACTGTGTTACCTGACACCAGGAAATGAAGTTGTTATTCTGGACTGAATTTTCCTCAGAGTATTTTTCACAGTTCGGGAGCTGGTCCTGACCATGTCTAACTTCTTGATCACTTTAAATGTGAATATTGTGGACCTACATCATGTTCTGTCATTCTAGACATCACACTAATAATAATTAAGGCTCAGCTTAAATAATGAAGAAAGTCAACAAAAGCAAATGATTTATCCTAGAAATGACAAATATCTATGGCTCATAGAAATTCCATGTACCAGTGGGCACACAGGTCAGGCTTAAGAATGTGTACAATTCTGGTATAAATAAGCTGAGAAAAGCAACATATATGAAATCTATACTGCTGATGTTTTTTAAGTGGTCATATTTTAACCTAATTAGCAGGAATAGTTTATTCATTTGAGCCTGAGGTGCAAAGATATGTTTAGACCTAAGAAGCATGAACACAGCCACTACAAGGACAGCCCTACTAGACATATGCTCCAATGCTAAATGAAAAGTGTCGCCTACCCATCTCTCCCTTAGCTTCACTTTTATTGACTATCAGATTGTACATAGATACTTCCTGCACAAGCTGGTGAGTGCAGTGTTTATGTTAACTAACTGCCCATGCAGCTCAGAGACTACTGCCAATGCAAAAGGGGTTTGTTAGATGATGTTTCTGTAGAGTCTTGAAGGATTACACTTGTCCTAACTGACATAGGGCAGCTGTGTACATGTACTACAGCCAGATGAAAGTTGTTCTCCAAGTCTTGTGTTCAATAAAAAAAGAATTTATTAACTTCATCTCATTAAGTTCTACACAACCCAGTTTGAATGTATTTTACTTTGAAAAACATGTTTTATAACAAAATAAGAGACAACTCAACTATCAGCTAATTTTACCAAGCTTTAACTAATTTTCTCTCCCTAGGCCAAAAAGACCAGATTTACCCAGTGTCACTTGGATACTCTAATTCAAATAAATCTAAAATACTGAAGGATTTTTCTTACACAGTAATCCATAATACATTTCGGAAGACTAAAACAATCATGTTTAAGTTCCTAGAAATGAACTGTTAAAGGCATGTTCTATAGTTAAATAGTACGTATATCATAGTAGAACAGCAATTATATTCCGCACTAGTCTATACGTTGCTTTCTTCCTTGTCATGAAATTCCAGCTGCAATGTAGCATGGCCTCAGCTTGACTTCACAACCTCCAGGTTCTCCAGACAATTGAGTGTGAAGATCAGGTAACTTACCTTAGTGGATGCTCTATGGCAAGTGGGAACATCACTGTTGATTTTTTTGTTTTACACTGTGATCTGGTACCATCTCTAAATTAAAATTAATTTCTCTGTTTTAAATTGAAGTTTTCTTTCATTTTATTTAGATAAACCTATTTTTTTTTTAGAAAAACCTATTTTTCCTCCTGATCCTTATTTCATAGATCTATTGACAGTCTACTTATCCTTATCAGATGTATGAAACACAGGACAGCTTTATTATCTTCTTCCTAATACAGCAAACTTTCCAGATGGCAATTCTGTCCATTACCATAGCAGCATTTTTCATCTGAATGTCTAAACAGGGACAGTCACATAGATTTTGTTTTCATTATGCCTACATAATAATGAATGCTAACTCCTGGGATATTATAATGCTACCAAATAGACCCTCCAAGGAGAACACCATGCTTCTTCTAGAGCCATCTTTCTGGCCATATGACACCTCCCAATGATGTGAAAAGCGTATCTTCCCATTCCCATTGAGTACATATTCCTAGCAAAAGATAATGAAGAAAAACAAACACTTTATTTTAAAAATGTCAGTCTCTTATAACTACATCAAAAGCTGAAAGTCTTCCAAAAACTGAAGAAAAAAAAACAAACAAACCTGCTTTCTTAACGCAGATATATTACTAATTCTTCTCAGTAACTCAGATCTTTGGAAAATAAGTTCAGGGAGCTTTAACAAGCAGCAACTTTCTGAAACTTCAGCAAGTTATTTTAAACAAGTCTCTTAGTTTCCTCCACTTTGCTGAGTACTGGGATTTTTGTATCATTTAGCTTCTTTAACTGAATTATTTTGCACACCACAATCCAGATTTTGCAGTATCAACAGCTCATCATGAAACAGAGCCAATACAGCACCAGGAAATAGCTAAAGCAAGAGAAGAAACAGATTTGTTTTATTTTACACACATACTCCTTAGAAATCAGTGATGAGGGTAAAGAAAGTCCAGAACACTTATAAGCTTTCCTAAAAATTGTTTGGATGAAATGCATTTCATATTTGTGAAATTTTCCACAGTAACACCAAAACCACAGTAATGCCAAAACCTTACTTTCAGTCAGTTTTACTGCACTTGACCTATTCCTAAAAGTATTTTTCAAAGAACAAATTTAGAAGATAGTCAACACTCAGGCTTTGAAAGTAGCAGGAATCATTAACAAATCAGTATCCTTTAACAGTGCTATCAGAGATGGTGTTTCCTTCTCTTTAGAAATACAATTAATATCCGTGTTTAAACTTATTAATGATGAATACTAGGTCTACATGTATATGCTGTGTATATGTGTATGTAAGTCAGTTAAGAGCAACTAATTTTGCACACAAAATGCCTTCTCCCAGGCTTACAGGAACAAAATACAATTCAGACAGTCTTCACATTGCAAAGCACCTCACAATTTCATAACTCTATACAGTTGTACACTCTTGTATGGGTAAGAAAGGATTTGTCCATTTGATAGCTCACAAGACTAAGGAAAAAACACTACAAAAGACATGAATAAGATAACATATGTAACTTACATGTGAAACTCCTTTTGTGCTTTTTAGCTGCCAGTAGTGAGGATTGTAACATTTAGAATACCTAAGTGCTTAATCTAAAAAAAAAAAGAAAAAGAAAGAAAGAAAAAAAAAAAGGTGGTTTTACAGAAAACTTGGGATGATCAGACTCCTATCTTTCTGTTTGGAAAATCCAAAATGCATTATTTTCTCACTGCTAGAGGGTTCTTCTTACAGTTGTGGAATGAAAATCTCATCTTTGAATGATTTCTTTCAACTTCTTAGAATTTGTTTCTTTTATGTGTGTATATCATACATCTCCCTTCTTTGTCCCTCAGCCTCCCCTAGAATACCACATGTCACATAGCACTAAATTAAAAGGAACTTTCTTCCATTTCAAGTGAGTAAAACTGGAGACAGATGTGCTCTGGAGTAATAAGGAAATCATGGAGATTGAGAAGTATTTCACATTACTTACTGCCATGTTTGTAAATGTCAGAGACCACTGGCAGATGGAGAGGTTCTTTTGTGTTTAAAGACTTTACTGTCCACAAGAAAGACATGAAATATTTCCATGAAGATGTCAAGGGATGGCACGACGGTCATTAATACCAGTGTACTGAATGAGAAGGAAAAATGACAGAGTCAGGAATGCTTGTAATGCTGCAGTGCAAATATGACCTGCACCACAGAGCCCAACAGCAACAGGGAATCCTGCAGAAACTGCGCGCATGAGTTAACTCCTTTTCTGCCACCTTAGTCTCTTCCATTTTTAAGTGCTTCTTATCTTTCCCCAGCTTGGACAAGATAGAATATCAACAGTGAACACAGTCTCAGATATCACAACATAAGGAAAGAAAAAAATGCTGAAGAAATGCCTGCTACCCAGTGTTGTGAAGGTACACCTGCTCCCACCTCTTTCATAATACTCTCCTAAATATTAAAGATTTTAAAGAAACAGGGAGATTTATCAACACTTTGTTACACAGCATCAAAGCACCAAAGGCAGGTAGAATCAAGAATAGTATAGTTTTTACAATTAAATATTGGGAATGTTTCAGATACATGATCACCAGGGAAGCTGTGCAGCCCGAGAACCAGCTCCAAAACATCTTCAAGGTGTTCTGGCCTGGCCAACAACTTCTGTATGGGAAACAGAAGTTCACAAAAGTCTTTAGACTATATAACAGGAACTACTTCATCCAAGAAATGTGTTCGATAGATACACTAAAATACAGAACAGCATTAACCAAAGACTAATGTTCTGTTGATTCTATTGAAAAGGACAAGAAGGGGTGGGTGAGCAAGTTCTACTCACGTTGTGCTGGGGTTTGCCTTCTCTTAAAGACCAGAAAACAGTGAGAACTTCATAATTGCAAATCTCTAGTGAGAGAAGTCTCTTTCTAAGGCACTGGCAATCAGCTGCTTTGGTGTCTAGTAGCTTTTATTATCAGATGGATATTTCTTGTCTAGACCTTTGTAGATGGGTTACAATTGTGCTTTTATTAACATGGTTTCTCAGTGCCTGCCAGTAATACTGCAGGAGATATGAGTGGCAGCTGTCACATGGATGTTTTTCCTTATCATCTTTCCAAAGTAGAAATTGTTCATGAAGTAAAATTGTTTTGTTTAGTAAATTTTATTTCATCATACGTACATGCTGCAATGTGCTTGTGTTAAATAGAACAAAGTCAAAGAAATGATGGCTCCTAGCTCCGGTGGGAGTTCATTTCACTGGCAACAGAGCTGAAAATCTCTTTTTTCCTGCATAGGCTCTTACCCTTGGGGTGAAAGGTTTCATTGCAATTGAGGGTTTGCCCACAACTTAAATGGGAATATACCTGTTTATAAGACCAAGCAATTTTTAATTTACTGATTTAATTCATTTTTGTTCTTTGACTAATGGTCAACCATTTTATTTTTTTTTAAGCAAAAGACATTCTGTGACAATTTTTTCCTTTTGATTTAAGCATCTGAGTGGCTGGATACACAGTGATGTGGTGAGATTCTGTAACTATTCAGGGCTGTCCTGAAGAACTACTGGTCTATCAACTCACAGTACTCTTTTGCTGCTTTACAACTTGACATTCATTTTGTTTTCCTCTCTACTCTTTTCCAGGAGAAAAACATACCTCCTAAACAGAAAAGGCTGAAAGGACTAGGATGGAAAGAGTTTCAAGGTTCTACAAAATAAAGTTGAACACAGGACAAAAAAAAAAAAAAAAAAGATAACTGAATAAATACAATCATATTGGTCCTACTTTTTGCACCACTTTTTATCCTGTGCATTATCTTGCTTCTACCAGTTTACTTATAGATCTAAATGAATAAAGTACAATATTCACTTTCAGCGTGAAGTATTTCCTGCAGTCAGTAAAAATGGATGCTATTAAGACAATTGTATAGTTATTTCGGAGAATCAATGAATTACTAAAATTTTGAGTAAAACAACAGAGCAGGTATTGATATTGGATCCAAAGTACTGCAATCGTGGAGAAATATTGGGATAGAAAGATGTTAGAGTCACCTTTCAACTAATGAAAGCTGAACAATTTCCTAACAAAAAAAGAGTGCCAATGAGAAAATGCATGTTAATTTAGGACACTTGCAGTTAACAGCAAAGTAGTAAAATAGAAGCAGAGAGGGCACACTTAATTCTCTCCTCATTGTTCTAAGTTTACTATATAAATAAATAAATCCAACCCCTTAATGTAGGGAACACACTGAGTTACGGGGCATCTATCTAAATGAAGACCTGCTCCTGTATCACCTCTGCTTCCTTCCTTATGTCTTATCTTGCAGTCAAGTTGTTTAAGAAGGTTGAACACTGCACCGTCTTCAATGCTTACCCAGTTCAGAAAGAACCTCCACAGTCAAAACACAGGTGGATCACATCTAATGTTATACATGTACCCCCCACTCTATATATGAAAAATAAGACGGAAGCATCAGATTTAGTTATCATGGGCAGAGAACACTGAGACTGTGTGACATACCGTAATATGAATGTCAGACAGAATAATTCCAGCATAGTAACAGGTGTCTAATCAAAACTGTGAATCACACAGATCCACTCTTTTCTCACTTGGAGAAGAGGTTCTTGTTTCTATGCTAAAGAAAGGAATTATGCATTTCCTTTTTCTACGTCTCTGAAAATGTAAGTTTGAACAGTGAAATATCACAGCCACATATAAACTTGTTTTAACATTCCTATTTTCTTCCAAATATTTCAGTGATTTATGGATTTACACTAATCACACTCAATTTAGACTTTGAGATACCTAATTTTGGATTAATACCAGTATTTTACTGCCAGTGGCTGTTAACAGTCTTGCTACAGGTCAATTTAATGTAAGATCTAGGGAAAATGGAGTAAAAAAACTGCTAGGACTTCAGACAAGACTCATATATAAACCAGTTGTCGTAGTATTACTGTAGGTGAAGTTAGACAAAGATCAGACAGCTACCCTCATTTTAGTTACACAGAATCATAGAATCATTTAAGTTGGAAGAGAACCTCCAGATCAATGAGTTCAACCACAACCTAATCTTAGCACTAAACCATGTCCCTGAGAACCTCATCTCATCTTTCAAACATCTCCAGGGATGGTGACTCAACAACTTCCCTGCCCAACCTTTCCATGAAGAAATTCTTCCTATTATCCAATATGAACCTGGTGCAACTTGAGGCCATTTCCTCTTCTCCTATAACTTGCTACATGGGAGAAGAAACTGACAACCTTCATGCTACAACCTCTTTTCAGGAAGCTGTATGTGATAAGGTCCCCCCTCAACCTCCTTTTCTCCAGGCTAAACAGCCCCAGGTCCCTCAGCTCCTCCTCATAAAACTTGTTCTCCAGACCCCTCACCAGCTTCACTGTCGATGTACGTGTAAGAAGTGACACTCCTGTCAGAATATTGTCAGGTTATAGCCAAGAAACACAGTCATATTGTGAGTCTGCTCAAGTGGGAAAAGTAGTTGGGCAGAGACCTTTTCTGGCTGACATTCTAGGTATGTAAGAGAGGAGTAAGACAAGAATAAGAGACAAGAAAGAAACAAGATGGAAAAAAAATTCCCTAAACTACAATAGATATTTTTACATTGTGTTTTGAGAGATGCCCAGATATTGAACATGGGAAAATGGCTCCAGGTATTGCTTCCATAACAAAATGAGAGTTAGGGGTTCAGTATATGGTTGGCAAGCTATTAGCTCAGCATTAGGCAGTTGGGATGCTCTTGGGCACATCTGCACATTGGATCTACAGGCTGCCTGCAAGCCTTTCTGCAATCATTGTACCTGCTGCCTAGGAGGCAAGCAGAGTGGGAAATATGCCATGCTTTTGGCTTATTGGAAACTACTCTCTAAGGCTGATACAAAGCCAAAGACCCTGGTAACATGAACCTGAAAAAAAAAGTCACCCAAACCCCTCTAGAGAAAGTATTTGTGTTGGGTGCTGATTGCCAGAAATGTGGTTTAAATGATAAGGAATTTTTAAAAGTAAAAACAGATGGACAAAATAACCTGAAATGAAGGTAAATCTTATTTCAAGACAAATTAATCTGAGGCTGGGAAAAAAAAAAAAAAAAAAAAAAAAGTATGTAAATACCAATAAGAGTGGCAGATATTTTGGGATAGAATAAACACTTCTTCCTGCCACCTCTCAAAAGCAATAAGCAATAATAATGTTTAACTGTCATAAATAAATGCTATACTTGTCTTATAATATTTTTATGGTGCAAATCTGTCCACAACTGTGCAAGAGAGCTACGTCCTCCTCAGAAGAGCTATACAGCTTTATAGCCACACAGGGCCCACAGCTGGGCACACCAGACACTTAGCTTTTTCCAGCTTCGCTCCTACTTGTGGGTGAGCAGAAGGCAAAGGGAGAGCATTTTCTGTCCTGTGATTTTAAGACATGTAATTAACCTGCTTCTATTTACTGGATACACAAGTGGTCCCATGAAAGTGAACTGTGCTCTTTTGAGGAGTGTAGCAAATAAACAAAATGGACTGGCTGTTTAATCAAGTAACTGCCCTAACCATGCCCTCCTAGGCACAAACATTGGTGGGTTTGAGAGTGAGTTTGAATGTTGTTGACTTTTGGTCATGTTACAAAGGCCATTTATTTACTCAGATTTCTTGTCAGAGAAGAGCTGAATGGACAGAGTTATTTCCTCTGATCATGGAGGAGACTTTTTGACATTCTGGATAATGTGATTATATTTTACTACTCTGTAACTTTTATTTTCTTAGTTTATTTAAGATTTATTCCAACTCACTAATCAAATAAAATAATTTTAAGACAGGTGTACATTTTTTCTGGGTTGAAGGATGCAAAATTCCAAAGAAAAATTAAAATATTAACTCAATGAGTTGTCTACTTTCCAAACAGTATGGTATATGGAGGTCCATATTTATAAGTAATTCACTCAGCCAACGTAAACCCATGGACAATTGTATTCAAAAGGAGAACTGAAATAATAAAGATATTACTGGCTAAAAATGTACATATTTAATTATGAAATTACTATTATACTATCTTAAATAAAATAACTTTTTTCCAATCTTTGGTCATCCTTGACAATTTTTTAAACAGCTGTAATAATAAATTAGGAGTCCTCTGCAATTACCCATTGATAACACCGTCCCAGCAGAAATGTAAACCCAGATAAATTAATTCTTCACACTAGCAGAATAAACACCACACTCAGACATCACCCTTCCTTCAACTCTGAATACTGAAGCTGTTTTTTTGTAGTATAAAACTAGAAACTAGCAGACAAGTTCATGAAAGACAAATCGACGTGGCTAATGAGTAAAGAGACATCTTAACAAGGTGCTGACCAAATTTTGCCCACAGAAGCTGCTGGTCTGTGTACTGCTCACCACCTGAGTCCTGCAATAGGTTGTTGTTACAGTGTCTACATCTGGAAGAAAGGAGGTAGGATGTTCCACTGTGCAAAGCTTACTAAACCCCACACACTGCTAATATCTCCCTAGCACACCTTTGACTGTACCTGCTTTCTGTAGCTACAGTAAATGGCTCATAATCATAATCATCTAGTAATGATGATTCATGCACACTGATCCTTCTCCAGCTCATGAAAAAAGAAACAGGTAGTCCTTTTAGATAAGAGTAATGAGATGAACAGTGATGTTAACTGCAAAGATGCTTCTCTTCAAACAGTCATTGTCATTTTCCTCTTATCTGTTTGCAGTATGCTGTGTCTACTCTTTCTCTGTCACACTTGAAAGCATCTGATCTTAGTGGAACAGCTCACATCATTAAAGAGGGTAACTGCTGAATATCTGGGGGAAGTCAGTTCTATATGTCGGTAAAATCAGGACCTACAGTACTACCAGCTCCTTATCACATTTTAACTCTTTTATTTCTAACTGCAGGAATGCAATACTAATGTGTTATCCTCTCATCAGTCTTACACCATGAGGACAGGGTCCATGTTGCTTTTAATCACCACTGCAGTGCATTCCAATGTGCAACTGATGGTCTCTCATCTAATGGACTATTGCATATGATTTAGGTCTGCATGATAAATCTGCCTTCCTGGTAAATGGCTTCACAAATGGTTCATCCAACCAGCCAAATACAGATGCAACTAGCAGAGCAGAGCCAGGAAAATGTATGTTGTTTTTTTTTTTTTAAATGTGGTAACTTTTTAACG
This sequence comes from Patagioenas fasciata, assembly GCF_037038585.1. Lineage (NCBI taxonomy): Eukaryota > Metazoa > Chordata > Aves > Columbiformes > Columbidae > Patagioenas > Patagioenas fasciata. The sequence continues at coordinate 36,388,962 of NC_092521.1, read as the reverse complement.
AGCACCAATTACATTCAGGACTTACATAACTCATCATGGAATCCTCAAGTATTATTCACAAGTGCATATGAAGGGATATATAAATAGATATTGTCCTTAAATCCAGACTGAGCGTTACAATAGTGTCCCAAAACTTGATCTAATCAACATTTTTGTCAGATAATGTGACACAAATAGAACAATACAAAACAGCTGTTTGCCATTGTTTGCAGACAGTTTAAAACAAATTAAAAAACATAATTAAAACTTCCTGTAGCTTTTGTAAATGGAGATTTTTCCTGTGCATACTCACACAGAGTAGTAGTCTGCCTTAGAGCGTATGTCATTGGTATAAGGATTGAACTTATGGTCTCTTCTGCTTATCCTTGACAGTTCTCCAGCAAAGAAACATTTGCATATTTGCTAAAAGTTTATGGAACTTGTAATGGTGAAGGTTATGCATAAGCTATTAATGAGGTCATATAGTAGTTGGTCTGTTACTCTTGGATGTTACAGGAACCACAGTTCATTCTGTCCTTTTTGTGATGCAGTTTATGATAGTCTAATGATGAAGGTACTATGTCTGACCAAATTTCACGCAGGCATGTGAGAGCTATAAAAGCACATTAAAATGATTTGTAATAGAAAAATACAATACACTGTCCTTTGTGTATAGTATCTGTTCCTTCTTTCAGGGAGACCTCATGTCTAAATGAAACATATTTCATCATGTCTGTTTTTCTTAATTTGTTTATGTTTATCTTTATTTTAATATTTGCTGACTCTTCTGTTCTAGAAGCAACTCTTAAATGAAAATACTGAATCTAAATATAATGTGCAAGTCTTCACATGAGATGATACCTATGTTTGTATTGCTCGGTGCTAAAAAAAGTGGATAATTATCGTTACTTAAAATTGGCTCCACTCCAGAGGATCAGAGGAGGTAAAAGGTTGGTGGTGTGTTTTTGTGGGTTTTTTTCATTTTGTTTGTCTGTTTGTTTTTTTTTTTCCCAGAAGAAAGATTGCTAACCACTTCAGCATACCTACTGCCTTGTTCAACAACTTGGCACAGACTTCAAGGCCCTATTCCAGCTGCATCTGGTTGATCCTTACCAGGAAGAGTAGAGATGAAATAGATTTTCTGGGATTATGGATGTCTGTCTTCTTTCATTCCTACTGGACACACAAACTGCCCTTCACACTGGCTAGTTTTCAAGCATGGAAAGACAAGGTGTGCATGAATCTGTGGGTGAAATATATTTTATTGGACCTAAGTGTTTTTGCTATATAAGCAGAACAAAAAGATCTAGCAAGGAAAATAAGCAAATACTGTATTTTCTTAAATTATCTTGACATGAGAATTTAGTGTATCAAAGAGAAACTTTGTTTACTTCCTTTTACAAACATATTCCTTTGAAGTCAGCAAATCTAAAAGTATTTGATTTGTGTCCTCTGTTCCCAGGATAATTTGCCTGGTTACAACAATCTTTTTTACATAATTTCTTTTAAGACACGCTAATAAGTCACATTGGTTGCTTTCATTTATGTTTTATTATGACATTTCGGAAGTCATGTTGTACAGTTACACGCTTACGCTCACAACTATGCAGAGGCAGTGCAACCCGCCACCACCATTATATTTGCCAGGAAAAAGCATGTTTGCATAACATACATAAATTTATTTAGAGTCAACAAAACAATATAATGAGAGGTGTCCAGTCAGTTGGGTAGGATACTAAAAAAACACATTTACATAATGAAAAGGAAACTGTGTCAGGCAAAAATTCATTTGCCTGGGAGATAAGGTTAAGAAATGTGTTATTGTTTTAGTTAAATCCATTTGTAGAACTGGAGGCTCAGCATGTCCTGAAGGCAAATGCAAAAATTCAGCCTAATTCTGACAGCCTCCAGGGGCAAAACTGAAGCCCAGATAAGGGAGAAGGGTGTCTGAGGGTGTCAGGATCTTTCAGACGCAACCCTTCTTCACTGTCTTTAGTTCAATAATTGCTCAGCTCCCTATGCCTCCCATATGACCATTCTCTTCCCCTCTTCCCTTAAGAGCCCACGTGTACTGCCTTCAATGTACCCTTGTCTTTCCTGTGTAAGACGACCACTGAGTCTACCATGATCTATTGAACCCATATTTTTGTGCCTTCTAAGATTAGTTTAATTATGTTTGCAACATTAGGAATAGTACTATGTCAAAAGGTCCTTTTTTCCCATTGATTTCAATTACCTCAGACTCATAGGTTAAAGAGCAGTGAGAAGAGATATGGGGATTTAATTTGCAATAAAAAGCATAAAGAAAAGAAGACAAGCACCAGACAAGATTAAGATTTTGTTAGTACCGTTTATTACTAGATACGAGGGCCCAACCTGAATCAAGCTTAAGAAAAAGGGAGTTAATTCATTCATTTCACTGGTTTAAATCAGACTCTAAAACCCTAATCTTATTTTTCACCCTACTAGCCTATCAAATTGAAATAGTTCAAAAGGCAAATCAACAGTGAGTGTAAATGAGGCATTGTTTCAGAAACAAGTGAACTAACATCTATGAAAGTTTAAACATTTTCTGTCAGTAAGTTTCATGTTTACCTTTAGAGTATGGCCAACATTCCTAAACGTTGTGATTTACAATATGACAAACTGTTATGAGGATCCAACAACATTTGAGGTGATACAGATATCAGTAAAAGATCTAACATGTTCTCTCTGTTAGCTTTTTGCCATTTAAAACTACTTACAACAAAATCTGAAAGTACTGTTACTGTACTAGTGCTACACTATTTATGGTAGAAGGTAAGAGATTAATAATTAATGGCAATAAATTTGCTACAGCTAAGGTTACTTCATGACAGCAAAATCCTACTTCTAAAGATAGCACTAAAAATTTCCTTATTATCAAGTTCTCAGACAGATGCTCCTGATGCATTAATTTGTCTCAGATGTTTTCTCTGACTCTGGGGAAAGAACCAGTTTCCAGAAAGTTTCCTACATTCTTCAAGAAAACAGCCTAGACAATCAAGTTCTATCTTAAAAGCTGTGAGAATTGCTTTGATGTACTGCTGGTGTGAGGAAATCCCAGCATTTATGGTCCAATACTGAAAACTAGACATTTCTAAATCATTTGAGTCATGGCTGCTCACATCAGAGTCACTGACAATTAAAGGAAATAATTGCATCTAGCTTAACTGGAAAAGATGATCATTCTTGTTTTGATATTACTAGTTTTGGTTGCTGTGTGGTTGGTATTTATATAGTGTAATTTTTGTGTTTCCATTCCAGTTAAGCATACTTTCCCCCTGACAAAAACAGAATGTTTTTTTTCTGAGTCGAGTATTGAGATTAAAAATTGAAACTGAAGGAAAGGAAAAACTAAAAAAACCAAAAACAAACAAACAAACAGATGACAACAGAAACCAGTGAGATCAGACTCAGCAATTAAATTATGTTCCTTCACTGCAGAAAATCCAGTATACTGGGGCAATTTCATAGAACATTTCATGTTCAGCTAGTTTTTATTTCTTGAAAATAATATAATAACAAAATAATTTAGGCATAAATTTTGACTGAGTTCTGCCAGGAATCTTCTTCTGAATCAGCACAAGTTAAGTCCTCAAGACCAGGAACCCATTATCCCAGATGATCACAGTTTGAGGCAAGAAGTCAGTCTTTGCAGAAATGGGTCCTGGATAACTTAAACTTATAAAAAGAAACACCAGTTGTGCCTATTCGTAAGCTGAAGGACAATATGGATCACCTGAAGTGAGTTTTTTTACTCTATTTTACTTAGAAGGTAAGCAGATCTTGGAAAGGAACATCACAGCTTGGTCTAAGATGCTGGAGTGCAACTTATGACAATAAGAAACACAACTTGGATTGGGGGGACTGAGTCCAAGTCAACACCGACGTTGTGAAATCTCTTAATAAGTGCAAATAAATATCCTCATCAAATGACTGGATTGTATATTTATATAATTTGCCCATCTCTTAAAATTTTTGTGTGTTTTTTAGGGCAAACTTCCTTAAAAGAGGGATGCCCAGTTCTAAAGGCACAGGGAAGCAGTCTGGATTAACGACCTTTGTGTCAGATTTAAAACACATTAATGAAGCCATGTGTGGAGTCTTGTACCGTGCTGTCCTGATTCCTTGAATAATGCAAAATTTCAGTCTCTAAACCTCTTAATTTGGCTCTTCTCATGAGATGTATGTTGACTTTAAAAATAAAAAAGAGTAATAGAAACTTTTAAGCAATAAAAATAACTGTCATTCAAGCAGTAATTTTACAATCAGTTGTTCCTTGAAAACATGTCCCTGACCATTTAATTTTTGGCTTCAAACCATGTAGGTACTTTGCAAATTGCTAGAGATTTTATGCACTGGTATAGTTTCAAATGAACCTATTTCCTCTGCTAAAACTAAAGAAAAATGTCTTGGCACAAAAATAAAAGTTGTTGACATTTACAGGAGAAAAAAAAACCTGAGTAGTTATTTGAAGTAACAAGCAATTTCTTGTATATAAAAGACTTAAGTTTTCGTTGCAATATTTTTCTGTATTTTACTCTCCAATAGAGGCATTTATAATGTTTGTACTCTATGACTAATTGCACAATAATAAGGACCTCTGTTTAGCTTCATGAACACTAAGAATTGTTTATCAGCTGAAAATTATCGTCTGAACCGTAGGAAATTTTTTGTAATGTTAGAGCACAAAAGATGAAAAAATATTTTCAGATGGAATGGAAAATATTGAGATAACAATGTTTTGCAGTAATATTTGTCAAGGTTTCTTTCAGCTGATCACTAGATGCAATAGTGGATAGAACTGAAGAAAGTGAGGTTCAGAAAGTGTTCCAGTCAGGGAACAAAATCCTAGATATTTATGAAGCTGTATTATTTCCTGTTTCTCATACATAGTCACCGAATAAATCCTTGTCTCTCACTGCATAACATCACTTTGTATAACTCCATTCTGTTTGATATCAGTGAGACAGCAATAAAAGACCAAGCAATCCACCTTCTGCATGAGATTTTTTTATTGATTTAGGAAAACTACAGAAAGGTCAACGATTTTTCCATTCAGAGAATAAGTTATTGTCATAAATATTTATTCATTTTTCTGTTCATGCTATGTGGTAGTAAGCATACATAATAAGTAAAATATAAATAGTAAAGGATTTATAAAAGCAAAATTTAAGCTTTTCTGAAATACCTTCTGCATTGTTGAATGAAAGCTGGATCTGCTGAACTCTGGAATTGTAAGCTGGCCACAGCGTGATATTTGGATGGTTGTGAAAATACACCTTTCCCTCAGGGGAATATGTTAATTAACATATCTACTACTTATATGGAAATTAATTACCATTTCCTTCCCCCCCCTCCATCAGCCCACCCCAGCTTCAGCTATCAGTTCTGATTAGGAAGAAAAGGAACATTTAAAACATTATTTGGAGGTATAAATCCAAGGTTAAAGCACAAAAGGCTGCGAAATGTTGTAAAGCAATAGAAAAAATAAAACACATCCAAAGAAAAGCAGGCAAGAGAAAGAAAGCAGCATTTACCAAGACCTGTCTCTCCAAAACAACTTCTAAAATGTATCCAGTAAAAGTCATAAAAAATAACCCAGTCTTTTTAAATATCAATTTCATGTTCACAAATGTGACTACTATCTAGCAGGGTAGTGTTGTCAAATATCTTTCTGTCTACACTGAAAAATGTGAAAATGGCCAAGTATTCAGAAAAAAAAGAAAAAAAAAACAACTCACTTAAGATAGGATTCATGAAAGTTAAGAGACTAGAATCCAAGTGTCATTTTGGACAACATACACTATTGCACAGACTGAAGCACATGAGGTTCCAATTAAACAAGAGGAGAAACTTCTTTAGCTGGAGGATGCCAGAGCACTGGAACAGGCTGCCCAGAGGCGTTATGGAGTCTCCTTCTCTGGAACAAAACCCACCTGGACACATTCCTGTGTGATCTGCTCTAAGGGAACCTGCCTGAGCAGGTGGGTTGAACTAGATGATCTCCAGAGGTCACTTCCAACCCCAACCATTCTGTGATTCTGTGGTATGTTTTGGAAAAGACCTGCAGAAGAAGAAAGGAGAAATATTCTTTTAGCAGTAGAACTATGTAGCTTATTGGATTTGGGTATCTGACACCTCATAGGGGAATTCTGCTGTGTTCTAACACTAGATTCACTTCTCTCCTCTTTGAGATATAAAATACCAAGAGACTACTAGGACTCATTTATTTCTTTAGGAATTATAGCGGTTATCTCCACATTTCCTGGAAGATGTGAAGGTTGAAGAATAATGAGATATCACTAGCTAACCAAAATACAATAAAACAAACAAACAAACAAACAAATGAATAAATAAATAAATAAAAGACACCTGGGAAGGCCTCTGTTTTAGCCTGCAGATGAGTGCTTCTTTGACAGGATGGATGGTGTGATAATTTGACAGTACAGGAATGCAAGTAGAAATTAGTTTTATGGGGGTTTTAGCTTGTATCACTACAAAACTTCAACATTATGAAAACAACTCGTTTATTACAATGTACTGCTGCAACATCACTCGTAATTAAGTTGGATTGTGAAAGTAATACAAAGAATTAAAATAGTTTTTAACAACTGCTTTGTAAGTGCATAGAAAATGTCAGTTTGCAGGGAACTTTAAATGGTAGGTGTCAAGCACACTGCTAAACAACAAATACTAGGAGGAAGAAAAATCGAGGATTTCAGCAAAGAAGAGACAGTTCAAGACAACCTGTGATTTTCTCCAAATTGTGCTTTTTGTCATTTATAATCTAGTAGCATCTGGAAATCTCAGATCACTCATGCTTCCTATATTTCTCCTACATTTAGAGAGATCTCAAATATTCTGTCTTTTCAAGTGGGGCACTAGAACTGATACAATGCTAAGCTCTCTAGGAAATGTTTAAGTGTTTATGGTTAGTGCTAGATGATTTTGTAGATGTCACAAAGATCTAAAGAGTAAATGGTGAACATAGTAATACAATCTGCACTAAATGTCTGAAACATCCCTATTATGTTAATAATAACTAAGAATTCAAAGTCCACATTTCATCTGAAGTTGTGAACAGTTTCTTATGGGTAATTTTGGGGAGTAATTTTATTTATCTGTGACTAGCTTCTGCTTGTGTGACTCTCTGCAGTTCATAGAGTTGTACACACAAACAAAACTCCCAAATGTAGTAAGGACATGTTTCTCTTTCTTATCTCCCTCTGTCTATTATTTCTCACCTGAAGAAGAAAGCTTAGAAATAGCAGTTATTTTCATCCTAGTGGTTTGCCAGTGTCCCCAGATAGTTTCAATATCTTCTTCGGACTTTAGCAAAAAACAATAGTTAGAACCACCCCCATCTCCCCCAACTTATTACTGAGACGTTTAATTTGCTTTATTTGGTGACCAGTCGACATTCTGAGCTTGCACAAAAAAGTCATTCACTGCAGCTGAGTGGACGAGTGAGTAAAAGGGCAGGAAACCTTTTGTTTTTAAAATATGGGATGAAACACAGATCAAACAATGTTTAATACAATATTAATCCTTTAGACTGAGGCATGCCAGAAATGGTTCTTTTAAGCTGTGGTTAGGAAGGACCATAAACAGTCAGCTAGGAGCAAGGGAGTTACCTGTGAGCAGTAGAAAGACTGTAAAGATGACAGGCACATTTAAAACACAGCAGACTTATTGGGATGAAATAACAGCTCGCCACAACAGCCATCGGGGAAACTGTTCCCATATTATGTAACTGACCATCCCTTTCCCAGCACAGGGTAAATATGGGAAGACTAGTTTCCAGAAAAATAATTAAAGTCTTTTCTGAATTACAAAATCTAGTTCATCTTCCTGGGAGGTGTAACAAAAACAAGGTTATGCAGTCATCTATTAAGCAAGACCCTTATTTCTAACTGTAGCTAATGTCAATGGCTGGCTGTAATGAATGATCTTGTGATAGATAGATAGATAGATACTAAATAGCACAGCTGTATTTATTTCTTCCTATAGACACTAGGCGAAAGTTTAGTGTCTATTTTCAAGCAGAAGTTTTATTTCCTGGTGGGCAGGCTTGTTTTTTGCCATTCTTTTGAGTTTAAGTCAGGAAGTCTTTCATCCATCTTTCTCTTTTGAATTCTCTCAAGTGTTTACCTTAATGGTACCTTGTAGTAATAATCTCTAGTGCCTGACAGTTTGACCTATAGAAATGTAATTATTTTTACTAATTTTGAGAGTTTTTTAATTTACTTTCAAAGCATGCTTTCTTCTTCCATGGCAATGGGAATTCTCTTGGATCTATCTGCATCCATTTAACCATTCATTATTTTGAATCTCTTCAATTGAGCCTCTCCTATTTCTCTCCATTCTAAATAAAGAAGTCCCAGGCTGTTTCAACCACTCTTCATATGGAAGCTTTTCTGCACCTCTGACATCTCTTATCAAGCACTTCTATTAATAGAACTGGGAATTTAAATTAGCACTAAACTTTGTGCCTGGATTCTTGACTGTAAAATGAGGCAAAAAAAAAAAATTCCCAACTTGTTCAAATATTTACTTACAAATCTGTGTGCAGATTTCATTATTTGCTCACATTTTTGCTTCCTATTCTGCCTCTTTTCTTCTGTATGCAACAGCCTCTGTTGTCTCCATCCCCATGCAAAGTCCATTTTTGGGCAGAAGCTACCAGGAAAAAAATAACCTCAAGGGATGAATTTACTCTTCCCTTTTCTATTTCATAACTGCTATAGCATCATCAGTGGTTGACAGGTGACATTGATGTTTTGTTGTCAAAGATTACCTGGGAGGTCTATACAGTCATTGATGCCTCTTCTCCCCCGCCCCTGCCAGCTCTGTGCTCAGCAGGGGATGTAATCAGTAGATAGCTGCTGGAGAGGGCATTTCCAAAGGGAAAGCGTATGGTTTGCTGTCCCTGTGAGGTTTCTGTATCTTATCCCATTTCAGTTTTCTTTTACCCTGTTACAGGCATTAGTGTTGCTGATGAACACACTGAAAGAAATGCTGTTATGATCAGGCTTTAATATGTCACTTGTTATGAAACAGGGAATTGACAGTTAACTAACACTTGACACTTAAAGAACTAACCCTAGCCCATGTTACTAAAGAGCCAGCAGATCGCTAACCCTTTAACCCACATAGTCTTGCTTAGCTTTGTGTAACTTATTGTATGAGAAACAGGAGTTCGCTGACGCCTTGCAAAGATAACAATCCTTGGGTGCATCCTTGGTGCATCATTGGGTGAACTAGATAACAGAAACTTGGGCACAGGACAGGAGATAACACCAGTTTTAACCAACTCAGCAATCTGAGTCTTAACCAACTCATCACACTGGACCAGAGGTGACCGTGTACAGAGAAGAGGACCCGGGTTCATGATCACTGCGCAGCTGCAACCAGGGGGAGCCAGAGGCGGAGACTATGGAAATGGTCTCCCAGGACTCATTGTAATAAGAACTACCTTGTTGAGCACAGATTATGAATATGTATAGACATTCCTAAAACTTTCATGAATATGTAAGACTTTACTGTATTTAACCAAACTTACAACTACTGTAAATACACACACATCTTGGGTAAAGCTATTCCTTGTGTGTCTGACATCGTAAATACATACCTTCTTTACAATCTCAAGGGTTGTAAAGGTCATTTCTGTGCCTCAGTTATTTCATCAAGATCATACAAGATCAACAGAAGAAATGCAGTCACAGGATTTAGACATAATCTCAGGATACAATCCAAAATGAAAGTTGGATACAATCCAAAATGAAAGTCTTAATCTGCAGCGGAGTTTACAAGACAAAATGGAGGTTACAATTCAATACAGATATAATCCACACTGTTGCAATGAACAATGTACTTCCTCAGTTCCTTGAAGACTGAGTCCAAGTTTTTCTAAGATCCTAAGCAGATTTTCCACTGACCTGATGCCTTATGGATCCAGTCAGCAATGCTAACTGAATACCACCCAGAAAATTTCAGCACAGCAAGTTTATAAGAAGTGCAGTGATAGCAATTTTCTTTAACATGAGTGACAGGGACAGCATTCTTGCAGCAAAGAAGAGGTGGATGTGTTCCATAGTATAGCCAAGATTTTATTTCTTCCCTAACATCTGCCAAATCATTCAAAACAAAAGGAGGCAGTTGGCAAGACTTCAAAAGGAGTTTTGTGGATGAAGTAGCTCAAGCTGCACTACTTTACCTGGCTAAGCTCTTGGAGACCAGCAAAGATAAAACATATAGCCTTTGGGTCAGCCAGGAACCTCTTTGCAAAACTACAGATGCAAAGTTACCTGGTCATTGTAAGGTAACAAGTTATTCAAAGATGACAAAACAGTACATTGTCCTTTAATTTTGGATGTGCATTTCTGTAAGAGATAAATCAAAAGTGTGCTTTAGTTATAAGCAGAAATATCTTAGGATAAAGCAAAATAATACATACTCTACATAGATGCTTCCTTGGTATAAGGGCTTGTTATCAATTTATTGTGCATTTTATCAGCCTTATGTATTGAAACTACTAGCCTAAAAAAGCAAGCATCTGCATAATCAGAAGCAGCACTGGCCAATTTCTTTTCACCAATGTAAAATGCTGACATTTCATTGTATTCTAAGTTGAACCAGAAAGGCATCTCTGACTCTTTCAAGGCAAAGCTTAGATAGTCACTAACGGACTATATATGTTCCCAGAGCACTGTGATGGTAAAATACCAACTGGATCTGGTGGCTATGTAAAAGGAGAAAAATCAATAACACTGAAAAAAAAAAAAAAAAGAGTAATTTATTCTAACTGTTTATGGTAATTTGCCAACACAGTCTGTTTTTTGCAGCAGTGTCTCAGGACAAGTAGGGATTTAGAGGAAGAAGCCTAAAGCAGAGAATATTCCAGTTTCAGCAGGGGCATGGAATAGGGCATGAAACAGATTTAGACAGAAGGAACGGATTAGAGCACAAAAGTACTTGGGGTCTCATTAAGGTTGCATCAAGAAGTCTGCTAAAATCAAGGAGAAACTTAAATTTGATTAACAGGCAGAGAGAACTAATGGAAGATATCAAAGGAAAATATTTAGGAGCAGCAAGCAACAGGCAAACCAATAGTTAACTGTTAACTTCTGGCTACCTTAAAACAGCTGAAGGAAAGCTCCAAGGTCAGAGAAGTTACAGTAGCAATGTACAGATGCCTATGTATGTACATATGCATAATGCAAGCATACACACACACATACACATGCACACACGTTGCTTTTTTTCTGCATTGTCACCTGTGGTCATTTTGATAATGCTGAAGGCGTAATAATGAAAAGCTTCCTGTTACAAAGTCTGGAAATTTGGCCATCTGTAGTTGATTTCTTCTAGATGAGATTTCTGTGGAAGAATGACAAGGTGAAGCCATAAAATCAGTTAATCTTATTTAGAAATTCTGCTGTGTCATATCTGTAATCTGCAAAATTGACCCAGAATAGCATTATAATGAAGTAACAGGTCATTTTCCCATCATAAATTAGTGCAAACTCACCCAGCACCAAATATATTTCAAACTTTGTTTCAATCTTGTAAAGAATTTCATCTTTCATTATGTTATAACTATATAAAACCTACTTGGGAAAACTAGATTCAGTATTTCCACCAGCCTGTTTCCCTGTCAAATAACCCCTAATTACAGCTACAAGTTAGAAATGACTAAAACTTATTTTAATCTCCTGTACTCATTTTATGGTAGGTAGGTAGGTAGGTAGGTAGGGAAAGCAGGCTGAAGAGCAGCCTCTCAATCAGCAGGCTGGGGAGGCTTTCATATATTTCTCATATGTTTTAGGAATGAAATAAGCAGGGATCATAAAATGCCGTCTTAAACTTACGTCCACACACAATGTGCTCTGTCATTTTCAGCAGATCGACCACAGCATATAAGTAAATTCTTTAGATTTAGTAATAAATAGTTACATTTTTTACTAGTTCCTCTGAAAAAAAAGAAAAAAAAAAAAAGCATGCTGAAAAATAACTGAATAACTGAGCAACACTTTATTTTTTTAGCACCACATAAATCCAGCGATTGCATAGGATTATTTGGCAGCATTATTGTGAGAAGATGGCTAGGCTGGTACAGAAAAATAAAGTCTTAAGAAAGACTTTAGAAGATTTATGGAAGGAAAGGCTGCCACTGACAGAGAACTCTACATGTCCCTTGACTAGTAGGAGAAGACAAAGTGTGTCAAGATATTTTGCATCTTTCCCACCAACCTTGGAAGAGGTCCAATGGGTCTGTTTCATTCAGTCATTCCTCAGCTCTTCCTTGTGCCCAGCCCTACAGTCTCCAGTGGCATAACTGAAATCCAAGAAGAGTCAACTGATGGGGACATTGACTTGGGAGTATTTTACACTCCCTTAAATAGAGACTGAGCGCATGGACTCAGCATTGATTGGAAATAAAATGGAAAACTCTTCAGCTCTTAGCATTTTTTTCAAGCACATTTTTTCCACGGTTGGGAGAAATGAGAGGGCTTTAAAAGCAATGTGGCCTTCTGCCAACATCAGAGATGTGTTTCAGAGTCACAGGATGACCTGGTATGATACTGGGAAATATTTGGTGCAGCTCACAGGACTCCGCTGCAGCAGGTGCTGTGTTTGGGTGGCAGGCATGAGAGACAAGAGGCTTTGCACATGTAAGCCAAATCGGAATTGGAGATTTACTGCTATTTATCAGCATCCTGCCCCAGCAGAGTGGGATGTCCTGGAGTGTTTTTGGAACAGGTCAAAATTAATATTAAACTGTCACAATTCTCTCATTAACTTCTTGTCGAAAACTTCCACATAAAAAATTAAAGATGAAAGTATATACATCTACAGAAGGGAAGACTTTCACAGACCAAGGGCAGATGCCTTGCACATATGGACGATACTTTATTATGCTTTAATCAGCATTTTATTATGTTTATTAGAAATATCATATAAAGATGTCTGAAAGGCTTTCAAATTATGTTTGTCCTCTAGCTTTAGAAAGTTAGGAAAGTTTAGAACTATTTTGATGAAGTGAGAATGATTAGAAAGTGTAAGGGTGGCTTGGAGCCTTTAAAATGGGTACCTTTTTATCTCTGCTGAACTTTTTTACAAAGTATCGCTGTGATCACACATTCACAATGGGGACGATGGTTCATAGTGGACTATTCTAAACATCTGTAGCCTTTTTCTGTATGCTCTCCCTAAAATCCAGGGTTCTCCTGAAGTACAGCTGCGTTAGACTGGTGTAGGTGGAAAATCAAGCTCCCAGTCATGTAAGGGTGACACTCATAGTCAAGCCAATGGCATGCACAAATCTTGTGCTAATGACCATGTGTGAGTTGTGTATGTGAATAAGTGCTGTTCAGAAAGGTTTAGCTTACTGAGGGACAATGATCTCTCCAAAGTCCTAGAAGTCAGGAAACAGCTGTAGTTCTGCTTCCCTTCCAAGGTATCAGAGGAAAACCGTGTCTGCAGGAGCTGGTGAAAGAGAACATTTCTTTCTTTTTCAACCAGTGGTTGCTGAAGTATATTGGTCTTCAGTATGGTGAAATTTTTCTGTCTGATTTTTGGAGAGCAGTAATTTATTTTGCTGTTATAAAAGTCCAACCTCCATGGAAAAGATATTGCTCAGTATTTATGGTAACAACCCTACCAGTAAGCCTGATACAGGCAAAAGTTTTCAGTGAGAAATTGACTACTGTAACTTTGATCTCCACTGGAGACTCCAAAAAAAAAACCTCTTCAAGTTTCAAATTTACTAGCAGTCTGGCACATCAGTGTCACAAACACAAGGACAAAGAGAAAAGATTTTTATATGCCTGCATATAGAAGGATATTAATTATAAATAATGAGTTGAGACTGCGTGCAGAGCATCTGTGATTCTTTTAATGAATATTGTCTTCCAATGGCTGAAATAAAATGTCAAGACTGGTGAAGATTTGCAATTGGAAAAGCTATATAAGCTATTTATAAAAGCAAATCAACTGTAAAAACATATTTGCTAAACATTTCTGGCTTCCATAGTGCAACTGTAGGCTGAATTTCTTGGTAAAACATCTATGTTCATCACTGCTGTAACCTCTCAGAAGTAAAGTATGTGCAGTTTTCTTGGTGAAGGCTAGAGTTCTCTCTTCTGAAGCTGGAGAGTGTCTTTGTGTTTTATACAAAGCTGAAGCGAACAGTATCAACCACACTGATCTTTTTGAAGAGATGCATCTGGGGATGGTAGGCCTTGTACTTTACCAAAGATTTCCCAAAGATGATATGAGGGTGATCAGAACAAAACATCTTTTTAAAACAAATCTGGTTTAATAATTTAAAAATCCACTTAGACTAGACAAACTCATCTGAAATTGTATAATTTTAGGGAAGCTATCATATTTCTGTAAAATTTCCACAAGATCCACCACGATGCTTTAGAAGTAAAAGACCAAACATTATTATAGGCTGACTGTCCAATGCTGCAGGAGTGCAGGTGGCAGGCAGGACACAGATGGGGAGCGCTGCTTTGGGCAGGGGAGAAGCTCAGCCCTGTGAAACCTTTGCCCAACCTGCTGGGGGTTGACCAGACCCCTCCCCAACCTGGTTTATCTGCTCTGGGAGAAGTTTCTGCTTGCTTTGTACTTCCCCAGCAGGCCTGGCTGCCCACTGCACCTGCCTCCCAGCCCGCATCACCTGCACCCCACTGGGGATGTGGCAGAGGGGGTGCTGCAATGCACCTCACACCCTGCACTGCCTTCACCCAGTGTTCCCTGGTGGCCTGGGGGTGGGCCGGGGGGTGGCCCAGGTGGTCACAGCTGGCAGTGAGGGCCATGGGTGGAGGGGTAGAAAGTCCCATGAAAAGCGGGAGATGCCCCAACAGAATTCTGCCTCCACTTCACTGCCAGCCTCGCCACGATCATCCCTGCTCTTATGAGAAGCAGCTGAGGGAACTGGAGCTGTGTAGCCTGGAGAAAAGGAGACTGAGGGAAAACCTTATTGCCCTCTACAGTTATCTCAAAGGAGGTTGTAGCATGGAGGATGTTTGTCTCTTCTCCCAAGCAGCACGCGATAGGACAAGAGGAAATGACCTCAAGTTGCACCAGGGAAAGTTCATACTGGATATTAGGAAAAAAATCTTCATGGTTTTGAAGTATTGGAATAGGCTGAGATTCTTAGGGACATTGTTTAGTGCTAGAGTTAGGTTATAGTTGGACTCGATGATCAGGAGGTTCTCTTCCAACCTACATGATTCTATGATTCCCTGCTGCTCTTCCTGGCCCAGCTCCTGTCTCCACCACCTGCCTCCTGCCCCCCTCTGCCGTGCGGCTGCCCCAAGGTGAGTCAGGCGCCTACCTCGGTGGGCCCCACGGTCTGGGTGAAAGGCCAGGAGTAGCGTTTCTGCCACAGCAGCAGCAGCAGCACTGGACCCTCCTGGGGACATTGTGTTTTTGTGAACCCAGTTGGGATCATCCCAGTGTGCAGTTGTTGTACTTTTCTTGAGGAAATTCACAGGCAAAAACCCAAAACAAAACAAACATACAATCCCCTATGATGTTAACTTGTTATTAATTGCCCAGCCGAAAATGAGCTTAAAATAGTGGTTATGATGGGGAAAAGAGAAGAGATGCAAGGGAGAGTGAGCATTGAGGGCGTTTTAAAGAACTGGCAGAATTCGTCTTCATTGTGGAGGAAATTAAAGGTTTCTGTTCTTTTGTTTGTTTGTTTGTTTATTTATTCTTTTCCAAGTTAAGCCACTAACAGATATTTTATGAAGTTAACCACAGCCCAACACTCTGTTTGTTGGAAAATATCTATCTTTGGAGTGTATAAAATGTTAGGAGTGCAGTAAACATTTTAAACTTAGAACTGCAACAAATACAGTAAATCACATGTTGTTTGCGTGTCAAAGCAGGAATTCCCAGAGCTGCACTCCCCACAGCAAGTTCACCTTGGGACAGTTCCCCAGAGTATCTTCAACTTTTGCAAGGCAACTTGATGATTACTTGTATTTCCCCTTTGACACACAGGTTGCAGTACTGGTTGACAGGTAAAGCTGGCCAGCTTTTAGGCACCTGACTTGTGCCAAACGCAGGAGGTGAGTAACAGTAAGGTGCCTGGCTGGGTTCCTTGATGGTTGATGGAAACAACAGACAAATCCAAGTGTGACTTTCCCCCAAGATCTAGTTCTGAAGGTGGCTCCCTAACACAGGCACTACAATTTGATGTCCTCAGATGACATCTACCCAGGCTTTTGTGACTCAGTGTTCATTATGGACAGCAGTTATCGCTGGTGCGCTAAGTATCTCCCAGTCTGACAGGTGTCAGCCGGAGAATATCAGTCAGCTGGAGAGATCTGTGGCTGTCTCAGTTCTAGATGGTAAATAGAGTTGAAAGAAGTTGAAAACTCCCATTCCTGTCTGTTTCTGTTATTTTTATTTTTTTTTTTTTTACTTCTCAGTTGAGTTCATGAACTCAGTTATCGTAACCATTACAGAAATATTAGCTGGTTACTGGTGGGATGGGAGGTGGCCCACAGTCTGTATGGGAGGGATGTGGTCTCCTTTAAGATGTGGTTCACAACATGGAAAAGTTTGTGTAAAGGGAGTTGCCTCTGTTCTGCTCTTTTTTGAACAGATGCCCAAATTACAAACACCACCACAATTGGCAGTATTAACAAAGAAGTTAACAAACTGGCTGATCCAGCTATTCTTTCCAAATACCCCTGTACTCTGAAATGTAGCAGTCCTGCTCAGTGAGAGTAGCTTAGTAAGTTGGTGGCCTGCCTGCGCTGTCACCTTTTCTGTGTTGGAAAGAGTTTTAGTATTTGCTTCATTTTCTGTATTGAAAACCTTTATGTAGGTTAAAAGATTTATTCATCCTTAAACTCCTTCAATATCTTTCTGCATTGTGGCTCATAATAATTATGACATAGAAGGGCATCTCATGACCAAGTTTTAAATGACATTTCCAAGTTTGCCTGTGAACTAAAATTGTGCCACACCACGGGGATGGGGGGAAAGGGAACAGGTCTGTGACAAAACCAATTTAAGACAGCCATATCTGTGTAAAGCAGAGACTGGTTGGAGTAAGCGCCTCAGGGTCTAAGTTTGTTAATTAATTAAGTTATTAGCAAACTTTTAAAGTAATCTGTACACTCAGGAAATTAAATGACTGTAAAAGAATAGCAGGAAAGTGATCTTGTTTCTTTCCACCATTCAAAGAAGTTATAGGCTTCTTTTGTTCATGTTCATGAACAGTGAAACTGGAAATTTCCTCCCAATTTGCTTTCAGGATGGGTTTTTCTGCATTAATTCTAACCTAGAATTTTTGTCTTCATTAATTTGAATCTAATATTTGTGCAACTTATTTTGAAATTATCAACTATGTAAATGCACGTAAACTTATTGGTTTAGGGGTGCTGTTCAGCAGATCCCTGGTTTACAGACTGGAAAAAAAAATCTTATTTATTTCCAGATAACTGATCACAAATATCATAGTATTTTCTGTTCATTCAGAACACATCAACTGCTAGTGGAACATCTTTATACATGCTAGTAACTAGTGCTAATGCCACATGTATCTAACGTAGTATTGTTTTTCTGGCTTGCTCGCCGGACATGTGAAGGTTGACTAAATTGTGCGTTACTCAGTCTCAATTCACACCTGTTGGTGCACATGTTGCTGAGACACACGGGATTCAGTGATGCTTTTGGGGTTCAGGATGTCCTCCTTTATATGTTTCTCAACAGCCAGTGGTGTCACAGAGATGACACTGCAGAAAGAAAGAGTTAAGCATGGGGAAAGGAAAAGCTACCAGCTCAAAACCACTGGTATGATATTATCTAAAGAGATATGAACTGTCAGGAATTTGCCAGGTGCTGGCTCTAACTCATGTTATAGGTATCAGCTTTCCTGCTCTTAAGGTGGTGTCCAGATTTCTGTTTGACTTTCAAATTCAATAATAATAGCAACTACGATAGATGTCTCTCCTGTTCTCCTAGAGGCCAGGCACCACTTCCGTTTCTAGAGAGAGATGTACTTCTCGTCAGGTTGAATTTTCGCAACTCATTCTGTCACAGTTATGGAAAGTAGAGGCAAAGCAACCAGTTATGGTAGATAGAGCTAATACAAAAGAGCTTAGGGTGAACGCTCCCACAGCAGTGCTCTGAAGGTTTTCCTTTCTATTGCTTCCTTAAGCAATACTTCTATTACTTGCATTGCACGGGAAATATCCTACTGACTTTACTGAATTTTAGTTTGCACTTTTTAGGACAAACCATGTAAAATATGTATTCACTCATTTTAAAAAAATTCCTCCCACTTAAGAATATTATATCTTTGATATTTTTTTAGTATAGAGCACAATATATACATTTCATTAATGTTACCAAATGTACATGATTATGGTTCTGTGGTAAATGAAGATAGGATATTAGACATGAACACGGAGGTCACACTGCGCTGGAAAGAACTGCTAGGCATGGCTCTAGCCAAATGAAGGAACCAGCTGATACTGAAAACAGCTGCTGAAATCTGTATCTATCTATATACGTTTCAGGCATGAGTATCATTCAGAGTTATGTGAAAGCAGTTGATGAAGTATTTTGGAGAAAAGGGCATCAAGGACACTTTAGAGAAATTACTGAAACTTTTTTTTTTTTAATAAAAAAAGATTTGTCACTTAAAATTTGATCGCAATAAATCCAAAATTATTTTTGACAGAGTCAGAAGAGATTGGAGGAGCTGTACTTGTGAAATACAGGTCTGGAGGTTAGTAGATGCCAAGCATGGAAACAAGAAAACATAAAATTATATGACTGCAGCAAAGGTGCCAACACACCTAGGGAGGTCATAATTCAGCTGTCTGGTTTCCAAGAATACACATTTGAGTAGCACATGGTTTCTTGTTTCAAGACAGGCATCAAAGCAGCAGTTCTGATATATTAGCAGACATGCAGACGGAGGATGTCAATAAATGCAGCAGTCTTTCATGAGATGCATTTCTCAAATGTGGCATGTTGATTAATATGCAAATTAAAAGTGAATGTACAAAGCAACACTAATTGCAGTCTTGCTTACCCCACAGCTTCACCATCGCTGTACCTGGCAGAGCACCCAGCAGTACACACTGTTCAAACTGACAGAAGGAGTTTTTCTGGCATAGTTACACCACCTCCTAAGTGATGTAAGCTGAGCCAATATAAGCTCTCCCCTTCTGGCAAAGCTGCATCCACACCAGGAGTTCTGCAAACATAGCAATATCTGCTGGGGACGTGAATTTTTCACACTGAGAACTGACATAGCTATGTTGGCAAAACATTATAATTTAGAACAGGCCTAGAAAAAAAAAAACAAACACATTTATCACCCCATCCTCAGCCATTTGTAATGCATTAAAGAGTCCTAAATCCTTAGCTTTCTGATAATGTTTGTACTTTACAGACAGAAATTTCTATTTCAGTGAGAGGTATACTGTGCTACTGGTGCCAAATTCTTAACGATTTCTGTCACTAAGGTGTCTAGTGTCTTTTCTAGTAGATACAGTTTAGTTGCTGTACAAAAAGATAACTCTTTAAGTCACTGTATGCCTCTTCTGTTGGGCTGGAATCCTCAGGCAGGCTAGGTTGGAAAGATGGTGTGTACCACCATGGTTACTGGGACCTCCCCATCTAACAGTGCCTGTGTCCTCCTTTTTGGACATACTTTCAGCACCTGTAGAGAACCAAAAATGGCAATTTTTTCAAAAGATATTATTGTTACTTCAATTAGTCTTATAAAAGTAAGGGCGGTAGCTGATGGTTTTTGCAAGACTACCATGGTGATGTTTGTGCAAAGCTCAGGTAGGCCTGGTTTAATCGGGCACCTTCAGTTTGGAAAAAACTCAACCTGTCTCCTTGTGGTCTCTAGGTTTCTCTTATTACCGGTCGATCCCAGTTTCCACAGAACATCAGGAGCACGGAGGCAAATGTGAATGCTTGTATTTGCATTTCCCCTTCTGCTGCAGCAGAGGTTACCACTAACTTTCTGGGGGTTACCCCATCTGCCATCAGGTGAATGAGAAGTGACTGGGAGGGTTATCTAGCACTTGTCAGCCAGAAAGAGATGGGTAAGCAATAATTCACTGTTTAAATAGGCTTTAACTAAGCTGGCTCATTTTAAACAGTAATTCTAGTAAGAGCTCAGCCAGAAAATCAGGAGTGGGAGGGTGTGCATAACCCCTAGGAAGAGGGTGGTGACAAGTAGCTGGCTGAGGACTGTGTGTGGAAACCACTGTTAGTGGCACAGCAGCAACCAGACAAGTAAGTATCACTATACTGGTGGTTAATACTGCTGGTGTTTTGCTACTGGCTTTATCTGGATGTTTATCCTCTAGATCCTTCACTTGAAAACTGCCTACAAGTGTAACAATGGGGCAGAGGGTGGAATTTCTAATATTAATGGGGTATCTCATATCTTCAACACAAAAAAGAGAAGGCAAGAAAGTTTCTTAATCAAAAGGAATAAAGCAAGGGCAAATGTGGGCAAGATATCAAAAAGCATCTTTGCCAGCGAAATCCATTAGCCTTGAAGTAATCTCCTAAGGGAACTGAAGACATTCTCATCACTTGGGACATTTAAAACTAGGTTAGACAAAACACTAGGAAGTGTACAATGGGGAACAATCCAGAATCAGCAGGGAGGGGGATTAAGTAGTTTTAATAAGCCTTCTGTGATTTCAGTGCCAAGAATTCACAAGTCCCCCTGCTCGCTCTCCTTCCCGCAGCTGCCATAATGGGAGATTATGAAATCACTGTAAGTGTGGGCAATTAACTATTTTAATAGAATTTGATAATGTAATGATGGTACATTAGCCTTCTTCTTAGTCTCAACTAAGACTCCTCTACAGTGGGTTTAAGTTGACTTTTAGTAGAACTATTGCAGTCTTGCGGTACAGACACTTAGTAAAAATATTTTGTGTTTCTAATAATTGACTTAAGTTTCAGACAGTGATTTTGTTTTTAGCTTAACCATCTTCCTTTTTCTTTTTTTTTTCCCTGGAATTTAAAAATTCTTAAGTTGTTTACCTAAAACTTCAGTCTTTTACTTCTGTGTTTAATCACTCATCATTAGCCCATATCCTTGTAAATTTGTAGTCTTTTGAGAGCATAGAAGAGCCAAAGGGTTCACTTCGGTAAGATCAGTAGGTAACAGATGTACTTTGTGGCATAGAGTTAGTATTTATATCTGTTCTGTAAATGGTAGGTCACTGCTGAAGTATTCAGCTTAACAATGTATTGTTTATAAACATCGTCTGAGGAGAACTTATTGTTTCACAAATACCACTGTTTGCTATGATCTCTGATAATTTTTCACATTTTCTTGGTGCGTCAATTCGATAATGTGTCTTTAGGTCCAGACAACTCTTTGAATCATGTTCACACTGGAACAGGAGGTACTTTATTTAGTTTCACTGGGGGAAAAGCAAGTACACTGTGATTTAGAGAGGCCCTACCAGTGGAGATAGCTCAGTGAAACCATGCTTCATGGTGTAAGTAAAAGTTACTTACAACGACTTGCAATTGACACAGCCTTTGAAATCCTTTCAGTTTACGTTCTGATGGAATTCCTATAAAGAATTGCTTTCTATATGCACCTCCAAAAATCCAAAGTCACATTGCAAAAGAATGAGGTTTCAATAACATGTTTCATTCTGTGGTTTCTTTGTGTAATTTTGCATGATAAATATTGTGCCTATAAATCACTGCTAGTGAGTTTTAGTCTTCTGAATATTCAACAAATTCTTTAAGTAACACATGACTTTCAACTTGGAAGTAAAACTATCTTCAGATAGCTGGTAATTCATAGCTAGAGTAAGAATCTTCTATAGAAAAAAATTGTTCAAGTCAGAAAAATGATGATTTAGAAATGACTGTCTAACAGAGAGGTTTTTACCATTCTGTGGAATTACAGCTGTTAATGTGAATGATAGATATACCGGTGGGGAAGGAATATAATGACTGAAAAGTGAAGTGGGCTTCATTTTCTTTTTCATACCCAAGTGGTGCTTTTGCAGAGGCAGATTTGGTTCTGTAGCATCATTTTTAGTGAAACTGAGCAGATAGTTACCTGCAAAACGTTTAAATGGTGCACACATAAATCTAGAAGGAGCCATCTCCATAATTCTGTGATCCAGATTGAATTTTCTGTATGTAACATCGTTACAAAGAAAGCTGTATGGTGGTAATTGATTTTTTTAATGTCTCGAGAATTAATTTTCACTGGGAAAGTTTATGGTGCCATTTTTTACAAATGGAGTAAACAACTACATTATATTGTGGGAGCTGGATTCTGACATGCCTATCCATCTTAAGAGGACTCATGATTCTCAAAGCTCCTCAATTTTAACCTAACTTTTTGGATGACAAAGCATTGCTGAAAGGTTGTAAGAAACGTATTTCATATTACTTATTTTATTATCATTGATCTGACATACAAATAAAGGTCAGTGAATTTAGAAAAAGGATGAATTTAGCCTTTAAACTGTGTCTATAACAATATGATTACCAGCCTCTTTTCCCCTTGCACCTTAAAACTCAGTATGAGTTGATATATTAACATGTATAGTTGTTTTTTATTTTCTGCATCCTATTCTCATGAGAAAGACAAAAGAGAACACATAGCTTATAGTTATGCTAGTAAATGTGAAAGCACCAGTGAATGTTCTCTGGAACTGAAGAGGCTGGCACATCGACCCGATTACATTATTTTCTGAGAAATGACCACCTGCAAATTGCCTGTCTATGTCATATGCCATGTGCCAGCTCCCAGACTCTGCCCAGTAATTGCCAGGAGATTTCAAGCTGGTCCAAACTGAAAGCACTCCAGGGACTGTTTTTACTCTTTAATGCTGTATGTTTATGGGTACCTCTGTATGCCTTTTATTCCACGTTCACAATGAGTTATGAGCTAACATCATGTCTTCAACATTTCCTTTGACACATTGAATAGGAGGTCACAGATTCATCTAAAGTTTTTGGGTTTTTTTTTTTTTTTTTTTTTTCTCTTAGTATTTCAGAAACCTCATGAAGATAAAAAATTAAGCCAAAACACACTGGTGTTTTTTGGCAACATGCTCGACGTATAAAAACAATTAGAAAGAGGCATGCAGAGATAATCTCTACCCTGCTTCTCTTCAGGTAACAAACAGCACTGCAAATGATCTGATAGAAGGATAATATTTTTTTAATGTAAATAGATGAATCTGTTTCTGCTTAGATTCTTGGGCATAGGAGATGGAGGATTTTCTGATTGCCTTAGTTAAATGTAAGCTTTCTTTCCCCAGATAAAGTAATCGCTGGAGAAAATACATCAATACCCAGCACCAATTGGAGTTATCCAAACTCTCTCCTCTGAATTCAGAGAATTTAAGAAAGATTGACACTTGAGAAAGCATTTGGCATCTCAGTGGTATTTGTTTGCCCTGAGACCTGCTGTAACCCTTTACACCATTACAGTGATTCAAGAACTAGATGAAGATTTTGCAGTATCTAGGCATCCCTCCTCACTGGGAGAGACGCTCCTGCCCATTGCCCTTTCCCACACCTGCAGCACATAGCTCTGGAAACCACTCTCATTAGTAATTACT
Organism: Patagioenas fasciata; assembly: GCF_037038585.1. Lineage (NCBI taxonomy): Eukaryota > Metazoa > Chordata > Aves > Columbiformes > Columbidae > Patagioenas > Patagioenas fasciata. Next base: position 36,365,341 of record NC_092521.1, on the reverse strand, counting down.
GTTACTGATGTGCCGTTGCAATGGTGTAGTAATTTACTTAGGAGGCAGATGCTTTTGTGGTGCCAGTCAGGATCAGACCTTTAGAAGATATCTCTTCATGTTTAAAAATGTTGTAAAATGAACTTTCATGGCCTTCCAAGTAGCTTGCTGATTTTTATTTTAAATGAAAAGTAGTTTAGCATTTGACTGTTTGATATTACTGTGGATGTGATAATAAAATATTTCTAGCTTAAAATTGTGCTGTCTAGACTAGAATTTTCCCTGAGTTTTAATATAAAAAATAAGACAAGAGCAGACACAGCTTGTGGGTCTCCTGGAGAAGAGCCTTCACATTGGCCTAGCTGTGTGAATCCTTGGGAATTGCCATTAGTTCAGGTGGCTTCAGGCTACAATGAAGAACCTGTCCAGGCACATATTTATTGCAGTTGGATGGGTTTGCTTACAAAGCTGGGATCCCAAAACACCCATCTGGAAAGCATATTGAAAGCCAAGGAAGCATAAACAGTGTTCCTGATGATTCTGGGAGAAACTGTCTAAGGATATTTGGTAAGTCTCCAGCTCATATTTGTGTTTCTTTAACCCCTTTTGTTTAAAATGCTGGCTGGTTGACTAAATCAGAAAAATATCAGCTGGGGTATCCTAAGAAATTTCCTAGATATTTAATCACTGTCACTCAATCACATAGCAAACCAATCATCTCAGTCAAGCTAATAAGGTAATCATAAAATGTTTTAAATAAGAAAATTAATAAACTGGATTTTAATCAAAAAACTTCACTGTAAACTTACGAAGCATGTGGAGAGTAATTGGATTAATCATAGCTGTATTTGCACATGAAAAATCTTCTAACTGCCTGTGCACTTAAAGTGAGGTGATGTGGCAGCGAGGTGATCAAAATTCACCCTCCATTGCAGGGAATCTTCATCTTGAAGAGGATGTCTGAGGATCTGAATGCATAAGGCTGCTTTGGGCATCATGTCTTTCCTGCTAACATGTCATAGCCAGCTGTTCATGTATGAGGATTTTAGTATAATGGCACAGATTAGGTTTGCCTTGATGGGGCCATGCAAAGAACAGACCCAATATGAGGGACTGGAAGGCTGCGCTAGGCTTCTCCTACGCTTGTGTCCCTGAGTGACCTCTGGCGCATGGCTGTTTTATTTAAACACAAAGGATATTTTGTCCTGGCAGCCCTGCAAGACTTGTATGGGAGCTAAGAATCAACCCACTACATCTCATGATCTGTATTCTTATAAGGGATCATTCTACAGCCCACACTATAATCATACTTTATTTTCAGATCATTATGCTCTACCACACTCTACAACACAGTTACCCTCAATATGATTTGTATAGGTGTCTCTTTGAAAAATATGGCCTTCAGGTAGAGTCTTCTTTCAGTGTTAGAGATTTGAGAGGATACTAAACCTATTGGGTTTTTTTTTAGTTGTGCTGACTGTAGAACATGTAATTGAAGTATTAAAAATGTTTTCCCTCCTGTTAAAAATAGACAAATTTGAATACCTTGAGAACAGAATGATAATGGATAAAGTGTCATTTTCATATAATTCATTCTTGGAATTAAAGTCCTCTTTCACCAAGATGATTAGCATGGTTTTTTTACTTTTGGTAAAAGTTCTATGCATATAAGGTAACCAAAGATGTTTTTATAGTTTAAAATGATAAAATATGGTAAAAAAAGATAGAAAAATAGTCTGATTGTGTCATCCATTTACTGCTTTCAATACGGGTAATGAAAATCTTTGTTTCACTGAAATAAGAAGGAAAATTTCAATGGATTTTAAACTGAGCTGTGTCTTAGATCCTTTTTCTGCATTGAATATTTTTCATATTACATCACTAGACTTGCATTTAAGAAGGTTCCTAAAGTTTTCCAATTGAGCTTATACATATTTATATGTGTGTGTGTGTGTGTGTGCGCAGAAACAGGCCCAAAGAGCGTCACCTGTTTGCATTTTTGGAGAGAATCATTAGAATGTCAGAGTTTGCTGGTGCATGCCACAGAATCACCTCTGATTTCAGTGACTGGAGATGCTGTAGCATCATGATACCACTACCTGAATAACTCCTGGTAAGCACATGCTGGGTTGACAAGGAATGCTCCCAGCTTAGGTACTGCGCTATATTGCTAAATTGCCTAGCAATCCATTCATACCACTCAGGGAGAAGACTTCAGGCACAAGGGTGAATGTTTTGATGGCATCATACCAGTTTGCCCCCACCCGCTGAAGCTGATGGGAGCATTACCCACGGCTTCTGAAGAGCAGGGCACCACAGTGCTGCACACAGAAGTCACATCCAACAATTCACTCCTTCTGCTTATTCCAAAAGTAAAAATGCCTTGAACTATGCATAACTTTCTTGTACTTAATTTGCCAGCTGGTGAGCGTCATGTGTTTAATTCAAGCAATGTAAATAACAATCTCCTTAATAGTTAACATTTTCACCAACAACACAGTTGCTGAGCTTAGACAGCTGATCACTGCTGCTGTAGAGCTAAGTCCTTAAATATTATCAAACTAATACCCTTGTATGGTCACACTAGATACAGATTAGTGAAAGCCATAATCCTATTTAATTTAACACAGTCCCAGGGATTTTCCTCTACAAAGAATTTGGTCACATGCATACTGCATAATATTTTGCATAGTTCTTAAATATATGGCCCCTCTCTAGGAGCAGGGCTGTCTGCCAGTTTTAATGGCACTTATTAAATCCCATTGTACTCCACACCACACTCCAGATGCAGGTATCTGCTAGAAAAAGCTCCATGGTTAATAAGAATTTGTTGTGGCTCCAAGTTATGCCACAGCTCATTCTTTCAAGTTGGCTCTTTCACCCTCTGAGGAGGAGGTTATCCCTCAGCAAAGTTAAGATGACGAAGGACTACAATTAATTTTACCCACAGCACAGCCCAGCCAAGTCCCTGTTGTCTAAGAACTCAGACGTATAAAAACTGGCTGTGCTTGAACTGTCATGGATTCTGGGGTCTGTGGTTAAGCAACTAACTTCTGAGTCATAGGAAAGGCCTGATTTTTATGCGCTGAGAACAGTTATTTCTTCAGCACTCTGTGCTGTCTTTGACACAACAGCAGATTAGACTTGTAGAATTAGGGCTACACTGTGTACAATCTTCCATTTCCCCTCCCTCTTGTGTAGAAACATTGTATGAATGGAAAAAAAAGATACTTTGGCCCTCTGTCAAGGTCTTCTAGCTAACACCATTGGTTATCATGAACCAGCTGTAGATTGCAAAGACCACAGGTGCATTGCAGACCTTGCAGGGCACATGCGGGTACAGCTCTGTTGGGTGACCCTGGGCAGAGGTACAGGAGTCTAGGGGAAAGGAGGTGTGCTGAAAGCAGAAAGCTATGTGGTCAGCTGTGTGTTCAGACAGCAAATATCAAATCCCAACAGGCTGAAACCACAGGTTGCTCTGTCACCTAGTCAGAAGCCTGATTTCCAAGCACAGTATCAGTCCAGCTAATCTTACAGTTCAAGTTTATTCCTGTTACGCAATGTTTGGAGCATTTTATAGGCTTTTAGTATTTATTGCAGAGAAATTATGGTGAAATTTTGATCAACAGACTGCAGATTTAGATCTTCTATCTTCATTTTCCTGTCAATTTCCAGACATGTTGGGACAAATATGTGGCCTGCGTGATTTCCATGTGAGAGTGGCCCTGCTCCCTTCAAGAGTCCTCAGTAGACAAAATCAGCCCTAGTAAAGAGACTTCACCTTCTCTAGCACCATGCTGGAAGTAGAAGCCTTTTCCTCCAGAAAGCGGAGAGAATGGTTAAAGTTATTTAGGTTTCCAATTTATTTTCAATAACTTACACACCACCTGAAAGGCTGTTGGCTTGATGTACAGAGTAGTTATTATTATTATTACTATTAATAATAAAATAGTTCTTCTTCCAAAAACCCCTAAGGAGCAAGCTAAGGTAAGCTTCATCTTACTAGGTGCTCTGCAACTTTGGGCTGTCATTCAAGAACACAATAAATCCTGCTTCAGGGCTCCCACTACTGGATCAAAAGCACCAAAGCCATGTGAGCCAAAATGCTGACTCTGTACAAAATAATTCTGCAAATTAAACTGTGTTTTTTAATGTTAGTAATTTAGCTGTATATTGCTCGGCTTTATGCCAGCGTTGGTATCATCTTCTCCAGCCATCCAACATTGTTCCAAAACAACTGCAGCCTCTTTTCTCAACAGTGGCACTGAGTCAGCATAAACCCTAGATCAGCTACTCCCAAAATGCCATTGTGTGACTTCTTCTGGGTCAGATCTTTACTGCTCATGGATCTGGTGTCAGTTTTCACAGCAATACAGTCTCAGAACACCCAGTGGTTTTCTCCTGAGGAGCTTGCTAACTACACAGAAAAGGGAGCTGTCAGAGAAGAGCTTTAACGGCAAAGTGAAGGGGACAGAAAGGTGAGGTCAAGACTCTTCGATCATATTTGGAGGGGTGGTGAAGAAGGAGTGAAAGATTGTAAGGAGAATGCACAAATGGAAGGGTGGTGGAGGGTAAGGGCATAAAAAAAAGCAAAGAGAAATAAAAAATGGGAGGTGGATGAGAAAGCTGACTGAGAAAGAAGAGAGGGAAGAAAGAGACAGTCAGAGAATCATAGAATAGTTTGGGTTGGAAGGGCCCTTCAAAGATCATCTAGTGCAACCCCTCCCACAAGGAGCAGGGACACCAACTAGATCAGGTTGCTCAGAGCTCCATCCAGCCTGACCTTGAATGTTTACAGGGATGAGGCATTTACTACCTCTCTGGGCAACCTGGGCCAGTGCTTCACCACCCTCATTGTAAAAAATTTCTGACCCATGTGCAGGACCTTGCACTTCGCCTTGTTGAAACTCATCCGACCGGCATGGGTCCACTTCTTGATCTTGTCCAGGTCCCTCTGAATGGCATCCCATCCCTCTGGTTGTCAACTGCACCATTCAGCTTGGTGTCATCCTCAAACTTGATGAGGTTCACTGTCTATGTCATTGATGAAGATACTAAACAGTACTGGTGCCAGTATGAACCTCTGAGGGACAACACTTGTTATCGGTGTCCATCCAAACACTGAGCCATTGACCACTATGTGTGTAACCATCCACCCAGCTCCTCATCCACCAAACAGTCTGCCCATCAAATCCATATCTATCCAATTTAGAGAGAAGGATGTTGTGGGGGGACCATGTCAAAGGTTTTACACAAGTCCAGATAGATGAGGTCTGTAGCTCTTCCTTTGTTCACTTAACGTTGTTACTCCATCGTAGAAGACCACTAGGTTGGTCAGGCAGGACTTGCCCTTGGTCAAGCCATGGCAAGAAGCCTCTGTCTTGAATCACCACCTGTCTTCCATGTCCCTTAGCATAACTTCTAGGAGGATCTGTTCTATGATTTTTCCAGGCACAGAAGTGAGGCTGGCAGGTTGGTAGTTCCCAGGGTCCTCCTTTCTACTCTTTTAAAAAATGTGTGCGATGTTTCCATTTTTCCAGTCATTATGATTTTTCAAATATCATGGAGAGTGGCTTGGTAACTACATCAGCCAATTCCCTCAGGACTTCGGGATTCATCTTATTAGGTCCCATGGACTTATGTATGTTCACGTTCCTCAAGTGGTCATGAACCTGATTTTCACTTACACAATCAGAAGGGAACTGGAAAGCCTGAGCATAACTGTAGAAAGTTGTATAGTGTGTATCCCTTGCTTAGGCTGCTTCTGCTTCTTTCTGTGTTTGGCTGAAGCTTTTTGGCTTCTCTCTGGGTTCCCCCTGATACCTTCCTGGAAGGGGACCCAGAAGACACTCCTCTTGCTCACAGGTAGCAGAAATACCTTCCTGAGCCTCAGGAACCAGCCTCTGCTGCATCCAGAGCTGCAGTCTCTCCTTTCATCTGCTCTTCTCACTGGTCTTTGCTAGTTCTTAGAAACCCTCCTCAAGTCTGGTAGAGTTGAGGAAGATGTAAAGGACAGCAGTTGCCTGAAGAGTTTATTCATAACGAAGGGATGAGCTACTCTGTCTTCTAAAACTGACACTGTAGCAGAAACTCAAACTTGGTGACATTTAGCTCTTGTTACAAATATTTACATGTATAGTTAAGACATGTCAATTTTACTGCACTTAGCCATGCATAGCAGAGTTTGGCTTATTTACAGAGTGTTTTCATATGCCATACATCTTTAATAAGACTGGAGTATGGACCAGTTTAATTTTTTTTTTTTTTTTCCCATTGATGGTTCCTGCATGTAGAAGAATACTTATTGCTTTTGGCTTATCTAGTGTCACACCATGAAGAAATTATTGGCAGTAATAATTATTATTGCACCCTCCAGCTCCTTCAATCTGATTATAAATTTGGATTAGTGACATTTGTTTTGACTGCTGTGTCAAAATCCAACATGAGTCTATTTTTTTTTTTTCAGTATTTAATGTGAAAACTAGAAGGCAGTGATGTATATGCGTCTGTATACTGAAACCTCTTATAATAAGATGATTCTAAATGGGTATGGTATCATCTGATACCAGGATTACTAGGCACCATCATACAGCTCTGTCATATGCAATATCCGTCTGCCTTGTTCTGGGCTTCTCTTCCCTTACCTTCTTCCACCACTTTCTGCTCTCAACTGCCCCACAGCTGCAGCTCCCCCAAAGGGCATGGACAGCAGGTCTGGAAAAGGACTGTGTTCGTCCCTCAGCCCTCTCCCAAATGTACTGTGGCAAATAAAAGCTGCCACAAACATGAGGCATGTTGGTTGCAAGAGCAACTTTTGAAGACCACAGTGACACCTTGTTTTCTTTAAAGGAAACCCCTTGTGCTCTTCCTTCAAGGTGTTGTGATATTACTGTGAATATCTGTGTTGGAAAAGATTAAAATGCAACAGTCTGTATCTACTAATAACCACATTTTCCTACATACCCTTTTTTCTCCTGCTGACCTGCTTATTTATGTATAATTTGTAATAAGCTTAGGACTGCTGTCCCTGTTTCACAAGAAAAAACTTCTGGTGGTGGCATCTTTTAGTTTGTAGAATGTGTATAAGCACAAAAAAGCTGAGGTGATACACATTGCACAAGGAGAACATGGCTCCTGAATTGTCCTGGTAAGCAAACTGAGGAATAGGCTGGAGAGGAGAGGAGAGGAGAGGAGAGGAGAGGACAGGAGAGGAGAGGAGAGGAGAGGAGAGGAGAGGAGAGGAGAGGAGAGGAGAGGAGAGGAGAGGAGAGGAGAGGAGAGGAGAGGAGAGGAGAGGAGAGGAGAGGAGAGGAGAGGAGAGGAGAGGAGAGGAGAGGAAGAGGAGAGAGGAAGAGGAGAGAGGAAGAGGAGAGAGGAAGAGGAGAGAGGGAGAGAGAGAGAGAGAGAGGAGAGAGGAGAGAGGAAGAGGAAGGAATCTGGCAAACAAATCACTGTGTGTCTACCACAGTTGAAACATCCCTGATTTACTAAAAACAAGATAAAGGTAGCAAAACTTAATTAAGAAAAGCTTCAAAGTCTCCTGAGTAATTCTAAAAATCTGAGGCAAGTATACCCAAAAAGAAAAATCTTTTAATTAGTAACTAAGTGATTTATTATGTATGTTACAGAACACACTGAATATTACACTGCAAATAGTATCTTCTGAACCCCTGAACTAGTAGTATGATCACTAGCCATGTTCTTTGTTTCTCTTCTGCTTTTGAAAATACCTCAGTACATAAATGTTTTTCTACATTAAAAAAAAGTATCTGTTTTACTGAAAATAGTAATGAAGTATTAGTTGCTGCTGGTGTGAGCTGAATGCTCCATAATTTATATTTTTTCTGTATGCTGAAGTAAATGATATTCCTTGAAATATGTATATGGATTATTTTGCATTATCTAAACACTAGTTTTACAACCCTGCTTCTATCAGGAATGAAACAAAACTGCAAAAGGTTAAAACCAAAGGAGATTTGCAAGTTAAGACTAAGCTCAGAAGAAACTGTTGTGATCAGGTTATCTGTCATTGTGAGGTATGTATATATATACACATACGTATTTCTGTTCTCAAGATTTACATCGTTTTAGGGAAATTCCTACTCCTCACTCCTTCTGGTTTTTGAGGAACTTGTTTTATGTGATGACCCTTTACCTTCCCTGAGCTCCTGTGAGAGTTTTCAGAGTGGTGGACCAGAATTTACAATTCTGTAGGCTTCCTCCACTTGCCTCCCTCCTTCCCCCTGAGACTTTCCCATTTTCTTCTAGAAAGCCTGTTGTATTAAATAAATCAAGCTTATATTCAAACGTGTATGGAAACGTGCTTGCAAAGCTGTCAGTGCTAATAATGGAGCCTGGGGGTGCGTGGGGCAGTGGCAACGCTCCCCGGGGGAGGATAGGTACCTGGTCAGCCTCACGTACCACTGTGATGCTGTGATACTGTGATACTGTGATGCGCCACTGCTGAGGGAGAGTGTGGGAGGAGGAAGGCAAAGGGGTCCCTTCAACCTCTTCAGCTTGTGCCACAAAGCCTGGAGAAACATCTGGTCTTTACAGATTTGAAAGGAAATACTTTTATTTTGCATAAGAATACAAATTGGAAAGCATATTTCTTCAGGAGCCCTTGAAAAGGAGTGTCACCCACAAAATACATCCCTGAACTGAGCTAAATTGAAGCCAGACATATGTTTCTCTTTGATGACTCCATCAGGTATGTTTTAACTCCTCTCCCCAGTCCTTTAGCCTCTCAAAAGATTCAAGTGTAGATAAGGGAGCAGCCTCAAACCCATGCAAAGTAACAGCAGCCAAACAAGTGGCTTAAAAATAAAAATACAGCTTTGTAGCTCTCTCTTCCTGCAAACAAGTTCCTTTTCAAGTTATAAATTTCACCTCCCAAAAAAACTTCCCTGAAAGAGGCATAATAAGATAAACAGTATAAGATAAACATAATAAGATAAATAGAGTTTGTGTAACCCTGTGTATTGTGGAAGTGGAGAAATCTAACTTTCCAGGCATCCCTCAGGTGTACAGATGGTCATATAAAGCAACTCTAATGTTCCTGCTTATGTGTGCTAGTTAGTAACTCAGTTTTGGCACCTACATATGCTTGTCGAAGATCCAGTGGTGTCTGGCAGGCTTGGCCTGCAGAGAGTTTGAGTAGTGTACAATTATTTGACAGCATGGTTACTATTAATGAGACTACTGTTACTTGAGAAATGCTTCTTATTCTCTGTTACCTCTTACTGAGTATCAAAACCAGCCTACCAGCTTATCAATATTTGGCATATACCGGACCTAGTGAAAATATACCAGATGATACCATCATTTGTGACCAAACTTAACCAAACTTTAGCAACTGCTCCCAAAGACATCATCATTTCTTCAGAGAGAGATAAATGGCCCCTTATAAGATCAGGAAGACTGGATGAATTGGGAAAAAATGCTCTTCCTCACCAATTCCCATCTCCATAGAAACTCTTCGTCTCTGCTCTGTCTTCTGCCTATACAGATTAGGCAGTCGGTTTTCCCAATAACAGACAGTGAAGTCTGACGCCTGCATTGTCTGACAGAGGGATATCTTGAAGAATTTAAGTATAAAAAGAGAACTTTGCCAAGTGCTTAGCATTGCCTCCCCCAACTTTCAAATTCTTCCTGTTGTTTTTCAGGTTCCTAAGAAAATTTCTCATGAGAATCATCAGTATTTGCTGCCAGGGTACCCACAACTCTGATGATGCTTTTGTCAACTATTTTTGCTTCAAAGGGTGCAGTGTCATTGAAAGACTAGTGAACACTATGCTGTATCACAATTCAAGTCACTTATGGGGAAGACAGGGAATCATCAGGAGCAGACCATGGGATGTTAATTTCAACATAAACATTTAATAGCTTTTGCATGAATGGATGTGCTTTTCCAGCAGTTCAGATAAGCAGATAAAGATTTTTTTTTAATGAAGTGAAATGTATGAGAACATATTAATTGATTATTGCTAGGAAAAGTTATTAAACTGCAGTAGATAAACATCAGCATACAAAGTTCTTTTGTTAATAAGAATAAATTGATAGATTTATAGACTTTAAATTCTGGCAAGATCATTTGATTGTCTCATCAGACCTGTAAATCAAAGCCATTAAATCTCACAGCATTACCTCTGAGCTGAACAGAGCTAGACAAAACATGTTGGTAAAGCAATACATGAAACAAAAGATGCTATTCAGCTGACAGAAGCTTTATAGCTTTGAGTCAGATCTACCTTACTTAAGTTTTAAAAACAGAGGGAACAATTAAAATTGAAAAGCGGTTTTCCCCAGTTTTTCGGCTTTGACTAGGTGTATTGTATTTTGGTTTATCTGTGAAAATGGCATGTCTGTGTTCTAGATTTAGTCCGTGACACACACATGGCAAAATCATATCCCTCAGAAAAACATCCCGTTCTGACATGAGGATTTCAAACAATCAAACTTCTCTTGTTTCAGGGGTTGATCACTTGATCACCCACTTTGCATGAGAACCCAATAACTGCATGATTTCTTATATTAATATGTCTAGCTTCAGCATTTAACCATTATCATACCTTCTTGTCTGTTAACAGGCCCTCTATTTTCTTCTCAAAAATGTTCTTATGTACTGTAGTGAAGTGAATCTCAATTTTCTTTTAATGGACTAAGTCTGTTGAAGTATTTAAGTCTCTTCCAATAGAGTGTTTTCTATGGCTCTTCAACAAGTCTATGACTCTGCTTTTAAGAGTTCAAATTTTTTCCAGTATATCTACCTTTCTATAGAATTCATCTTTGCTATAAGGAAAAATGAAGTCATCGTCCTATTTTCCTACATCTATACATCCATGGATTATATTAGCCCTTTGGCCACAGCATCGTAGTGGAAGCTTACGTTCTATTGCTTGCCTGCTTTGACCCTAAATCACTCGAGAAAGGTTGCTTTTCAAGATACTACTCTAAATACATTTCAGAATTCCATTCTAACATATGCCACAGGTTTATAAGTCTGTAACAGCAAAAACTCATAGCAATTTTGTCTTTTGAAAAATTTGTCTTATCCAGCAGTCGAGAACACTTTGTATACATGCTCTGTCTTCATTACCATACGCTAACATTGGTGCTATGTGTATATTTTATCTGCAATACTTTGCTTTTTCAAATTATTAATTGAAACAATGGTTGGATTTTGGCTTCCTGCTAATGTGACCAGAAACATCCCATTCAGCAAAGAATTTTTATGATTAAGTGTTTGAGATTTCCACTTAGGAAAGGGAAAGTTACGTACTTTGGTTTATTTACACATGTATATTTAATCCCAGTACAACCTTCTTTCACAACCACGCTTGTCCCTCCATGATTTGTGTTCCCTATCCTATGCTATCTGATTAATTGCTCATGTTTATCCTCAGGTTCTTGTCTCCTCCACAAAGCCTTCATCTCAGCTCCATTTTCACACAAATTCTGTTAGTTTTTTTCTCTTGATGGTTTTTGAGATATCTTCCATGACCTATATCTGAAAGTACAATATAGAAATAGTATTTCTGGGATGAAAGATGAAAAGTTATGCACTGATCTCACGCTTCACCTCTAAAGATTTTCCCCTCCGCCTGGAGCCCCAGTGTTGGGCAATTTATGTTGTATTGATTACAAGGAGGAAGAATTACTGTCTATTCCACATCCTTTATTAGCATCTAAAAGAGAGCTGGCATTTAACTAATGAGGCTTAACCATCTCCTTTTGCAGCTGCTGGAAGAAGTAGTCTGTTAGGAGGTGCAGTTAATATTGGGGCTATGTCCTCTTGTCACACTTAAACATCTGAAGAACATTGTCCTTGGAGAATCTGGGCCCTTGCTCGAACACCATGTGGGCAGAGATGTAATGATTTCTCTGTCTTTCCTCTGTCATTACTTCATCATAATAAAAATAAGGAGAGAGACAGGATTTTTACAGTTTAGAAAAAAATATTTGTTCTTTCTGTCTTTGCATACAGGATTGATTTTTTCCTACATTTTCTGTAATACTGATACATGTAGTAGCTATGTAGTGTTACATGTATTAGGCATAAAATAAAGGTTCCTGACATATCCTGACCCTGATTCTTGATATGTTCTTCCAGGAGGTGTATGTAGTTGTTTCCAGCAGCAGCCATTGGGCTACCCTCTGTACTTATACATCTGATAAGAGTTTGTTTCTGAGCAATCATTTAACATTAGACAATGTAACACACTTTTTCGTTAGTGATTTCTGAACCGCACATGATAGAAAGTGTTATGAGGCTAATATGAATTATAATAGTCTGCTTGGCTCCCTTCTCCCTCCTATTGACTACTTAGCCTTTTAACATTACAAAATGGCTTTGGCATGAGCTGTCAGAAAGCGGTGCACCAAAGTCACTTCTGCATGTGAGGCTGTCTGCACACATTAATAAGGAATTTGCCACTAGTGTTAGAAATCCTTCTCCTCACTTTTTTTTCTTTTTAATTTTCTGCTTAGGGATCTGTGGGGTCACTAGCTGTTATAATTTAAACCCAGTCATTCTTTACACTGTCCCTCTGCATGCTCAGGGAATTCATGTGAACACCATCTTGGATATTTCTCTTGCCCAGCCACAGGTCAATCATGGCACTCCATGTAATCAGGAAAAAAAGTAGGATTCATCACTTCTATAAGCTATATACATAAATGTGAGCCTGCATTAGAAAGTAGTATTTTCTGAATCAGTCTCATCATAAACGGCAGCTTGGTGTTTGCTTTTCTATTCCACTTTCTCAATTTGTTCCGTGTTTTGCTCCATCAAGGAATATTGAGTTTTATTTTTTTGAGAGACACTAAGAATAATTAGGGTCCCTTTATCCCTTCCACGTCCCTACATAGATATCATGTCAGATTATCCCTTAAATCACTGTTTTTTAAACAGCAGGGGACAAACCAAAATGCAAAAGGGAGTTGGAAGGAGCCATCCTCCTCACAAAGCTGGAATGCACTTCTTCCTGGGGACAGGGGCCAAAATGGGAGTATTTGGGAGGAGGGTATGGGAGTGAGGGAACCCTTCTGACTCAGAGTGGTTGAATAAAATGAACGTGTAACCTGAAGTAGATATTCAAGTGATAGTTTTATGGGTTGTGTTTTGTTGTTTTTTTTTTTTTTTTTCTGATTCTACTTCTCTCTCATTACCTAACAGCAAATAAATTCTAGTCTTTCTTTCCTAGGAGCACGTTCCCTTTACAAAAAGGGTAAGCCATGGAGATGACATCACTGCTAAATTTTTCAATCAATACAGCCAGGTTTCCGGTGGAAAGTTTTGAACTGCTAAGCCCAGACTTCTGTAGGAGTGTATGTACTCGCTACCGCAGGGACAGGCTAGGACAGAGGGAAGAGCTGGTGATGTTCTTATCCAGGTCAAAGCACATCCAAGGGCCTGGTATCATTCCAAACCAGATGTAGAGATGGTATTAGGAGATTCCACTAGTGATCGAAAGGGATAGATTACATCATTTCCACTAAAAATATCCTGATTTGAAAGGATTTTGCTGTGAACTGCAGCACAGCTCTATAAAAATTGCACTCTTCTGGGGTTTTTCTTCAGCATCTTGTTCTTTTTCTCCACTAGTGAAACTGTCTTGCTTTCCAATTTAAGTTGTCTTCAAACGGTTTTTAGCCTCCAGAGAAAGCTCAAACAACAACCATATATTTGTCTTTCCTCAGCTGATGTCAATCACTGCTCTTTCCTCAAACAGCTACTCCTATGCTCTTCAGACTGGCTTTTTAATTTGTACCTAGAGTGGGCAGTTGCCAGGAGAGTTCCTCTAGGAGAACCTCATCTATGGTAGTTCAGCTACTTTGTTAAGAAAACTTTTCTCATATACTCTTTCAACATGCTTAGAAGAAATATTGGTTTTGAAAATGCATTTTCCATATTTTTTTCAGATTTTTTCAACTTCTGCTTTAGAGAAAGTAGTCATTAAGAGCTCACAGATACATATATGATTAGCATTTTACCCAGAAAACATTTAGCACTGAGTCAGTTAGGTGTTTTGAAGTATTTTTCTTGAAAATGGTTGCAATGTACAACCAGAATTTCCTCTGAAAGTGCCATAAAAAGAGTTTATTTTCTTTCCATGGACAATTGAAATGGAAATACTTCTATTGACTGATCAGGCATTTAATACAATTTGTTAATGTTTTTCTTAAGGGACATATTGGTGGTATCGATTTACAGCTGAGGAGAGGAAAAGGTTCATTTCTCTGTTTAAACGTGAGTGCCAAAAAGATGACTGTTAAAGGTAACAAAGGCTGGTTAAACAGCCTCTTCGTGACAGGGTTTCTTGTGTGTTAATTCTCCTAGAGAGCCAAACTAAATGCTATATGCTCGACTTCCCATGTGTTTTCATTCACCATGACAACTAGCTAAAAGTGACCTTGGCTTGTAAAACCAGGTGTTGCCATCTATAGCAAAAGAGAGGTAAAGATTAAAAACTCCGTAGCATTTTTTCTCTCAAAGGGAAGGTAGGAGTATTATGTGATTTCCTCTACCTTTGGACAATGTGGTAGGAAAATTCTATTTAATTAAAAATAAGACAGAAAGAAAAGAGGTGCATTTGTGTTTAAGGTGTGAAAAGTCAAAGTCAATGTTAAGGCATTATTTACTAGGGTGGTTATTAGGATGGTTTAAACACTTTCCATTGATACTGTTTTTCTATGGAAAATAGATTTTTAACAAATGTTTTGTGCCTGAAGTATTTGCTTTTTATAAAATTTTCTCCACCTCTCTTTTTTCAAGGTTCTCAAGTATTAAGTTAGAATCCGTTTTCCAAATCATATTCACTGGAACTGCTGTCCAAGGCTTCTCTGTACCATACGAATCAGGTTTGCAGCCAGATATCACTTCTTGTGAGCAATTGTAGAGAATCCCAAGGTTCAAATTGCTGGGGAAGAGGGGAAAAAGAAAAGGAAAAAGCTTCTTAGTATTTAGCTGGGTAAAGATTTCAAGAAAATGAAAGTCAATGGGAAAGGGAATTTTAAGAAAGTTAAAGGCTGGTAACTTCCCATTTTTTATTCCAGGGTGCCTACCAGTTGATTCCTTCTTCCTTCAACTTTCTGATCCTCCAGAGGATTTTCACATATATATCCCATATTCTAGAGCACAGTCCCAGCCATCAAACATTAGAGAGGAGATGTTCTTCAGCTAGAGGTTTTCTGTCTTACTAAAGCAATTATGTTTCTTACATAGGGTATTCTGAGGTAAACACCACCCAGTTGTCTGTATGAAATTATCCCATCCTGTATAATACAAAAGAACGTGCATTTCTGACACAGGGTGGGAGTGACTCAGGCTAGCCTTGTGTCAGAAAAGGGCTCTGCTATTCTGTTACTCAAATCTGGCCCATTTTAAAGCCTTTTTTTAAGTTGTAGTTTGAACTGAGTTGAAACTTCGTAAGCTTTTGACAATTCTGTTTCTGAGAATATTTTTATATTTGACTTGGATGTGTAGTTGAATAGACTGGTTTTGGCTGTTCAGGCTATCGAATCCATTTAGCCATGTGCTTAAGGATTTCCTGCCAAGTCCTGGCAACATGGAAAAAGAAGGTGTTGCATTGGAATGAAAAAGAAACAAGGCTTGTACAGCTGAGCAGCAACAGGAAAACTAAAAGAGGTGGAAATAGGAATTAAAGAGGGAAAGAGACTGGTTGGAGAATCATACTGCAAGAGGAACTGGGGTTGGAAGGGGATTTGGACCAAAGGTAACTTAGGTCTGACTGGGATGCAGTATAGATAAGATGGTCGTGAATAGACAGAGATCTGTGCATGCCCCAGCCACCTTTCTCTGGAGGATAAGAAATGATCACGGTGCTTCTGAGTCTCTCTTTTCTGCAGGTAGGACACATCTCTTACACTCCACAGCACAGCTGCCTGTGCTGGATACGTTCCCGCTTGTGCAGATCCCATCACAGCAAGCAGCCTGCCATACCTGCGAGAATCAGAAGTTATTGCAAGGGCGCTGTGCCTTCCAGCTCTGGGGATGTCCAGCACAGGTTTTGATATGAGAACAGAAGGGAAGCCTTCAAGCCAATCAAGGCTTTTGTGAGTAAATTCCCAAGGTGTTTTCTTTTTTAAATACCAGCTTGGAAGCATATAATGTTGCAAAGCTAAGCAAAGAAAGACAAAAAAAATATGCCAGAAGGTAGTTTGCCTGAAAAAGTTCTTTCTCTCATGCACCATACCCTGGCATGTTGCCTATCTGTCCCCATCCTCCTCCCATTCAAGGGGCTCATAGGGGCATCCAGGAGGAGGAGTCATGCTGACTGACATGAGTCATCCACCCCACTGAGGTGCTCAGAGTTAACTCTTTGGAGGGACTTACCTCTCTTCCTTGACTATGCAGGAGCTTGGTTCCCTACCATAAGGAAGATGTTTAAGTGTGAAGACATCCAGATGACCTTGACTCTGCTGTTATGCCACAGGACATCATACTCTCTAAATAGAAAAGCTAGACTTTTCTGAGAAACTATCAAAGTTATTTAACAAAGACACTTCTGTTTGTAGAAATCCTGTTTGCTAAGGGCAAATCGGGTAGGAATGGTGGAAATGAACCTTGTCATTGAACTTTGGGTTGCTCTGTGATTTGTGGCCATTCAATGAGCCCAAAATTTTTCAGATGATCACTCCTTTTTGGCCTGCCTTTCTTGAGGGATATGGGCAGATTTGTAGTGAAAAAAAAATCTGGTCTTGGACTGAAGAAAACCGAGTTTTGATGTTTTAAATAGATGAAGGATGAAGCTCTTCTTAATGCTAAGTATTCTCAAAAATATCAGGTCCTGGTTCTTTAAATTACATGCCCAAAATACTTTTGGCCTTTTGACCTTAAGTTCCGCCCCCCCCCAATGAAACTATGATAACACTTGTCTTTTGCAATGTGACCCTGTCCTCAGAAACATGCTGTAAAAATACGTTCATTTTGTTCACAAAGCCCATAGATACAATTTTTTGAGTAGAGCTATGAAAAAGTTCATGGGGAATTTAATAACTCTGTCTTCAGAGCAGGATATGAGTTGTGTATAATAAATAAGGCCTACAGGCACAAATATTGCATAGTTGCTCATTATTTGAACTCTACCCGTCCTGTGCATTGAATGAGAAGAGAGAAACAGAGAAAAAAGCTGATTTTACTTTTTAGATTTGCTTTTACTTAGATAATTTTACTTTTGATACTTCTCAGCTTCTGAAAGCTTGCCTTGCCAGCTCTCTTGGACTTTTAAGATATATTTAACATGCAATTAAAAGAGCATTCTTCAAATCAGCAGGAGGTTTGCTTTGCATGTAGCTCCCAAATTGCTCCTGGCTACATCTATGTTTTGATTCAGATCAGATTCTAGGCAGCTGAAAAGGGTCCATAAATATATCTGTTCCTCAGAGCAGGCCTTTTCACTGTTCCCCCATCTCGATGTCAGGGAATTTCAGCTGCCATCACTAAGAAAACTTCTGCTGATAAGAAAACCTCAATTTATTTTTTGGCGCTGAAAGTAGATACAATCCCTCCTAGAGCTGACTGCTTAAGTTAACATAAAACAGATTTTTTAAGAATATTTTTTATTCTCCACCGTTTTTTATTTTAACATTAAAAATTATTATATTAATTCCAAAGTCTAACTTAAAGTGAAGCGTCCTCTTGTCTCCAAGTTACAGTTACCATTGTCCTGTAAACAGTACTGTTCATGGTGCATCCTCTCATAGGAAATAGAGGACCTATTATTGCTAAAACGTAGCGAAGAAATAAAACATATATGCAGAAAGAATCTTTCAAAAATGTAACTATAATGAAGGTGAGATGTTATTTTTCTGCTTTCTATTTAGATAGAAATAATTGCATTCTCCGTATAGCTATAAAATACGCAGTATTGATAAGTGAGCTTGAGTATAGTTTGCTTTGACTGCCTTGCTTATTTTCCATCATTTTTTTGAGTCAAATATATGCTTCTCATTGATCCCTGAAAAGGCAAGGAGAAGGTCTGCAGTAATAGCTGTAGATAATATGACGAGACGCATTGCCTGTCTGCCGCAGGGGCAGCCAAAATGACTGGGGGTGAGCCTTGCCTTGGCTGCTGCAGAACCACCAAAAAGTCAGGTTTTACCTGTTCAAATTAGAAAAGATAGCCTTCAGAGCTCTCATCTGGGGTATTCAAGTCAACTATTGCAGCCTGGTTTTCTTGAAATGGCTGCATCATGTCATGCATCATCACACATGCACCTCTCTCCTGAAGACCGAGGAGTTTTTGTTAAACCCCTGCTTATTATATACCAAGCCCACTAAAGCCAAAGAATATCTTCCTCCTGAAATCCCTTTTTCCCAGTTAGCCATTTCAGACATTTTCAGAAATAACCATCTGTAGTACAGATGCTACAAGTTAAAGTTCAAGCGGTAGACTTAATGCTGAATTTCACTTTTATGTTTAGACTTGTATGACCAGGTCTCATTCTCTAGTGGATTTATATGATTCTATTTTCCTCTTAAAAATATACGAGAGAAATGCTCGCAGACCCGTAAATGTAGCAGTATGAGTACACCGCTATAATTAATGCCCTGGTCTACTCCCTGTTTTTTTTATTTTCAGTGTACAAGTCCTGTGGAGTTTGCAGATTGATTCAATTGCAAAGTTAGATTCCC
Source organism: Patagioenas fasciata (assembly GCF_037038585.1). Classification (NCBI taxonomy): domain Eukaryota; kingdom Metazoa; phylum Chordata; class Aves; order Columbiformes; family Columbidae; genus Patagioenas; species Patagioenas fasciata. Next base: position 36,346,704 of record NC_092521.1, on the reverse strand, counting down.
ACTGTGATGGCAGTTTTCAAATCACCGGGCCTTTCTGCCTGTCCTGCCAGCCAAGGAACAATGGGTGCTAATTAAAACCCTGCTTAAAAGGTTCCCCTTCAGCATTTGAGGCTTTCAGGGGCAGACAGGGGAAGGATGGCTTGTTCTGTTTATGCATATGCAAGCACTTAGTGCTCTGGGCGGCTGACTGTGGGTTGAGAAAACACTACAAAAGCCTGGTGCTTATAGGAAAGGGCTGGATTTCAACCTGATGAGGTTGGTTAATGGACTAGACTGAAGAGGGTCCAGCTGTATTTTCTTTCCAAAATTTGAGGCACATTTCAAAATGGGGATTGCTTTTTTATCATTTGCTTCTACTGAAACATTCAGGTCTCTGTCTTCTAGTAGTAAAGTAAGTGGTTTTCTAAAAGTGCAAGGATGAGAAGTAATAGAGTTTCCTTTATTTTTACTAATAAGATTAATATTTTAAGCAACCGGTTTTGTTAATCAACTGGGCTGCCTGTGTCAAAATGTATATGTGGAATAAAATTAGTTTTCTACTTCAAGGGTTTGTTTCTTGAGCCACCATCTCATTGAAATGGAAAAGATCCCATCGAACATTTCTGTTGCTCGGTAGTATGACAATTCTAAGCAGTATGCAGACTTCTGCTGTTTTGGAGGAAGAAAAATGGGAAATGAACTATACCTTAGAGCTTTATTTGTAAATGCATATAAAATGGCTCAGTACCAGAATATGGCAGATAAAGAATCAGCTTCATTATATTGAGTAAATTCCATATGCTTTGGTTTTCAGCAAGAGCAAAGAACAGAAAACGCAGCATTGCAAATAAACTCATCAATAAACCACAGAAGTTTTTGTTTGATGTCATTTGTAACTGACAACTTGATCAATCTTACATTGAATAGTCCCTTAGAAATACGAGAGTAATAGGAACAGAATCTGTCTCATATCTTTTGTTGAATAGCAGTTCACTTGGTGGCATTCACAAACCTGTCCTAGCCTTCTTCAGCTATTTTTCTTGTAAAAAACTATCTCACCCATTGAGATAGCAGAGAATATTTCATGGGACAAATTGCATGTCATTGATAGTGAATGGTCAAAACGAACGATTCACAGATAAGCTCATACTTTGACAGGTATTATTCTAAACTCTTTTTCTTTTTCTTTTTTTTTTTCCCAATCTCTGTGAAGATTAAGTGCTTGTGCAGAAATTGGGAGTGCCTTGGAAATAACTGCAGCAGCAAAAAAGACTATTAATTTATCTTTTCTTCCTGTCTACAAACATTGTATAAGAGGTTAGCTGTATAGCTATTTTAATTAAAGGACCAGTAAGATATTTCTTATTTTTATCTTTACAGCCATATGCTGTAATAATTAATACTGCTTAATAGAGCTACTTGCATGCTGAAGACTGCATAAAAGACCAAAGATGTCTAGGATCAGGGCATATGGCCTTTGTTGTGAGCCACATGCACCGAGGAATAAAGGCAGCGGAGCCCAACCTCCTACTCTTACTCTGTCACTCAGTAGCTGTTCACACTGTGATTCCTGCTGCGGGGAGAAGACAACTGCTTTTTTCCTCCTCTTTTTTTTTTTTTTTAATTGTTTTATTTCTCCATACAAATGGGGAGAGGAGTGAGACAGGGAGAATCCTGCCTCTGCCCCTGCATTTTCCTTCCCCATTTAACCAGCTGGGCAAGAAGAAAAGGAAGGTTCCTAGAGCAAAGGGGACAGGGCCTGATCCAGTGTGTCTCCCTCACCACCCTTCTCATGTGCACAGCTAAATCCATGTGAATGCAAGAGCAAGGTGCAGTCCCAAGCCCAGACACACACACCGGTTCAGAGCCTGGCAGGAGCTTTGCTGGTGCAACGCTCTACAGGGCTGCTTAGCTCTGAAGGAGCATGGCTGCGGTGCGGCCTCCAAGGTCCCATCCCACACCCACTCATAATATCCTGCCTCACCAGGACAAAGACACAGGAACCACCTGAGGAGCCTCTCTGTATAACAAACACCATGGTCACTAAGAACCAGTTCTGCAGAGGTCTTTGAAGAACTCTTGTATAGGCACTTCAGAGGGTAAAGATGACTTTGGGAACACCTCAACCAGCCTCTTACTTACTTATTCACTGGAGCTTTTTCAGGGAGGCTGAATATTTCAGGACAATAGGAATCAAAATAATCAAATCATGAAGGCTGTTGCCAGATCTCTGTTGACAAAGAGGGAACAGTATTTTTCCTGGTCACAGGAGAAAACAGTGGTTTCTCAGTTGCTGTGGCTACAGGAAAGAGTCCAAAAAAAGATTAACAAAACCCTGTTAGTGGATAATCCCTGGAAATGTACTGTAACAGAAGAGTTCTCCCTCTTCTGTCAGTATCACCCATTCTTACCTAGCTTCCTACTTTGATAGCTACGCCTCGAGAAGGTGCTAATTTTAGTTAGACAGTTTGCTGTAGAGGAGATGTACAGCTGAGCATCAGGTACCTTCTGATACCTTCTCACCTGCTCATCTTCAGATCTCCTGCTGTCCCTGCCACCTCAGGAAAAGGTGGTGCCAGTTCAGGGCTTCATTTCTCATCAGATAAATAGGTCCAAATGGTCTAATTCATCTCAGCCCATCTATTTCCATTTTCCTAAAGGATCATACCATCTGTTCCTCAGCTTGATGTTAGCTAGCCAGCAGCAGATTAGAAGATTTTCCCTGGAACATGCTACTGATTGCTCCTGGGAAACTAAGTCAGGGAGTCCTGGGAGACTTCGACAAACTATGCCCCACTGTGGTAATGAAAACCTGGATACCACAGCTCATCTGTCCTGTAATCTTCACAAGGATACTGTATGAGACAGTAGCAACAAAAGGATTTTCACCATTTTTACACCTATTTCACGCACAACAGTTGGGCTGTCTTATGCAGTGAGTCCTAGTTGCCAGTGGCATAATTTTATGTTCTCTAAACCTGAACTAATTCTGGGATGTACACTCCTTCAGTGCTTTCTGCCAGGTGTGGACAGGTCTGGTGTAAACCTGAGCAGTCAGCTTCTGGAGCAAACTTTCAGTTGCAGTAAGGTGGGGAGGGAGGGGCAGAGGGGAAAAATATATCAGATTTTAGGGACAGTGTGTACATGAGGGAATTTGATGACCTGGGAGCAGATGACTAAGCTGTTGATCCAGGAAGTTACTTCCAGAGAGCTGTAGCACATAAATTTGTTTGGTGAAGGAAAACTAATCAACTGTTACCCTTGGGTAAATCCAGCCTGATCTAAAGAGGATGCTTGAAATTTCCTGCATGATTGGTAGAATATTTTATTAAAACGCTGCACATGGGCTTTAAAATATTGAATTCTCACCATTTTATGACATTCTATAACAAATGATGGTGTGTCTTTGATAAGTAAATCTCAGTTTGCTTAAGGAAAGTAGATTCAATGTTATACACCAAATTCTTTTCTTTTTTAATATCCAATTTATAGAGCTGCTGAGGTTCAATCTTGAATGAAGTGGGTGCCACAATTAACATAGTTATATGCCAATCAATTTGTTCTTATCGCCTGTTCTATCAGTTATGACTAAACTTTAATACCGCCTTCGAGACTGGTAGGGGGGGTCACGTCTGCTCTTGCACAGGAAAACTTGTGCTGTGTAGAACTGAGCCTGTCAGGGATCCTGTGGGATCTTTCTCCTGTCCCAATTATGTCTGGGTCTGCGAATCAGTGTGACTCCTTAGATTGCTCGATGCCAGAAAGGTCAAGAATGTCTGGAGCCTTCTAGGAGTCAAGGCAGTCCTGCAACATTTCCTAGCCCAGCTCTGACAGTGCACATGCTTTACTGTGATCTCATGCATAAGCCTTGCCGTAGACACTGATGAACTAAAAGCTTGTGATTACTGGAGTGCATGTTTTAACCTAGATCTGTCTAATTCAAGCAGGTGGTTAGATAACCTACCGTTTAACCCAGCATTTGCCCTCTGATGGAGTCTAGCCAGGGGCTAGATACACTGGATGTTATTTGAAGCTGGCTGGAAAATGTTCTGAGTTTAATCAAAGGCAACATCATCAGCCTTATTCTGGTTAGCATAGACCACAAGAGAGCCGAGCTTCCCCTGGAGTTTCCATCCTCTCTGTTCTCAGGAAAAGATCTGAAAAAAATTCTGATGGGTCTATATACCAATGGGAAAGTATTTATCCTCATTTCCCTCTCTGTTATTAGCTTTTACTCGTTGTCATGGAAGTATTCATAATTCTCATCAAGCAGTGTTTTGGTGGGTGGTGATGATGTGCTGTGATGTGTATTTGTTGATGTTTCTGGTAGCCTTTGGAAGCATAGGCCCGAGCTTTTTTAAGAAGCCAAGAGCAATTCTAATTTTACAATTTGCTATAGTAGTGCAGAAGAAAAGAACTTTTGCACTGGGGCAAAACATGACAGCATTTTGTTGTTTTCAATGTGTTTCTCAAAGTGTATGCGGATGAAACTTCCAGCAAGGACTGACAGTATCTTGATCGAATAGGTAAAAAATTGTAATAAATTTACACTTACCATCAATTTTAAGCATCCTTTCAGTATGTGGCAAAGAAACATTTTCAGAAACTGTGCCACTTAATTTAAATGTGATTTGAATACAGTTAAGTAGATTCTACTAAGTTTGGTATCAAAACGCAGATGATATGCACAAAAAAGATGTAGTGAAATCACACAGCTTGCTGATGGTGGAGATTTCATATACCCATACCTTATCCTGAATTTTATTGTTTCCTGCTCTGGGAAGCCTCAGAAAATATATCAGAGAGTATTTTGGTTATCCAAGTGCATTTATACATAACAATGAGACAAATGCCCATGCCTATAATGTCTGTAGAGATTTGCATAGTGGAAGTTTGTTCAAAAGTGGCATCACTAAGTTTTTACTAAGATATCAAAACCTGCTGTCTGAAACTGGTAACAAGTTCTCAGTCTGAAAAATACCTAACCAAAAAATGGCAAAAAGCTGCTTTCTGTTCCCTGTTAGCGCTGAGGACTTTAGCACTGTGCACATAGTATATAAATAAACCCCTGTGATCAACACCTGAGAGCTTATAAATGTCTGAAATGTATGGTGACAATTTGCAGAACTTCTGCATTGCTCCCGCATGCCCACTTACCAACTATTTGGATAATCTGGAACCTGTTAGGCAATACCATATGCCATTGTTTGCTGGTCTCCTCTAGGCTTGCATGGTGCAATAATAAACCCTGAAAGGAATACTTCAGTTTATATAGGGGAGCAACAGACACATGCAGCTCTCCTTCACTTTTTGTGATGCAAGTGTGCCTGATAAAATGAGTCACATTGAACTGCCTTAGCCACCTGGTAAAATCATGCCTGCTTTCAGCTACCAGTCTTACATCTTAATAGTTCTCTGTTTTCACACCGATTTGCAGTATCCTTCATTCCATGTGTCTGGGTGTTTGTATTCCTGCAGTTTTATCACTCTGGGTCCCTTTGTTGTGGGAACTATGTCTAGAAAACTGTGTATGTTGGGCTCAGTTCACCTCGACTGTAACACTATGGGTTCAAGCATATTTGGTGGCCAAATTCCCCTGAAGCTGTTTGTGGTGAGCAGATGGAAATTCTGCAGAGGTCTCTGGACCTCGTTCAGAACTGACCTGAATGATTGTTACTCATCAGGTGTAACTGATCATTAAAAGGCTTTTAAGTGTTTCTGAGGTGTTCCCCAATCTATCACACAATTTGGCTTAAAAAGAAAAAAAAAAAAAAAAATCAAGTTCAAGTTGAAGAATAGGAACAGTAAAAAGAACTTAGAAAGTCCTGTTCACCTCCTACCCTCCTCTTTTCTTGCATTTTTGCTGCTTTTTTCACCTTCTGTGCTGTTCCTCTTCCATATGCCCTTCACATATCTCTCCCATCACTAATTCCTGCACTGTCTAAAATGCTTTTGAGTCCTGTTTCAGTTCTGGTGCTCAATAGGTGTGACTCCCATTGATTTATGCCAGGGCTGAATTTTGTCCCCATAGCGTACCAAATTGCTTCTGCACACACATGGAATGCCAAATCAGCATACAGGCACACTACTTTGTAACTACTTTATTACTCATTTAGACTTGGCATGGAATTTATACCCTTATTTATGTCACTGCTGAGCCTGGACTGTTACATAAATATGATCTTGTACAAAGCTGTCTGGTTTAGAAGACTGGCAGTGGGATACAACACCTACCCCTTGTAAATTATCGACTCAAATCAAGTCATTAAATCAAACCAACCAAAACTTCTTTCTGTGCAATACTGTTGTAAAAATGAGGTTGGTCTCCTCCCAGCTCCCAGTACATGTGTCAACACCACAGTTGACTTTAATTAGCACCCTTGCTGGCTACGAAAGCTCACAAGCCAAGGATTGAAGCAGGCAGGGAGACTGAACTCTTTGTCCTGCCTCAGGTCATGGCAGGTTGATCAACAAGCAAGTCCTACTTCTGCCTCAGCTATAGCTGTCTTCTATTTTCTGGGACAAGCAGCCTGGCACCTTCCACAGGCATGTTGCTTCCATAAAAAACATTTAGTCCTAGTTTCACTGTGTAGTATAGGTATTTTCTCTCATTTTTAGGGAAGTTTTAGAGCTAATAGGACTCTGATCTGAGTAAAGATCACAGGGTTTTGACCCCTCTGGGATCTTTGTCCTAGATTTCAGCCTTGGCAGGTGGAGCTCTCTGTAACCAGTTGACATTTTAGTGGCTAGTTTCTGAGTCAAATATCTTGTTTTATATTTTCCTTTTTGGTTTGGATGAGTTTATATGGGTTTCTGAAGTATTTGGGAAAGTTGCATGAGCTTCATGGTGTCACTGTACCTTCCTTGAGCCAAAGAAGTTGCTTTCCTCATTGAGAAATCTCGCTTCAAAAGAAGTTGTGATGTTTTTTAAGTTGATGTTTCAGATGGCTTTTATTTCCAAATGTCTGCATCACTCAGAAAATCTGAGTTTATCCTGATTTGTGGTATTTCTGATTTATTTCTCCTATTTAGAGGGCTCTTTTTTTTTCCTACATGTGTCCACTTTCTTCACGCACAGACACACACACAGAGATTTGGAGTGACCTCTGGTTTTATTTCAGTTTGAGGAAAGAAAATAAGAATGTAAAAAGATTCTGGATCTCAGCCATTACAATGAAAAACATCTGTTGAAGCCTTTGCAAGCATAAGTTTATCTACCCGTGGTCATGATTATTAATTAAAAGTCAGTTTCTTTTTTCTAATTAGTTACTTGAGCTTCATAATCTGAAAAAAAAGACAGGTAGAAACCTGTTGCACTTTGGTGCTGCTGTAGAACAGAGATGACCGAATTTTGTTCTATGCACAGCTCGATGGTGGTCCAGAGAGCTGGATGATCACACAATGCTGGCTCCTTCACTCTCTTTCTCACTGCTAAATTACATAAAATAGTTTCCTACTGTTGTGTTTCCATGTAAGCAACCAAACAAAGTACTGTGGAGGTATGGTGGAGTCCCAAATCAGAGGCTTCTGTGACTCTGAATGTGAATGTGAAAGGCGTTTTGAGGCAAATCTGTAAAACTACTATTCGTGTTTCATCGAATTTATCACATTTGAGGAATGTAATGTCTCTGGAGTTGCAAGGACACCAAATTCCTATGGCCAAGGTTAGTTTTGGCACTCTGGCTATGAACATGTGTTACACAGTCTTGTTGGGACACTGATCTGTTTCGGGATCTGGGTCGGAGTCGGGACTTGCCTTGTCTGAGTCATAACAGCAGATCTGACGAGGCAGAAGCGGTCGGAGCTGGAAGAATGTCAGACACACTGGGCTGGGCATGGAGCCCTCAGGAGAGGTTTGCCATGCAGGTCCTCCTGCACTCTCCCTGCAAAGAAATTTTGGTGAAGAAACAGGAAAACACTCTTTCCCGTCACACGGCTTTCTTCAACATGGAATTTTTGTGTAATTGCACTGATGAAACTCTGGCCTGTGACTTATTTTCTGGGAGTTCCACAGGTTTAACAAGGAAAGTAAACCATGGGAAGTGAGTGCTCTGTACAGTTCTGCACAAAGTAAAAATGTATATCTCCTACAGAAAATTCCCTCTTCATGCTCCTGTGTTGTTTTTTTGATGTTGTTTTTTAGCCCGCTAAACCCATGTTTAATATAAATACATTAATAACTTTCCAAGATACAGTAAATTCAACGAGTGTGTTATGCTGCCTCAAATGGTTAGCTAACAAATCTGGTCATGGACTTACTTAGCAATGTCTGATAGAAATTGCAAATGAAGACTGTTTTTATTGGAGTGAAGTAACATTTAAGCATAGGTACTACAGATGATAAACTTGCAAAACTAGCGAACTGAAAAACACATGGGACCTGTATGTGTGCCAGTTCAAATACAGCTTTATTAAACACACCTGATTTTAAGCTACCTTTTAGTATTCCATTTAGCAGTTTAATGAGAACCAGTTATAACATAGTTATTTTTTTTTTTCTGTGTTCAGGACTCAGCAAGCTAAACAGCTGACATGCATATCCATTCAGGTAGATGGCATCAGCAAAATCCAATGAATGTCTTTACTGTAAGTAAATATAGGACATATATGAGACCTTCTAAACCAACACATCATTTACACAGTCTTCTGAGACATCTGAAGTAGAAGCTATCAGTGTTTCCTTGAGACCTTTTAGAATAAAGACTGTATCACGAATTAAATAGCTCCAACTGTTGACTACAAGGACTTTGGCATTATGACTAGAGAATGGTACCTAGCAGTGTCCATTCTTACATTCACATCTGCAGCCATTGAAATGGCCACTTGCTCCTGAAGGCAGGGGAGCCGTCTATTGTGGACACGTTACAGAGTCCTCTTTCAGCTGCTGTTTCGCTGAAGTGCCAGGTGCAAAAGATGTGCTCAAAAAGAGACTATAGAAGAGAGTAACGGTCACATTGATTACAAACCGATAATTGCTCACTCACTGTTTCCTCAGTATTCAGCCGACTAGCTGTTTCAGCAATTATTTTCCTGTTCTTTATTTCTATCAATAGTGTGCCCAATATTGGGGACTGTTTCCCTCCTTTGTAGCTCTAACACGCTATTGAAATCCTGGAAGTGTAATGTATAGCATTAGCTCCGGTGTGTGTGATTAATGTAATCACAGGCTTAGCTCTGGAAGGAATCCACCCTGTAGTTTACATTAGCTGTTAGATGACCTAAAATTCTCCTCTCTCCCCCATCCTTCTGCAAAGAACTGATTATGTGTTTTTACTTCTCTTTTTGTTTATTCTTATGATTTTGCTAAGCCTGGTGAAAGAGCTGAATGACTGCCACTTTCCGCATTTGCAGTAACCTTATAGTTCTGAGTTCTGTTTTCAGATGCATAGGGACGATGAGGGTCACAGAGCACCATACATCCTTGTTAGCTTAGCTACTGCATCTGTGGCTGCTGATTTATACAGGTTAGAATACAACAGTTCAGAAAGATATCCACAATGGCCTGCAAGCATCTCTTTTTATATTTTTTTTAATTGAAAATCCTTTTTTATTTTCTTTTTTTGTTTTTCCAGCTGAGATATTATGAGGAGTGACACTCTTTGTGTGTGAAGCAATCAAATAATTGCTTTTTAAAGACAGAGAAATTTCGACCATTCAATTTCATTAGCTATAATTCCTTTTCTCATGTGAGAAATCTTGGCTTACATAAAGATTTCAAGATCACATGCAAGCTGACAGTATTTTATTTAGGTTCTAGAAATGTTGATTCTACTTTAAAAAAAATGTTATGGAGAATTAAATTCCATGGTAGCATTTGCCAGTTAGCAATAGAGGCTAAAAGAAACAAACCCTGTAATTCCCCTTTCCCTGAGAAGAAGAAAGTGAACTATTTGAAGAAGCCAATTATGGAAGCTGAGATCAATATAGCATTAAAAATCAGTTAGGATGAATTGTCAGACGATGATAGATTATCATATGAATTAGATCTTTGCTAGAAGGAACAATTATCACAGCACCTGTTAGAGGCTTTGTGTTGTTATTTCACTACAGCAAATCTTCACTTATCAGTGAACAAAACCCTAGATAATATTGACTGAAAAAAAAAAAAATGCTGGCAGATTCCCTACTGTGGTAAAGAAGTCAGGGAGCAGCGTAACAGATAAAGTGCCCACTAAAATGTGACAAGTTGCAGGTGGGGAGCTGGAGATGAAAGTGATCAAATTATTTTTAACAGATTTCTCTGGAATATGAGGCTCCTCACAGTTTCCCACTAAGCTGCTGATATTTGTGAGCCCAGAGCAGTTTTCTTGATAGCTGAAAGAAGGCTTTGAATGGCAGCAGCTAAATACTACTGTGGAAAGTTTCGAGATAAGGGTTAGATTCAGCCAGTGAATTAAGGTAGTGTACAAATCCCCAACAACAACTGAAATAAAAAATTATTCACCCCCATGTAGATTAAGCAGAAATAAAAGGCAGGGTTCTTTGGGTTATTGTTTGTGCTGTTGGAAGTGGGAATAGTGAAACACAGGAACAGAGAATCTATGCTCTGGCCCCCCTCACTTCCAATGTATGCTAATTGGTTTATTTCTAATCTCAGAAATTCAAGGCTAGCAAATCTGGGATAAGCTAATTTGTCTAATCTTGTGTTTCAGTGTCATCCAGACACAATCAAAAGTTGCTGTGTGAATCATTTCTCATTTTTGATGAGCATTATTAAATATACTCTGTCTAAATCAGAATAAAGGATGAGTCTACCCCTAACAAAGTAAAAGCAGAACCCTCTTCCAATACGAGCACTCTCAAATATCTTCTACCTCTCCAGGCAGGCAAATCCCTGCCTCTCCGGGGCGGTCTGCTTGCTGTTGGCTGATGGGGTCTCACTTGCCCCTTCCATTTTGAAGTGCCACTTTCTGATGGCAGCTCACAAGCCTGGGAGAAACCAGCAGTCCCTCTCCATCCTTTTCAATACAGTGTTGTATAGAAATCCTGATCTGCACTTCCCTGTGAGGAGGAGAGCATGTACAGAAAATAAATATACATTTTCTCATGGTTATTGCACACAAATACAGGGCAGGGAGCACAATCCTTACCACGGAGCTGCCGTGGCAGTGGAGCGGGGCTGCAGGAGGGAGCTGGGCTGCATGGCAATGCCACAGTGCAGCTGCCCTCATTGGGAATGCTGGGTCTCAACCCTCGAGCAGAACCTGCTGAAAACACCACCGCCTGCCTGGGCTCCAGAGTGTCCTGCCCTGCTCCTGGCAGAGAAATGAACTGTAATCACAGTCACACAGGATCGGGGGTTACTTGCAGTGGGTACTGTATATTGCAATACATGGGAAGGGTTTTAAGCCCCTTGTCACAGTTATAGTGAGTGTATGGGATGTTGTTCTGTGTTCTCTCTCTTTCCTGAACTTTTAACCTCATCCTACCTCTAGCTATGTTCAAAATGACTGCCACTGAAAAGGGAGGTGGGGGAATGCTTTCCATTCCTTTCTCTGCCTAAATGTGCGAATATATGAATATGCTTTAAGGCTTGGGTACCACCGAGTGACTCCATCCTCCCAGCAAATGTGGTGGTCCCCATGAGTAAAAAGGAGGTTATTTTGAGGTAAGGTGCTTTATTTTAGGATGGTTGCCAAGAGAAAGCAAGAAAGTACTTAGATAGTTTTAAGGGACAATGGCTTTACCAATCTTCTCAACTTTAAGCTCACATATGGGTTATTATGAGCTAAGTCATCCAATTATATGTACTCACATTTCCAAAAAAAGAAACATTTTAAAGAGTATAACCTCTTAATGTTACTGGAGAAGGCTATTCACTTTCCAGTTCACTTCTTGCTGATTTGTGACTATTAAAAATAAAAAGCCAAAAATAGTTCTTAACTCTGCCAGCGAGATCCACATCAATGCATATCTGTCAGTGCTACCCACTTAGCCTGTGGTTCCTCTGCACAACTCAACAGAGGGTCAGAGCCATTCTGACAGCTCCACAATGGGAGTACGATGTGGTGACAGGCGGTGCTGAAGAGTTGGAGATGTCGACAGGATCTCCAAATATCCAAAGGCCTTGAAAAGCAGAACTCTGAGTTGCAGAAAGACGGTAAGTTTGTCTAACATAAGAAAGGCAATCTTGCATGAAATGAGTCCTTTAGACAGTATCAGAAAATACCTGAAGATGCTGGGGTGCCTAAGCATGTATTTGTCTTGTTTATGGACTGCCGGGCTACACAAAAAACACTGAAGTCATTTTGCAGCTATCAGACTTTGAGCCATGAGTTTTTTATAACTGAGGGTTGCTAAGTGGCAATCTTTTCACACTCCTGTAACAAATCCCATTGTAAAAGACTTCTAAATTATTTTTTCTCCATTTGGGATTTTCTCCCAGTAAGTATACATGGCACTGTGTGGTGCATTTTAAGTAGAATAAAAGTAGTTCACTGCTTTCTTTCCCAAAGTACCTCATGGCTTGCAAAGACGAAAACAGAAAGGATCATCATTCTTGTTTTATGTTTTGCAAGAGCAGGGGTAACTATGGTTTAGGGTAAAGTTTGTAATTTATGAATATATGCCTAGTAATCTGGTATCTACACTTCTGCCATATGCAGTTGTGCAGTAAACATATAATTAGGATTTTAGATGACATAGGCTTAGATTTCCTGCTTTACCACAGACTTGGTTAATCACTTAAGTTAACTGTGCATTGGCTTCCCAAATGTTGTTCAGCAATGATGATGGTCATTTCAAATTTTCAGAGTTAAAATGGGAGGTAGTGGTAAGTTCATCACATGCCACATGGTACCTGTGATTCTATTAGCTGCCTGTGACACCGGCAGCTAATAGCAAAGCAGCTAGAAAGACTTGGTGTGTTGAGGAAACTTAGGAGGGAAGGTGAACATAATTGCTCCCAGGTATGCACTTAAAAATCAAGGATGTTTTGTCTAGATACTATTATTGCTCCATGGAGCCACAGTGAAATACCTAATGACTCTAGAGGGAATATTGAAAGAAATAAATCTTGTTGCTTCCTGGGCACTTAGAGAGTAACTATAGTTAGCAGCTACTTGTTGAAACTGAGATCTTGTCTTGGTTAACAAATTAGAGCATAAGGTATGAAAAATCCAGCATGCAAGTAAAATCCCACAGCCTAATTTTCACACCACTCTCCGTAAGCCAGCTCAGCTCCCCAAGCTGACAGGAAAGGCAGCAAAACCATGGGCAATTCTCTTCTGGTTTTGGTGAGTTAAGTCTCTCAGCTAATGGACTCTGCCACAAGTTAAGTGTGGGAGGAAGGCGGGAGACAAGGAAGGAAAGAAGCAGAAGGACAGAATTAGAAAGGTGCTGAGCAAAGGAGAGCAAGCAGGAGGTGATGTCAGCTCAGCACATGAGACCATGGTGGAAATGTGTGCTGGAGGCAGAGGACTACCACCACGCAGTGTTCTGCCCAGTTTCATTGACCTGAAAAAAGAGTCCTTTAGAAAATCTACCACTGTGTTGGGAACACTTGTACTTTAATAACAACAAATAACATCTTTTTTTTTTTTTTTTTTTTTTTTTCTTCAAAAAGATGAGTAATTTGGATCAGGGACAAAGAAAAAGGAAATTTTGGTTCATCCTGAAGACAGGATGTGGGTGTTTATTGGAGTAAGGGGTATTTTTGTTTTTACAGAATTACATGATATGCTGCTTCTTGCTTTGCTATGGACTAAGACAGCTATTCCTAACTCTTTTTGAAACTACCATGTTCTGCTTTTCACCCTCTGACTTAAAGATGGTCCCTGAAAGAGGCTGCAGGGGAAAACTTATGAACTGCCTACAGAAAAGTGTTAATGTCCAGCTGACACTCCACAAGTGTGATGCAGATGTTTCAAATCATATTTACATTCCACAAATGTATATTGGATAAACAGCAACTGAAGTGCAAAGCCCTGGATAGAGGGATTATATTGACATCCTTATGGTCTAGTCACCAAATCTTAAAAACACATATTGGTATTTCAGCTATGATTAAAAATGCTTTTCTAATGTTCTTATACCATGAGTTATACACAAAGTAGTTGTGTGGTGGTTCTTGCCAGGCCCTAATTTTTAACTATTAGCAACGCTTGCTTACAGATGTAAAATACTATGAGACTTTAATGGTTAAATTTGACAGTTTCAGGTAAACTAGGCTAAAGATCCTTCTCTGTAGATCTATTGGATGGAAAAGCTCACTAGCTTCCACCACAATCTCCACAGAAACTTGCGGGTTCCCTTTTCCTACAGAGATATTGAGAGAGCAGTAGACTAGTGCTAAACCACTCTCGGGTCCTGCCATTTACTTACTATCCACATTGCAATCAAACGTACATACGTATAGTAGAGCTAGAGTTAACCTCAGGTCCTCGTAACTGGGGAGTACTGCTGGTAGCAGAGCCTCCGTGTCTCATTTGTAACACTAAGTACCATCCCCCTCTCACCAGTGACTTTAAACTTATTCAGTATTCTGCAGTCGAACCTCCAGCTGGAGTGCAGATGTAGCTTCCGACGGGCCTGTTTAAAATCCTGCTCCTACTGCCCTAGTAGCTTTTTCTTGGGATAGTTTGCGCTGCAGTGGTATACTAAGCAAGAAATCATCCTCAGCATTTACTTGGATGCCTTTTGGATGGCATGCTATTGGGAAGTCTGGGTGATGCTTCAGAGTCTGTGTAACATCTCAGCCCTAACCATGGCACAGCTCTTTGGGGTCAGAGCCAACAGGATCTTCTACAACAGTGCTCGAGTGGGGTTAGGGTGTTGTGGTGGGAGCTGGTCCTTGCTATACTTTCCCCATTATTCAACAGCCTCATCCCAGTCAGCTGCCCCCTTCTGCTGAGTACCAGCGAGGGCTGGTACTTCTGTTTGCCCTCTCCTGACTCCACTGGCAGACCTTAAAGCAGAAACTCTTTTATGGAGGTCTTCTGGGCCATAAATTTTGTGCATTAGGGTAAGCTTAACAAAGCCCCTGGTATAATTTATGTAATCTGTATACTACAAGCTGGGTACTTGTCAAGGCAGAAAAATTCAACTGCAAGAAAGGGTTAAACTGCAGATCACCACAGACCTCTGTGGCTCCAGGCCTTATTGGGAAGTGTGCAAGCACATGTCCGTCAGACAAACTACCACGGAGGGGAAGCCAGCATTTGCAAAAAACGTGACCTCCTGATTTTTCTGGGACACAGGATTCATATGCTTGCTGTGAGTTTAAAATTAGTTGGAATGTCCAACTGCTTCCTTTCATAAGAAATGTTTTCTGACAAGAACGTTACTGACCCATCCATCTGGAGCTAGGACCGCTTTGATTGGATACTGCTATGATGTGTAGAACAGCTAATGACTCTTCTGTGTGCAGCGATCTTTTAATGAGCAGCCAGATCCTGGGAAGAATAAAATAATTCCCCCAAACCAAGAACTTAGCTCACTTTGAAATTGAATCAGAAACCCCAAATGAATGTACTGACTAATCTGTGTGAATGTTCTGCCTAGGATGGACAACCAATTGGTCTAACCACACTTCATTAACTGTGTGACAGCAACACTGACTTTAGCTGGAGTACTTAAAATGTAAAGGGTCCAGTATTTCCCAGACTTTTTTTTTTTTCCTGAGCTTAGGTCCTTACTAATTAAGGAAGTCCAGCTTTACAGGTGGAGCAATACCAAAAAAGTACCAATAAAACTTTTAAAGCTCTCTAAAACATTTTAATACCTTATTTCATGTGGCATATACACAGTTATGATGGTTTGTAAGTTATAAAGTTTTTTACTAGCGCTCCATTGGGAAGACGGCGTAACTCAGTCATTGCCTTACAACTCATTTAATGCACATCACCACAGCATTTGACTAGCACGCTTATCACAAATTGAAGTCAGTAAAATATTTGACTCAGCAGCCCATTACACAGTTACACAAAGAGAGAGTTAAGTACAAGCTAATTTAGGGAATTAGTGGTCAGTTACAAAACACAGCATAAACACACTAACTTTTCTCCAGACTATGCTATATGTTAGCAAAAGCTTCTAGGTCTCACAGTGTTTTCCCCAAAGAATGTGGGGTACAAAAATTGTAAAATCAAGTGACTTGTACTTTAGCATCATTTTATGAAGCAAATGGTGAAACTGAAATGGGAGATATAACATTCATTTTCTCCTCCTCTCTTCCCCTCCTTCCTCTCTTCCCCAACATTTGGAGAGTTTAACTTCAAATAAGTTAAGCAGGACTAGAAGGTTCCCCTTGCAAATGCCTGCTTCTTTCCATGCTTGATGTCATCTGACAAATCCATACGCTACAAGAGCTCAGTCAACTTGTCCCCAAAGTGCACATGATGGTGACACCACACATAGTGCAGTCGTTTCTCAGGTGATCATTGCTTTCGATATCCTCATTACACAGGAGGCTAAATGCAGAAGGAAAATGAGGTGACTAGCAGAGCATCACAGATGGCTTCTGTATGTGTCCAAGCGAAGAAAGGCCAGTCAACAGCAGAGCATCAGGAGACAAATCATCTTTTCAGCTGAGAGCTTCTCTTGAATTACAAAAGTCTTGGTTAAAAATGTCCTCCTGTTTAACATGGAGCAAACACAGATGGTGGTAGTATAGTGACATAGCATACTGATCTTCCGTAATGAACTTGAAGCTTGATGTGTGCAGCAGTGGAAAAAAAGGAAAAGAAAAAAAAAAAGTTTAACAGGTGCAGATTAAAACCCCAGATATACAAATGTTTGTGAAACAAGGATTTTAATTTAGGTCTTCAGACATTTAAGGAGTAAAGACTGTGTATTTCTTTTTGTAAGATGATAAGAATTATTTTAAACTATTCCTACTATTATTACTCTGTATCAGTTGTACTTATAGAAGGCACACTTTTCAAAGCTACATGTGGCCAAGAAATGAAAATTTGCTTGGTTGACTTTAGAACAAACAAATGATCTCCTGGAATTGTTTTCACGGAAATGTCATAAAAGCCTGCTGGTTACATCATTTACCTGAAATCTAGAACACCAGTTTAAAAATTGCTATGCTGTCAAATTTGAAACAAGGATATGAACAATAGACCAGAGAAACGCAATAACCATTGGGGCTATAAAAACAGTCTTGCTTTGGCTTGGTTGTGTAATTATTTATACAAAATAGAATATTCCAAATAAGAGACCAAAAACTTGGCAACGGAGAATAAAAATGTATTATTCCTTCACATCCTTTTGAAAATCTATCTACAACTGGCTGAAGCATATCTGTTTGAAAAGTGCAGAGTTGCAAAAAATTCCAGTGCACTGAACATGCTCCATCCTCATACAGCTCTGATATGTCAGCTGGGTCGATCACGTACCTTCCCAGAGCTGCAAGAGAGGTATGGGTCTCCCCTGACATTACTTAATATTTACTAGAGTGGAAAACAGATTGTATATGAATTTAACATATTGTTTGCCATAGAAAAGAAGGAGGAAGAAACAACCTCCCTAATACGGAAAGCTGTAGATTTTGAAAGAGGCAGGAATGAACATGCAAAACAGGCATGTAGATGAATGAGATTTATAGCAGTCAAAGGACAGTGCGTAACTTAGAAACAGAAGAGTGAATTTTAAAATGGAATAGCTATGAACATTCCAGCCCTGTGTAGGAACCATCAGAGCATATTTCTTTTCTCAACTGCTTAGTAGCTAGTCTACAAAGGGCATGATATCCTAATTCATTTTATTCAAGAAGCAGGGAACCCAAATCTCCTAGAGAATTCTGCTGGGAAGCATCAAAATTTTCAATTTTCTCTTTTTTTTTTTTTTTTCCAAAATGGGCAAAAAAACAGGTAGATGTTACTAAAACAGTTAAAACCACATAAAATCTCAGACCAAGGTATTCAGCCAGAATTATGATAATCTGAGAAACTTCAGGACTCTCTGTATATAACCCAGCTATAGACTTAAACTTGTATGTGACCCATGCCTTATTAAATGACACCTTAATTTGAGGACTTCTAAGTACTTTGAATCTTGATCATTGAATCTAATGTTCTTTTAACTTCTTTTAACTTCCTTCTTTATAAAACATCAAAGTGCAAAACTTATTTCAAAGAGCCAGTCCTTTATCAGCAGTTAATAGCTCAGTTCTGCTGTGCATACGCAGGCAAAATTCTCATTGAAGTCAGTGTCTAAGTTCAGAGAGTTCCTTTTCACTGGATCGCTTTAAAGAAGTATGGAATTACTGTCCCAGAAAGTATATGGCTCAAATTAACTTGCCACAGCAGTTAGGTTCAGGGACTACAGACTGGGGACTGGTGGAATTTATGACTGAGTAGGTCCATCAAAGCCATATGGTCTGGGAAGCTTAAGAAAGCCAGGGTAGATGTGGAAGAAAACTGGCAGCAAGGAAAGAAACTTGGGTGCCATTGTGGTGATTTAGAAGCAATTCAAGGATGGCCCTGGACTTAGACATCTAGAAAACTTCCCATTGTGCAGAAGCAACTACAAGCAGTATATACTATGTGTTGAGCTGAAGCTGTATGGAAATGCTCACTGAAAGGTTAATGCAACTCCAGCCAGGCAAGTGTTTCCATTTACTTAGCAAAGGATAATAAGAGACCTCATTCTTTGGTTGGCCTTAGACCCTGAAGACTGACAGGTTGTCATCCCTCTACCTAAGGGTACCAAGAGGTGCCTAGAAAAGGAAGATGTTCGTCATGTTCTCCCAGCTGCCCTCCACTGTCATGAATATCTTGTAGGGAAGCTGGATATAGCTAGAATTTGTAATGCCTTCAGGACAGAGGATTTAGCTGCAGCCTGCCAAGATGCTACCCTGTGAATGCCTGCTCTTCACATCTGCTGGAAATAGCTTCTTCCCGCTTTTGCTATTTGAATCTAAGGTTGTTGGAATAACAAATGAGGAATTAGTCCTAATCCAGCATATTATACCAAGCACATGGTGACAGTGATTTAACATATTAGCCCAAGACCATGATGGAAGTGAGCTTTCCCTCCTAGATGGAACTGTAAGCTGAGCAGATAAAGCATGGTCCCACTGTGGTTTCTCCTTGCCAGCTGCTGCCCAAGGCAGCTGCCTGTGATCCCAGTTCCCTGCCTTCGCCCTGGAAATTCCTGGGTGAAGGAGGCAGTTTCATCGCTCCTTCAGGGCAGTAACTACTAGATAGATTTCCCTACAGGTCTTTGTTTAGGCAGTAACTCTGCGTTTCAAGTGTGTTTCACTCAGCAAATTATATTTAACACTGTAATATGAAAGTTGTGCTTGTAATATGAGGACAGATATTCACCTCCATGGTAAGCAACAGCTCTTTGCCATGTTACACCACGGAGAACAATTTATAAAGAGAATCAATTCAATTAACAGATAAATAAAACCGGTGATATGGATAGTCATCTAAACATTATAACTGTTATTAATCTTGTTGTCCTTCTGGAAATTGTGAAATTTTTCTGAAAATAAATTTGCATGCGATCTTTTATATTTACTAGAATGTAAGACTAATGAAAATATCCACATTGTTTTTCACATATCATATATAATACTTGTCTTCATTTTTGAAAACTTGTGATTATTGTATAACTTCCCAAATTATTCCATTTGGAAGCACTGCTTTCATTAAGACCACATCTCAGTTTAGGTTCTTTATTAATGCTCAAGTTAAGGTCCTATGTGGAGAAGACAGTAAACACTTGTAGTCACATGGATTAACCAGGATCATAACTGTAAATCACCTTTGGAGTTGGAAGCATCTTGTGCTCTACAGCAGACATCTCTGAGGAAGCTTTTCCACAGTAGCAATGATATCAGCTGTTAATTGGTATAACAGGCAATTCCTAATTATTTTGTAATATGTTTCACTTTGGCTATTTTTTGTTGTTATTGTTTGCATGAACCGATCATGGTAATGCTTTTGTTAAAGTTAACTGTGGACTGAAGCTTGTGTTATGCAATAGAGAACTACTCCACTTTTTCCCTCCTATCTCACTTCATGCATGATTTCCTGAGTTTGATCATGTGTTTTCAGGCATGGAAATGGCTGTCCTTGCCTTATTAAGACATTGACATGAATATCGCTGGAGGAGCAAGGAAAAGCTTAAACATTGAAATGAGGCTTGGGACTGAAAGTTCTTGTCTCATTCATTTATTTGCTGGTGGTGGGGTGTGTGTGGCATAAAGGAGATTCAATGAATACTGCAAGTCAGAGACTGTATATGAATCTAGGTATTCACATACAGACAAATATTTATATACTTTTAGTATGAGCTTACTGTTGAATCAGAGGTTGGAGATGAACATTATTCATTGGTGGTAAAAGATATCTACCTCTATTCAAGAAAACATATGTATCTACTATCTTGCTTGAAAGCTTGAAGAACTCAATTCTCTGTGTAGATACCAGGTCACTTTTGTGTCCACTATAATGCTCCTGGATGTCCTCTCATACCTCATCACAGGCTCTGCTCTGTCCTCAACCCTCACTGCTTGCGTTGCCATACAACTGTTATAGGAAAACTCTTCTGCACATTCCAACGACCTCTGGTTTAAAAAACAACAAATTCCCAAGGCCTTTCTAGATTGATACAATTCAGAGTGAACTAACAGTCCTGTGTATCACATTCTTCCCGGCTTCCTCTGATCCGAATGCAGTAAAAAGCACAAAATAAGCAGAATCCGAGACTGGCTAAAGCAAGTCTCCTGAAAGGGACCACTCATGTTCTTCATGACGTGAGGAGATGGTATTTCCTTGGTAGTGAGTTCCAGTGGAGTGCTACTTCAACTGAGAAAATACGTGTGTAGCACCTTGCCATTTCACCTCCAGCATCAGCCTCTGGCACAGCTCCTGATTCTGCCAGGGAACTGAGCAGCTTTCTTCCTGGCGGTGCAAAACTGTCCAGTCTCCTCTTAGTCTTCTGCCATAATGAACTAAGGAGGTAGAGTTAAGTTTTTCCCTGCAAGCTGCTTTCGCTGATTCTTGATTCATTTGTTCAACTTTTTATGTATGTAGATGTCCTTTCTAAAATTGGACCTTCCAGACACTTGCCTGAAATTTACTACGATTAATAGTAATCCTGGATAAATGTTTTAAACTCAGTGGTTTTGTGTGTTTCATGCTCTGAATGCTCAACTTGAGAGGCCAGAAGGGGCCTGGATCTTATGGAAACACATGCTTCTCTTTTTGAAATGTCTAAACCTTGTTTACAAACAGCATCACCAAAACACAGTTACCTCTGGTGCTGACAACAGCGATCAAAAAGTCACATAAACAATGAAAGACTGGGGAAAAAGCTAAAGTTTTGGATAAATATATGAGGGCAAGTAACAGTTCCTATTAAAAGATCCTATGGTACTTTTCATATTCACTGAGACAAGACCTTATTTTTTTAGACCTGCATCTGAATGACTCAAACACAAGTAATCATGGATGCGTGTAATTTTTTCCCCTCCTCCTGCTTGATCCCAAATTTAAATCATAATGCTGAACTCATGACGTCACTCTCAATCATTTCCACATGGTTTCACTTGTAGGATCAAAAAGAAGGTGAAGCTCTCATGTGTCAGCAGAAAGCTGATTTGGGGGATGGCAAGATAATTCAATGAAATTTCTAATAATGACAAGAAGACCTCAAGGAAGCCTGCAGGTAAAGTACTTTTCTTTTTCCGTAAATATTTGTTCTGCCTCAAATTTACCACATTGGTAGAGGTGCGGTTTTAAAGGGGATTGTGCTGGTAAGGACATCCCGAATCTTCAGATGCTCCGGTTCCTTTAGAAAGTATTTTCTGAATTTAAAATCCACAGGTGAATTCCAGAAAATAAACCTTAGTGATAATCAGGGTAAGATAACTGCATGTTGGGTTGTCCAGCTTCATATATCCATTTTCTCTGGTACATTAGCTTTCTAAAGGTGGCATTTTGGCTCTGATCGAATGGAAGGGCAAAGGTTAGCGCATGTGAGGCTGTGGCTGCTGGAAAAGAGAACAACCACCACAATGGTGGGGAAAGGCAGGCCACCAGCGCTAGGCATGGAGAGATGTGGGAAACTGGCAAGTAGGAAGAGGATGTCATTTTTTGAGAAACCAGGAAATGAGCTCTGCATTCAAGCATTTCTATTTCTGGTATAAGAATTGCAAATATCGCAGGAGATATTTGATACTGAGATGAGGAAATATGTGTCAGGCCTTTTAGTCTTAAGCTTTTGTTTTTGCATGGGCTGCTTTTGTTCAAGCAAGTAACAATGGAAAAGAAGGGATTTGAAAAAAAAAAAAAAGAAAAGGCTTCTGCACAGCATTTCCCGAACTATTTTTCCCGTGCCCCTCTCCCAAGTGAACTCTATGGTCTGTGACCCTTCGCTCCCCCTTTCCTTCCCAGCTCATCCAGCATTCAGGACTACAGCCGCTCATCTCAGCTTGCAGCCCTGCCAGTATCTTTCGTACCCCCCTTTCTTTCCCAGAGGGTGAGTCCTAGTTTGGGAACCACTGTTTCCACTGGATTTCAGTTCCTGGCAACATATCTGTAAAATACTTGGACCAAAAGGGAGCTGTTCCCCAGAGACTGTGATGCTAATTCTGCAGTGTGGGGCTGGTGTGAATTCAGAGCAAATCTCCTGGCTGCACACCAGCGTCATCCTGCTGGGTCTGTCCTGAGATGTGTAAAGTGAGAAAACATCTACAACACATTTTTTGAAGTGTAGCACCTCACTTTTTTGCCCCTGAGGTTAGCTGAGCTATTTGCTTAGCAAAATGTCTCTGTGCTCATTTCTATTCTGCTGCAGCCCAGAAACATTCTCCTTCTTCTGCCAATAGCCTTTATTAATTCAGATAGTTTTCCTTCAAGTTTCATTAGTTCTATGTTTTAAAGAAGAAATCAACCATTAGCTGGGGGGGGGCGAACACAGTTTTCATTGCTCTTGCAGATCTCTTGGAAGCCAGTTTCTCATCCCTTGGAGGGTGAAGGCAACAGCAATGCTCAGCACTATTTGTTTATCTATCTAAACGTGGATTTTAAAGACTCATTATAGTCATTTGGCCCCAGAATACCAGGTAATTAAAACAAATAGATAATTTCATGGAAATTCTGCTTTTTAGTTCAAAGATTTCTGAGTTACTCGATCAACTTGTCCCTAAAACAGTGTATCCTTCTCCCAGTGTCTGTTATTTCGAGGCTAATGCATATGCGTTAAAACCAGGAAAACAATAGTGAGATGCTTTGGGGAGAGTATGGAAGTGAAGGGAAATCGTTAGTTTTGATCTCAGTGGTAATGCTGGACATAAAGCATTTGCTTGGCCCATTATCATTGACCCTGACTGGGGACACCAGCGTGACAGGTACCTTGTTCCCTACACCGCCTCACATTTAAGACTCATTCATCTTCCCTGCCATGCACCCAAGTTAGGAGAAACTGCTAGGTGTTGTCATGGTCTTGTCATCTAGGGCACCTCACGGGCTTCGCCTTTGTGACAGGAGATGAATTTGGATTATATAGGGAGATATTTTTTTTCCTGAAACCCAACAGCTGCTGCTAGTCACCAGAGATAAGTCTATCATGAACAAAATATGTCACAGTTCCAACCCCATGCACACGAGAGGATTTCTGCCTGTCTCTCCTGCAGTAACGTTGTCTGTGAGAGGCGGCTGATCTTCTCGCACCGGCTCTGCTGCCCGAGGATGCAAAAGGCAGCTCCACAGGGACCGCGGCGAGAACGTCCATCAGAGCACCTGTCAGGCCAGCACTTGAACTTGCAGGAGATGTGGGTGATCGCTAAATTTGTTTCCGAGACTGCTTGCAATATAAGAAGAGACAGTGATAGAACTGCACAGTAAAACAATCTGATGTAAAATCACAGTGGTTTTCTACTTTTTAGAAAGGTTTTGTAATGTGTTTGAACTGGCCACCTGGCTGTCTTTGGCTGCAGTTGCTAATCCTTCAATGTCCTTCACTGGTGTCCTTGATACTCTAAATTAGCTAATATTTTTAGAAAATTTCAATTTTTATTTTCAATTATGCCATGGATATATCACCAGATATTTTTCATGTCAGTGTGATTAAAGTGCCTAATCCCCTCAGAGAAATTTACAATTATTTAAACCACTGTTAGAATTCAGCTTTAAGATTTAGGAGAGTAAAATCTGAGTAAATTTACGAGGCAGCAATTTTTACAAAAGGTTTTTTTCAGTCTCTTGAAACATTGGGACAGATCCTTTGCAGAGGCAAACACAATGCGAGTGTTATACTGTTACGGGAGGATGTCTTCTGCATTCACAAAACTGAGGTGCCCCAGGAGTTGGGTCCCCAGCCAACAGCTGAAAAGACTGTGACAGCAAAGCAGTCGTGTGCCCCGACCTGGTCCTGGGGACAACTGAGACTGCATCCATGTGTTTAGGAAGGGTCAAAGGGATCCAGTTCTCACCCTGTGGACAAGACATGAGCCTTAATTTGGGATGGAAAGTACCCTCAGCAGTGACTGCTGCTTTTGAAAAATTACCAGAATTTAACTCCAGTAAAATAGCCTTCAGAAAACCCCATATATGAAGGGCTTTTTCCTGGGAGGTCTGTAATGTCATTTTGCTTGTGGAAATTAAGAAGTTCAGAAAATGCAATCAGTGAGTAAAAAAGATTAAGTGACCTAGCCAATGCATTATGTTCATAAAAGCATTATTTTCTGACATCATTATTGCATCTTTCCCTATGTTTTTCCATATATTCTTGACTTTTCACCAAACAATATATAGTGGATCTTATATATGTTAATATTCGGATCTAATAACTATTGAGCTGTATTAATTTTCAATTTGCTTAAATGAGGTACCAATCTAGGTCCATGTTTCTCAAAAATATTATTGACATAACTTATTTTTAATATGTACTATATTGTACAATGTGTATAAGCAAACTTTCCAGGGATTTTTTTTGTGGTTTTGTCTTTGTGATTATTAATATTCTAAATATAAAAAGATGCTCTGTTCTTTTTGTATTATTGTTTTTTTTTTAATTATTATTTGTTCTCTTGAGAGAGAGAGGTTGAAATTTCAGAGCCACAAAGGGCTTCCATGTATTTGGGAGTCAGATTTCTTTTAGAAATGTAAATATAGTTATTTTCAAATCTGAAGGGCCTGCAAAAAGTGTCTGGGTTGTTAGAATGAATTGCTAAATTATATGTACAGGTGTTAAGTGTTATTACATCACAGCATGAGTGTAGGAAATGAGATCACCCAAAGGTACCACAGGCACTGAAGAACTGGGTACTGCAACTGTATTTATCTCCTGGTTTGAAATCTTCCCCTGTTAAAACCACTCATTAACTATTCTGTTGAATGCTGTGAAGGAGACCAGGCTGGGGTGGAGGGCTACAATGAATTCAAACTGAGTTTTCAATTAAAATCCGCACTCTGTTCTGTTTCTGATAATCTCTAAATTCTTTTGAAGAAATGATCATTATGACTGTGTTTAATCTGTTTTCAAAACAGACTGTGAAATAGCCATTGTGTATGCACCTTCTGTTTTTATAACTTCTGCGCTTTGATATTGTAATGGATGCAAGTGGGTGCAATTAAATCTTTATTTGGAAACTTACACCAAAGCAAGTCATTCAGAAGAAAGCCACCAATGTGCTTTGACTCTGGATTCTCACACATATTTGCAGTTACAATCAAAGCTTTTGTTCTGTTAAACTAACAAGGGCTGTTTAGCATAAGAAAGAGTTAACACAAGCTGCCTTAGATTGTGCTAATTTCAGGAATAACACTTGAATGGGGAAAAAAACTGCAGAAAACTATGCTATTCAAATAAAAATGATCATTTTTTACTTTAATAAGTAACTCACCATAAGTAGAAATTTTATTGTTAAAAATGACTGATGATATGTCAACTATTACTGTCGTTCAGTGATCAAATACCTCTCTCCTGATTTTCTGAAGTTAAAGATCACAAGAGAGTAGATCAGATCTTTAGCTCTGACTGCCTCTGAAATGGCCAACGAACTCAGCGACTTCCATTTGTTGGGATTTTACATCAGCACATGAGACAGGCGGGGACCAAGATCTGCAGTTAGCTCTAATGCCTGGTTTGTTAATTGATCTTTATTGCTAGCACTGCCACACAGCTACTGATCAGCTATCACACATCACTATGTGTCATTCAGGTACTGCTGTCTTAAAACCTAGCTGTGGATTCATTTATGTGAAAGGATATTTTGTAGAACGATAAATTCGATTCATTTCAGTGAAATGTTTTGTCTACTTGGTCCCACTGCAGGGCCAGGCTGCAAAAGCACAGAGCTTGGTTCAGGCTGGCAGCTGCTTCTGGAAAGGCTACAGGTCAAAAGGTTTTTTCTTTTGCTCAGAGACTCTTAAATAAAAGAGAGAATCTTAAATGCAATAAAAGATGGTGTGTATATGTATACATATATCGACATATATATAAACCGTAATTTCTTTTCTTCTTAGAAAGTTCAGGTAGACCGTTTTACCACTTATAAAGCAAAGTCATGGTAACACACAGTGGGTGTAGTCAGGTGTAAAACCCCTTACAGCAGGCTTAAAAAGTCTATATTCATTTATCTGGAAAATACCATCTTGCCCACCTTGAGACCCAAAAAGAAAATTTTGAAAGGGCGATTTTCGGCAGAATACATCTCCAGCACAAGCCAAGGCTATTTATGGTGTTCCTATATCAGGCTATCTTCCTGACAAGAAAGGTCAGACTCTTCATGTCTCTCAAACAAACATGGCAGAAACACTAACTTGAGTCTAACTCTATCACTATGAGGAAATCAAACTCAACTTCACTGAATACTTCTTTATTGTCAATGAGACTGGTTTAAATTGCACCTGGGCTAATGCCTAAAAAAAGTGCCTGTTTTCTGGTGATTGCCTTTTGAGGGCATTCAGCATCTCAGGGACGGGCCTCATCTCCTGTTGTAGGACAACTGCCCATTAGTAGAGCACTTTCTGTCCCTAGTGCTACTCTTCCGCAGATGATGGTTGTAAAGCGTCTCCAATGTGACACGCCTGGAGTTTGTGTGAGTTCCAAAGTTTGATTTTAAGATCAGCTGAAGCCCATTTAAGGTGAGACTGTTTCTGAAAGAAGATGTGTTTTCTTCCTTTTCTTACTTGTCTGTACATTTCTGTGTCTTTTCTTGTGTCGACACTAGCATTTTCATAGCTTTTGATCTGATTAAACCTGACAGAAATTTACCCACCAAAAAAAAAAAAAGTAAGCGGTCAGCTAATGTTTATGTAAAGACCTCAGCAGGAACAAGAACAGGGAGGAGCAGAGCAAGGGAAAAGGATGGAGTGTGGCTTCCAGTGGTATTTGCTGGATGTGAACCTGCCCTCTGAAACTGCACCATCTGCAGCTGGAGTGCAGCTCCCAGCTGCCTCTGTGGAGCTGTTGTTGAACTGTGTGTCAGATCACAGCCCTTACTACAGTTCTTTTGCAAATTCTGTTTTTTTGGTGTAAAAGCGACTCGCTGATAGCATTCAGTTTGAAGAAATGTCAGAAAGGCCTTGGATTTATTCAAGTGTGGAATGAAAACAAATTTCAAAACTAGTTGCAAAATGGCATTTCTGTCCTTTTTTTAGAACCATGTGTACGGACTTGGAAAGAGAATGAGCCAACTATAAAAATATTCTGAATTCCTTGAGACTGTACAGAAGTAAGAATGCCTCTGCCTTTTATACTTGTCTAACTGACCAGGTTCCACCTTCCCACTGATCGATATCAGAATGAAGGAAAAGGAAAAATATTTTTCCCTCCCTTCAACCAAATGTGGAATTCAAATAAAACGAAAATAAACCAGCCAGGCAAATATTACAACTTCCTGCTCCGGTCCTTTTAAAATTCAGCTTCACTGACACTAGCTTGGAAAAGATTCAGTGCCCCAAATTGCCACTGAAAGTAAATAATAATTATATTTGCCATAAGAGGAGGTTTTGGGTAAGTGTCAGCCTAAGGACAGCAGATGGGACTATCAGTTGGGAGTTTGCTTTTGCTGCTTTTGCTTGGACAGAGGAAGAGAGGAGAGAGAAGAGCTGAAGGGTTCCTCTGGCCCATGGTGGCACCAGGAGGAGCAAACATTGTACCAGCCAGACTTCCACTTTGCCCTTTTCACTCCTGCACCTCTCTTCTCTCCCGTGTCCCTTCCCCTTTAGTGGTCACAGTCTGGGAAGCTGCAAGGGGCTGCCTAAGTAGAGGCAGGGAGGGTGACTGGGTGGCTGCTGTGTTAGAGTGCAGTAGGGGAGCGCTGTGGGTACCAAGAGGCAAAGAAGGGAGCCATGAGGATGAGGAACAAGATCCTCTTGTGCTACGGGAGTTGAAGAGAACGTGCAGAGGTGGGCAGACTGTCAGAAGGGTCAGGAATCTCTTTTCTCACCTACAGCCTTTCAGAAATGCCACAGCCAGCAGGCTCTGCAGCCCAGTGTCTTTTTTCAGACTCTGTCTTTTGTGAAATGCCCCCTGAAATGTGTGGAACCCTGTTAGCACTGTTTTCCTTCAACTATTCCCCTAAAACGTTTCACTAACCCCTCGAAAACCTTTCCCCTTCTTTGAAAACCTTCCAGCTCCTTGCTGCCCAGCTTGAATGTCCTCAATCACTTTTCCTTTCCTAAAATTTAACTAATACCGTCCTGTTCTCTAAAGCACCATGACTTTTTCCACTATTTCTCCCCCAATTTTTTCTACCACCAGTACAACACTGAAATTTGCCTCTGCTTTCTTCATGCTTGGTACAACACAATTACATCTAGTCCAGACAACTGAACAACCTGTTGCTTAATAGACCTCTCAAATGGCATCACTCGTGCCTGCCTAAACTAGCTCTGCCTGGAAAGAAATGACATTTCTCTTCTTTTTTGTCACTGAAGACCGCCATCAACATCGATACAGGACCCACACCTATTCTTAGGACTTTTTATACATCCAGAGGGATTTTTCTGACCTGCAAAGTAATCATGATGTCACCCAGCAACTCTCCACCCCACGTTAACAGTTCCCTCTTGGCCTTTGTCAATATTACTTTTCAGTTTTCACTCTGTCCTCACTTTTTTTTTCCCTTACTGACACAAGATGTGAGACATAGATATTTTCAGGAGGTGAACTAGAGGCTTTGGCAGTGGACTGAGGACATTCTGGGCTTTTGGCACCTAGAAAGGGAATGACAAGTGGTTTGGGTCAGTGAGATAAACATATTTACTTTCTTTTTTTCTTAAAGTAGCTGGCTGCGTTTGAATTGTTATCTAAAGGTCATGTTTATAAACTCACTATTTTATTTTTCAGTCTACGATATCCTTGATTTAGGCCCAGTAACAAGGATTTAGATGTAGATACTATCTATACATGTCTACACATATATTTTTAGGGATCTATATTGGTATTTAAGTCGTTCTCCTGTGTAGGAAAAGGCACTGGTGGCACCCGAGACAGTGCTAGGAGAACTTGTCTCCAGCAAATACATTCTCCCATGCAATAAATACCACCTTATCATTCTTTTAGTGACTTGGGGCTGTATCATTACTTCAATATGTGCTTACCTTAGGTGTTATGACTACATCAAGATTTATGGTCAAGAGGGCCTTGAGTGAGTCTGTCAGTTATTACAGCTGTATTAGCCTACCTGTTTACTTGTAGGTGCTGGTTACCTTAGGTGCCAATTTCTTTGAGGTTAATTGTCTTAGCAGGTGCAGCTCTGAAGTTAATTATATATGAGGCAACCTAAGCATATTGGCCTGTTTTCTCAGTGAGAACAGAAGAAGTGAGACTGAAAAGGCTCTGTTACCATATAAAAATTGCTATGCAGAGGTATAGCTGGTCCTGCAATGTGTCTGGTATTTCTTTTCCCAAATACTCTCATCATTATGTCTGAGATGAGATCACAAAGGGGTTAAAATAAATACTTTCCTAAAGTGTTATGGGAATTGCTGATGCTTTGTTGTTATAAAAATAAAAGGGCTACAGGGGCTGTTGCTTCCTTCACTCACTAGAAAAAATGAATCTGTATGTTACACTATGTGAATTCCCACGCTGTGTCCAGACTAACATCATGAATGTAGTTGTTTTTTTAAGAAAGTGGTACCTGGACTATAAGCAACATAGAGGCATAGTCAAAGAGGGAAATGGTAAGACTGAACTGTCATGATTAAAGTTTTACTGATTTTGGGGAGTTTAAGCTAGGAGTCATTCAAGTCCTAAGGTCCTTGTCACTGCATTTTTTTCAGGCTGGAAATTTTCAGTGAGGGCAAAGATGAGAATCATGTAAGAGGGAGGGACTTTAAGATGACCATTGGTCATCAGTTTACTAGTAATTAACATTAAAAGTTATGAGACATTCTGACTTTTAAATTGTTGGCATTTTTTCTGTTTTTGTTAAGTATTGGATGGTTTACCTCAAACTTTTTCAGTAATGAAATTGAACTCTGTCCAAAAAATGTGAAGTCAGCACAAGTTCTGAGAGTACATTGCTCACTGAGTTCTCACACTTAAAAGCCTTATAGACTCCATATATACTCTCCCTTTAGCGCTTTCCCTTCTGCTGAGCATGGGATCACTGATGTTGTGCTGACTGGGTAAGTCTGTTGATTTTCTTGCCTTTATTTTCCAACTGTCTGGTGTGTTGAGCTCTTCCCAGACTCACTGATCACTTGTTTACTGTGCTGGAGTTGGAACTCTTGGCCAACTGGCAGCTGAGAAGGGAAGAACCACAGCTTCTCAGTGCATTAAATTGTCATATTAGGCTCTAGTTTGGAAAAACTTTTGCTGGCTTCGTATTCTTTTTCCCTAAGCATGACATGACAAATATGCAAGGTTTTCGTTTGTTGTTGGATTTTTTTTTCTTCTTCTTTTTTATTTTGGTATATTAAAAAAAAACAAACAAACAAACAAAAAACACACAACAAACAAGAGCAACAACAACAAACTAAAAAAAAAAAAAAAAACCAACAAGAAAAAACCACCAACACAACCCTGTTTAGCTATGACAAATCTAAACAGCTCTCCTGCTAGGGTAAGAAACATCTTTTTTTCATTATTGCAATGGCCTTGCTTGGTACTGAATTACTATGCAACCACTTCTAAGGGAGTTACCTTAGAAGAAGGAACAACTGAGGAGAATGAGTGTTTTTGGAGAGGATGTAAGTGAAGCAACGCAAATTTGGGACTGACGATCATTGCAACCGTTAATCTTCTGAGGGGTAAGTGATAGTCATTACAACAATCTGACAAATTCTAAAGCACTGTGATGAACTGGGTCAATTATGAACTTGCACTCTATCCTCTGTTCTAGTTACTCCTCAGGAGAACTATTTTTAACATTGCAGACCTGAGATAAATTGTAGTTGGGTACAACTTCCATACCATCTGATTCGGTTGCAGAGAAGATGGAGGAGGGCAGGAGAGCTTCCTTTAAACATTTAAGAAGGCTAAACTCTTCCATCCCACAACAGCCATGCACAGGCAGGTGCAGTTGTGAGTCTGGAAATGCACTCTGAATGCATTTCTAAAACAGTTGTTTTGTACCTAGCAGATGTATGGATTCATAATTACAGAGTACATGTATATGTCCTTATACATTACCCCAGAAAACATGGAAGTTGTTCTGGGACACCCAAACAAGCATCCATGCTTCTGTGATACAGAATCCTGCATTTTCCTGTACTTGCACTGTATGTAACTCACTGAATCTTTCAGTATTTTTGGCACATTAACCTTATTGTATTTTTACACAGAACAATCTTTGTTGGAATATTATGTTCAAATGAATGGATTTGAACAGGCAAAATAAGGAGAAAGCTACCCCAGCACATATTTGGTTGCATGTCCTAAAGTTATCTATTTCTTCCTCCTCCAGACAGATTTTAGAAGAGTTGATCTTTAACTACACCACTCAAAGCTCTCCAAGTTTGATAGGTGCACTCTAAGAGCCCAGTAAAGCAATTCAGAGGACTGAAGTGAAGGAATGTCTGACTCCTGAATCATGTTTGGCCTTGGGCATGGGCTTTCAACATGAGGGAACACACAAAGGTGCCAGGAGAATGCTTTCAAAAGACCATGTATCTGTGAAATTTAGGTGACTCCAGGTTAGGAACCGGCTGAGCATATTTTTGCACAGAATATGGTTTGGGATTTAGCATTCAGATTTTATATGAGGCCATGTCTGACTTTGGAATGCCTACATGTGGAGAAAAATAAAATTCACTGCTGACTTCAGTAGCACCTGCTGTGTACTCAATACTATTGACTAGACCATTTTTGCTTAGGCTCCTGAATACGAATTTATGAACCAACCTTTAAAAGTCTTGGCTGAAGTTCTTAAAAGGAGTTCATCTCTCTTTTACTACCCATGATGAGGCCCCAAACCCCACCAATAGCTAAATTCTTTGAGAAAGAAATAACAGCTGTACCACACTAAATCATGGGTATACTAGGCTTGGCACACTCCAGTGGTGGAATATAGTAGATGCTTGGGGTAAAGTGTAAGAATAGGACAAGCAAGGAATGATGCTTGTCCAGGGTCCTCTCCAGGCAGTTCACATATTCCCTGTACCAGAAGTTCTGTATTTTGATTTGGTTGCTATGAGTAGATTTTTTTTTCCATGAACTCCCCCAAACACCTGAATACATGTAATTGTTTTTCTCCACTGCATCCTGCAGCAAGGAATTCCAAGTCTTCACTGTGCTACATATGAAGAAGCATATCTTTCTGTGCTGCACAGAACCTGCCATTTGCTGGGATCTTTGAGAGAAACATTTGTTGATATCTCCTTCTTAAGTACTTTTTTTGCCACTCAGGATTTTAGAGGCCTTTTTATTCATCTCTTTCTTTGGTATATCACCCAAGCTCAACATGAGCCTCTACGTGCATGCAGTTTAGACTAGAATTTGACTTTGGACTTGTCATGTTCTAGGGCCTCTCCTGTTCCTATATAAACTCTTCAAAACTAATTGGATACAGGGTAGACTTAAAATGATTCAAGGAAATAAAAAAAGGAGACTATTCATATTGACAGTGGAGGTAGAGTGAGGTTGCTGCAGGAACCATGAAAAATCCCCTTTAATTACTTTCAAGAGCTGAAAATGCCAGAGTTGAGAATTACATGAGGTTCTTGAGCAGAAGTGCACATGTGCGAATGTGTATGTATGTTTGCACAGACACACAAAACTGTCAAGGCCATCTGTGCTAGAGGAAAGGTGGAGAGTTTGGTCTGGGCAAGGCTGGGTGAAGTTCAGTGCCCTGGCTTAAAGACGCTGCTGGCTACCAGGGAAACTAATTAGATCTAATAAGTAAGGGACATGCTAACTGTGGGAACAAAACAGGAGTGATTATTTCTCAATATCACAATTACTTCCAATTAATCTTATATATTAGGATTGTCTTGAATTACTTGTGTAAAGCATTATTCACTTTGTTACAAGTCTTATCTGAGTGGGGTCAGTCTGACCTTAGCAGTTAACAAGTTTAAGAGTCAGCTTGAAAACCTGTTTTATGATGTATTATTACAACAGTATTTCAGGTACAACTGTTCCAGCGCAGCTTTCATTTCAGCCTTTAAATCCTAAACTCTTTGCAGATGGCAGTCTGGATACAGGAGAAGTGGCGCAAAAGGCTGTTACAAAGTGTCATAGCAAACTAGATCTGGCTCCAGTCATAAGAGTAGCGGTTAAATTATCCCACAACATCAGCAGTAGCTTTTATGTGAAAACACAGTCATGCGCAATGTTTGAGGGCTATTGCTAACATTGGTTTTGGTGATGAAAGTTTGTATTTCAAATCCTTGAAGAGTCTTTGAAGATTTGTGTATGTGCGTCTCTGTGTACAAAACACGCAATTAGGGGTCCTTTTAACCATGTCAATTTTACACTACTGTGACTTGACGGGCATCAACAGAGGCATCCCTGACTTATGCAGGCAAAATAAAGAAAAGAACTGGGCCTGTACATCATATGAATGCCCAGTATCTTCTTTACGTATATTTATACACAGATAGAATACATGCCATTGTGTAAGCATACACACAGCACAACATAAAATAATCGCACTGCACATAACTGTCATTCATGTTGGTTAGCAGTATCTAGAGGCTAAATGCTGTTGAGTTTGCATCTCATCTGACCAGTATCAAACAGAGCAGTCATGAGTTGAGCTGCATTTTATTCAATGAGTCAGTACATAGGATGATACAGCACAATTTTTCTGGGCTTTTTGATATTTCACATCTCTGATAACTATACATTTTTAATGCAGAATTACTAATACAATACTAGTAAGAATCACAGCTAAAGAGAATGTAAATTAGTTTAATAATGTCTCCAGGGCTTTCCAAGTGTGTAAGGTTATCCATCCTGTTTACAGACCACAGTCTGCCAGAGTGAAACAAAATCAAACCAAACCCTTGCCCTGAAGACATAATTGGCACTGTTCAGAATTTTACAATACCCCAGGGGCAGTAGTTGCATCCCTAGTTCACCACATATTATTGTCAAAAATATTGTTTAGTTGTTTATTTATCTGGAATTAGTGGATTAGGGTGTAATGTTTTCGTAAATACCCAACATCTGTGAAAGCAGCTTCAGTTTAATAGGCTGAAACAAACACGATATAATGACTTTTGGGAAGAATTTGAGCAAACACAATTGCGACTACAGTTTCTTCATTTTCCTTTCTTCTCCAGGTTAATTCTGATAACAGCTAGCGGAGCACAAACCACAACTCTTTAATTTCTCTTTTCATTAAGTATTCGCTTTACCACTAGTGATTCAAAAATAGCCTTGTGTAAGGTGTTAAAGAACAAGTAAGCCAAATCAACATTTCAAGACTCTCATATGGCTTTCATAGAGCTGTGTAGAGTGTCTTTTCACAATTGCAAACCTTTCTTCAAGTTGGATGTTAACACTTTCAGAGTAACTTTTAATGCCAGAACGACGTTCCTCCCTTTCAGTTCAAAGAAAACACAACATCTGTCATAATGTGAAATGTAGATTTAATGCAAGTGTCAAGTCAGGCACTTGGTAATGAGGTAAAACCCCTTGAGATTTTAAGTCTCTCGTCCACACTATCCTATTACAGGGAGGGGAAAGAACTGTTTCTTTGACACTTAGCAGCTTTTCTGTGTCCCTTATCTATCCTTCCCGGACATCTTTTGTAAATCAGCGTATTTTCCTGGCAGTGGCCCTCAGAGCGAGGAAGGTGTGATAAGACTTGCTTTGTGGCCGAGGGAAACTGAGGTACAGACTAGACACAGTCGAGACCTGCCGAAGCCCTTGCCCAGAGCCCCCAGCCCCCGCTTGGCGGGGGGTTTGTTGTGTGCCGAGTCCCGAGGGGAAGAGCAGGGCAGGGAGACTTAAACTCTTGAGCTGCATCCCGCAAGAAAGTCCGAGAGAGCGCGGTCGACAAGCGGGGAAGCAACAGGCTGGTGGCACCGTTTCCCGGAGCGGGGTGCGGGGAGCCCGAGGCGGGAAGCCCGGTGCCGAGCCCGGCGCGGGGAGCCCGTCGCAGGGCCGGGGCGCGGCGCTGCGGCCGGAGCTGTCACAGCAACGCCGCTGGGCACGCCGGGGAGGCCAAGCGTTTACGCCGAGTCGGGGGATGCGCAGGCTCGTGGGAAGGACTTACAGATTTCTGTGCTGAAGTAGAAATATTTACCTTTTGGATCCCTCTCTCTTCTCCCCGCCTTGCCCCCAGGTTTTCCTCCTGCCTCTCTCCGCCATTCACCCAGGAAGGCAGGAGGCAGCCACAGGGTGATCACGGCACCGTAAGAAGTTGAGATTTCGGAATGCAAATGTCACATTGCAGTGCAAATTACTCCCACATTAGCACTTTATCAGGATTTCAAACTCTTATCTTTTCTCTCTTTTAGAAAAGCGTCTCTCGGAAGAGATTGCCCTCAATAGACTCTCCATAAAAAAAAAAAAAAAAGGATTTTAGTGTTGCTCTTGTACTTCTGTGCATCCCACTGTGAGGGGGTCCCAGTGGTCCCTCGGGAATACAAGGAGTTGTGAGAAGTAACACAACTGGCCACCACGCTAATCCACTCCCTCTACCTTCCCGCTAGTACCTCCCCCTTCTGCTCTTTTTTTCAATAGCAGCCCTTTCTCAAAATCTCAGGTTACTTTGCTAAAGAGTTCTCAGCCCTATAGTTTCTGCCCTTGTCTCTGCCTCCAGCTCCTTAAGAGCCACCCAGCCTCAGCGATTGGATTGGGCAGCCCGTCCTGACACACCACTGTGCTGAGTGCTTGAGGACGTGTTTCAACAGATGGTTGGGGTTAGTGTGTGTCATCACACTCGAGTGGGGATTAGGGGAGAGAGGCAGCCTTGCTGGAGCTGTGTGGTCTTCCCCAAGTGTGAGCTGCAAGCAAAAGAAGAACTACCTAGCTTTGAGGGAGAAGAGGGAGGAATCGTTTCCAGCAGCTCAGAGGGAAAAATAAAACCCCACACTTTGTTCAGGTAAAGTAAAAGGCACCTCATGCCTCTCTCTCTCTCTCTTTCTTTTTCCTTCCCTGTTTCCAGAAGAATGCTAGCACAGCACACTTGTCAAAGCCAGTTGCTGCAGCCTTATCAATGCTGCTATTGTACGGCTGACAGATAACAGCGAGCGCAGCCTGATGCTTGGCTGTCTTGAGCGAGCTAACACACTTAACGCAGCTAAGGTCACGCTTTTGAAGGCGCAGATTAGAAAATCTCCTCTGGAGCGGTGGCTCTCCCCGCTGCGGATGCCTGCGCTCGCCCTCCCGCGGGCTTTGCTCGCCGCTCCCGCACACACGTGCTGTGCCCGGACCCCCGGCGCGGGGGACGCGGCAACCGGGTCGTCTCGGTCGCGGTGTCCGCGGGTACAAATGCCTCGGTGTCTCCATCGAGCCGTGGAAACTGCGTGGTCGGGCGGGGGAAGGAGTCGCGGCAGAGCATTTCCTAGATTTTGAGGAGGATGCTTGAGCAGTGTGCAGCCTGTCTGGGGCTCAGCTGTGAAGCAAACCAGAGTGTTTTGAAAGCGCGTTTGAAATGTCTGTAAAGTTTGAAGAGTCCTTTATAGAGACCTGGCTGAGCTTCTGATGATCGGTATGGGGATGATTTGGCTTACACATGGGCTTAAAGTTAAGAGAAAATCGGGAAAGTAGGGAAAGGCAGCCGTACAATGTAATGCTGCTCTTGCAGCTGCAGCAGAGCAGATGGATGTAATTCATTTGCAGATCTGTTTGTGAAAGTTTTACAAGTCATTGAAAACTAAGTAGCATCACTATAATGGATCATTAAAGTCTCGCTATATTTATAGATTCTAAACTAGCGATCTGAAGTGTTAATTAAAAGTAAGCAAAATTTATGTTTAGAAAGGGAGGCAGAAATGTAATTAGAAATTAGTTACGGAAGTACTCTGCTGTGATTGTCACTTAATTCTAGTATTAAGTTCATTGATGTCTGGAATGGGGGAAGCCCAGCAAATTAACTAAGAAGTAAGAAATGTTGTCACTAATTACAGTATGTTAGCTTATCAGAGGATTAAGATGTTCTCATTGTTTTACTCTATATGATCTAGGTGGAGAAACTGGAGGATGGGTTATTTTCCTTTATTTATTTATTTTTAATAAAGATTTACTGTATATATATTCTCTTCCTGTGCAGAGTAACAGAATTATTTGTTTCTTTCACACTACAACAGATCTTCACACTAACTCTCACATACCTGTGGTGCTTATGAATTATTTGCCTCCTACCTGTGAAAGAAATCTAATACTGTCCTCACCATTTACAGGTGAGATATTCTATAAATAATACTGTATATAACGTGTTCTGAAATAAGATCTGTTTAGTAGGCTGTGCAAGGGGATTTATAGCTGGTGTTTTGTGATTTTGGCATTCAACTGCGTAACGATACCCATAAAACCACGTTTCAGGTTGCACATATATTTTTGCCTCAAACCAACATATTTTTTTAAAGTGAGCTGTTCATCCTGTCGGCAGGTTGTTCTCAGCTTGTATTTTCAAACACACATTTCTGTATGAATGTGTCCTCAGAAGTGATGTACATCAATTTCAAACTGAGACTTATTTAAATCTCTAATTTGACTGCATGACCAGACCAGGACTTATATGAATACATTTGACCATTTGTTTTTTCTCTCAGTCCATTCTTTCTCATTGTAAAAAGTGATGGAAACTTTTACGAGCTTAAAAATGAATAACAAACTCAAAGAAAATCCTGGCTATGACCCTATGTTAAAACCTCATATGCTTTGTACAATGGATTTCTCCTCTTTACTCTTCCCAGTCTGTCCTGTGAGAAGCCCAGTAAGCCAGCCTTGATGCACAGAGGCTTAGTCTTCCAGCAAAGCTGAGGTGCAGCACTGTGAGCTGCACAACCCGTTGCTGTCACAGTCTGACTGAAACGCAGCCCTCTCTGTGGGTATTGTCAGATCACAGATCAGATGATCTATAAGAAAACATATTTTTCAAGAAACCGCATAGCTAACTACACTTGCCCAGCTTGTTATTGTTTTACTAGGAAAAAAAAAAAACCTAGTTTCTCTAGCACTGCCAGGAACAGCAAATCATGTTTTTCCTTCCTTTATAATGATGGGGCTGTTTAAAAGACAATGCCCACGGGGCAGTCCAGCTTCTTGTCAAAATGTAATCTACTGTTCCAGATGGTAAACATTCAAAGACATATTTATGGTGACTTCTACATACCTTCCTTTGACATTGGCTTTTTTTTCCCTGAGAGCACTTGTACTGGGTACACACATGAAGTTCCCATTAGCATCCTAGCAGCTGCAAAAGTGTTCAGAACTCACAAAGATGTTCCTCACAGTGAGATAAAAACAATTTGAGGAAAAGATCTGAGACCAATACAAACCTCGGCAGATCCACGATATGCTCAAGGTGAAAAATTCCAGAAGTACAAAAAGATCCATAAACTACTGCATGAAAGCTGTATTACATTTTTGTTGCGGCTAATTCATCTTTGCTTGATATGGAATGCTGAACATACCAGGCATGTCTGTACTATCAACTGTGTTTGTGATGTGAGGGAATCTGCCGTGCACAAAAAGCTGGTGGGTTTCTTTTTTCTGCAGCTAATTAAGACTAGATGGTATAGTGATTGTCTTCATAGAGTTGTTTTCAAAGAGTCACTTTTTTTTTTTTTTTTTTCAATCCTCATTGCTCTGAGCAGTGAGACAGAGCTCAGGAAAATGTTATCCAGCCAGGTTGCATTCTGCCCTGAATTGTCTTAATTATGTGTCAGTTTATTGCTTGTCAGGGGCTTCCTCTTCTTAGCACTTTAAAATCAAGGTGGGCGAGCTTGTTCCATCATAATGTGCAATTTCAATTCCTGTTGTTTGGCATGTCTCCTCGGCCTTTCATTGATTTTTGTCTCCATTTCAGAAGAAAAAAAAAATTATCATTGGTGTAATTTCACATTGCAAAAACAAAAAACCAAACCATGGTGAATTTCCAAACGGCATGTAAATACCTCTTCAAAAAGTAGGCTAAATGAGAGGTCACTAGGGAAAAAAAGCATATAGGAATCCAGAAGTATCCTAGAGATGGCAGGTATCAGTGTGAAAATTATTGAACAGCTCTTATTCCAGTCAGGAACTGATAAAACATTTTATTAAAAATGTTGTGATGCTGGGCACAGTGTTTCCAAATGTGGAAGCCATTATAAAACCCACACTCAGTGGAAGTTAGACAGCTATCAAAAACACATTTTGAAAGATTTGCAAATTCTGTTCTGCCTAGATCACTTCATTGCAGACTGTTTCGACAGTTTTCAGTTTATTATCTAGCTTTGTTTAACTTACTGCACTTGGTGTTACATGTTTGTTCACGCACGATCAGAGCGTTTGAGCCTTGTGTAATGGCAGGACTCATTCTTACCCAGACAAGGCTGGACACTTGTCACAGATGTCATGGGAGACATGGGTTCCATGATTTCCTTAGCTTCAGAAAGGGCTTTGGGGGATTTGTGTTTAAGTGGGAAGGCAGACTGATGTGATAACAATTGAGAAAGCTCCTTTCTGAGTGCCTTGAGAGCTGCAGTGTTCAACAGAGAACAAGGGTCCCGTGACAACTCTGCGGTGACACAGAAAGAATCCAATTAGTGGCCACTCCTGCTGTTGATACCAGATCCCTCCTAAAAAATTTCCACCCTTACCACCCTCATTGTAATCCCATCCACGACACTGATAATGGGATCAAGAGTGTGCTTTCAGATTGCCTGTTTAAATTTTAACTGCTGTTTTAGGAGATTTTGAGGATATTAAATTAGAAGGCACTGAATAGCACAGCTCACAAGAGAGCTACGTGACACACGTGTCACCCAGCAGTTGTCTTTCTCATACTAGACTTTCCTAACACCTCCATCACAGGTAGAGCTGCTGTAAAGGGGCTACAGATGGAGTAGGGTGACTGAGGGTGTATGTACACAGTGAATACTTGAGTTGCGGCTATCCCTGCACTACAATTATCTGCAGACCTTGTCCCTACATGATTACAGGTGTGAAAAGCAGTGGGAGAAGGGAGTGGCAGGTGATACAATCCTCTTGCTGTGCCACTGTAGTGGCAGCAAGTCAGCCTGCTTCTCCCCTTAACAAGTCCCAAAGCATCACTCTGCCTTCCCAGCTAGACCAGCAACCTAATATTCCCCCCCAACCCCATCTTTTTATTTGTCTTTCAGTTTTCTTGCTCCAACACTAATCCACCTTTTCCAAATGATCAGAGTAACTCTTCTCTTGTTCTTACCAAACAGGGTGTCTTGAACACCATCATGTATTTGTAGGGGATACTCTAAAGTGGAAAGACTCCAGGCCTTCACCAGTGTCACCTCAGAATGCAACACAGTAATATATGATTTGCCAAACCAGACTCTTTTTAGCTGAATTATTTTAGCATATTTCAGTTATGTCAGTAGACTCCTTTTGAGAGCCTGTGCAAGATCTTTGCTTTAGTATTGCTTTTTCATGCTCAAAATCTATTGTTAACTGATAAAAGTAATTACTTTTTAATTTTTGGTATCTTAAGACTTTGATTTTCTGAGAAAAATAATACTTGTTTCATCTTCTGGTTTATGCATTGCACACAGCAGTATCAGTGATTTCCCAGAACTTTAATTTGTGCCTTCAGAATCTACTTAAAAGGTTTGGTAAGCCTTTGTTACTGGGTGTGCTCTATTAATCCTGGAGCTCTGAGCCTTTCCAGCCTTAACCATCACTGGTGATATGGTTACAGTGAAACATTTTTGTAGTAGTTGACCTTTTCACCTAAGATTTTCTCATGGCTTTCTTAACATTTTTGTTTTAGTTGTTTTATAGCAAAAATTAACTTACAATTAACTGTAATTCGACCTTGTAGCTTTTATACCTCCCTGCAAAATTAATAATATTGCTGGAAATGCAAACAAAAATACTCTTTTTCAACAATTTTATCACAGGTTAGTGTGAGGATGCCATCATCATATTCTGGAAGATTGCTAGGTTTAGTATAGTGCTATGGAAATCCAGACTCTTTTGTAGATCAATGCTAGATTATCCACAGTTTTTTTTCATAGAGATTCTAAATGGAAGCAAAACACTGAAAGTTAATACTGTAATGTTTTTTTCTTTGGTTCGTTTTTAATCTCCTGATGCTGTTTGAGTGTAATGATGGTATTGCATGTCACCATTTCTCTATATGTGACGAACTCATCTTAGCAAGAAGAGGAGCTGCTCCACAGCAGCTATATTTTTGTGGTGCTTCACAGGAGGTGAACTCTGCTTAGAAAGCCCACAGAGGAGATGGGGAAGCCTTTGGCACTAGAATTTTGGAGAAAAAATGTAACAGGGAGCTGAACATAGGGATTTTTTTTCTTAAAAGCATCCATAAAAAACAAAACAGTGGTCTGTTCCAGTATTGTAATTGCAATGTGTCAAGATGTTCATTATTGTAGCATGTGCTACGCTTAAAAACAGAAAAATGTGTTACCAAGCCCATAAATGTCTGCAGAGCTGCCAGCTCTCCTGACTTTTATCAGTAGTCTCATGACATTTAGCCTCCTTTGTAAAGCTTGAAGTGTTAGAGGCAAGATATAATGTGAGAAGTTCAGATCTCTCCTTTCTGTTTTTTTAAACCTAATCCTGCTGGTTGCTGAGGAAGCTGACTTGCATACAGCTCCAGAAACATGAAGGAAACTAACGGAAATCCCAAATCTCATGATGTAAATACATGCAGACCTGGTGAATAAGGTGGGTTTGTATATGTCATGCTTGGCAATTAAAAAAAAATCTCAACTTTTTCACTGAGTTTTACCATAATCAACTCCCCTGATCATTTGTCTGATAACACCCGTTTTGTTAAAGATGATTTATTACAGCAGAGGGTGAGTCCTTGACTCTGCTCTGCCAGTGGAGTAGCTTGCTGCCCTGGAGAAACTCATCCTTGATCCTCCCATCCTCTGCCTCTAGCAGCATCCTGCCATCTCCTTCTTCATGCCAGATTTAGCTCTCAGCTCATCTCCTGGCATGATGAAGGAGCTCACTGGAACAGTGGGAAGCTGCATTGGCTGCTGGCCTGGTGAGCTGGTTCAGCTCAGCAAGTGGTCAGAAGCTCCACATGGTGCAGAGGAAGTGATTGGAGCTGGTGGCTTGGGGGTGAGAGAGAAGATGGGGCCGCCCCATTAGGGGGATGTAAGCTGTAAGGTCACTCAACTACCTGGTGACACTTCACTCTGTGAACCAAGGCACTGTGTGTGTCTGCAGGAGAAGATGTGATAATAGACATGTGCAACTGTGCCAGTATTGCCATGAGCAGAAGGCTAAATGTGCACACTTTTAACAAAAGTGTATGTGTTTTTGCAGAGAGGATTGCTGCAGTTTCACTCAGAATATGGAAAGGCCCAACTTACTGTTTCTCACTTCTTAAACAGAGAAATAATTTGGAGAGAAGCTAATAAGTACGGGGAGAAAAGAGGAAAGAAACACAAGCGTCTCCTGAGCTGCTACTTTAAAAAAAGTGAATGAGATTCTGAGTGTGTGATCCAGTCTGAATAGCCAAGGCATCTGAGGTGCCCCTGGGTCTAAAATCCTTATACAGCAGCTACCTAGAGGCACATTCTCGCTCTGATCAATGAAGAGAGTCCCTGTGAAGGCCTCCAGGCATTTTGGTTAGGCAGGCAGGATTTCCTCCTGGAAACCTTCAAAGGCACCTACCTCTTTCAGTTGCACATGTAGGGATGGAGCTTACCCGCTTGCTTCACAAGGATTGCTAAGGAGCTTAAGCTGAAGGGGCTCGATATCATCTTGAGTTTCTTGGTTGGCCCACAGATGAGCAATGCCAGGGATAAACACTGTCTGTATTTGAACAGCTGTGAGGTAATTCCGGCGTAGCTCTTTAAGGTGTCTTCTATACTTTCCACAGAAGAAAGTACGAAGCAGGTCTTTCATTTGAATAACAGGAATTGCAGTTCACTTGAAGAGACTATGATGCTCATTTTAGATTATATGCAGTTGTGGTACTGACTGTAGCAATGGAATACTGTAGTCCTTTGAAGTGTCATCCTTTTCAGTGCTGGGTTATACTGACAAGAAAAATGCGTAGCCTTTTCTTTGTAAATTATATAAACTACAGGAAAATGTTTCGAACTTCACCCACTGTTGTCACGTGAAGGAATGTCTCAAAGGCCAATGGGACAGATAAAGCTTAGGGGGAATCACAGCTGTTTTTGGTGCCTTCAAGCTCTAAAGGTCTGGTGAGGAATAATGGATGATCTTACAGGGGTATGATGTTGAACAAAGAATAGAAGAAAGGCAGAATTGTAAAAGATTCAGTACCTGTGTTTCTGGATTTAGGTATGCTAAATCTTTTGAGGATTTTCTCCCACTGACTTGGCTGCCTCAGGGCATGCCAGTTACAAATTAGAGAACCGTAGTGCAATAATAAACTGAACATGTTATAGATCAGCACAGGACACCTTTACCTTCCTTTTTCCAAGGACTGCAAAAATGCTAACAAAAGTAGATTGTAGAATAATATTTGGGTTTTGGTAACTTGGTAGCAATAAAGAGGTATGCATTAAGCCAACCTTCATAGTAATTTTTAGCAAAGATTCCCTTGGTGTCATTCCCCACTATTTTGTTAGAGAACAGCTGTAATAACGTAATTCCTGAATGTGTCCCTAGTAAAGCCCATGTAAATTTACCTTGTTATCTATTTTACATCTAGAGCCATTTTATGAACTGGGACTGTAACACTATCTACTTGGCCACCATTGTGTAGGATTTAGGGACACCATTATCAATAGGGACACCATTATCAATGTTCCAAAGTTAACGCTAGTTTATCAGTTGGGCATTCCAGTAGTTTCTTTTATATCAGCAGAGGGTCTGTATTTTTTGTCTCACAGTAAATTTCAGTCTGTTGCTGGTATATAGGCTCACAAGGAAAGGCTTTGTGTGCTCTACTGCTTTGCAACTCAACTCCTAAGTGCCAAAGGCCACAGAGTTAGTTTTTTTATTTCCTTTTGCTTGCTATGGAGAATTTGTCTAAAGCATGTATCCTCTGAAGTGAGGAAGGGTAAAATGAAGAGAC
The DNA here is from genome assembly GCF_037038585.1 of Patagioenas fasciata. Classification (NCBI taxonomy): domain Eukaryota; kingdom Metazoa; phylum Chordata; class Aves; order Columbiformes; family Columbidae; genus Patagioenas; species Patagioenas fasciata. Next base: position 36,302,201 of record NC_092521.1, on the reverse strand, counting down.
TTTGATGTACGCATAGCCAGGGATCACCAGGCTCCTAAAAAAACCAAACCAAACAAACAAACAAACAACCCCACCCACCCACAAAAACCACACAAAACCAAAACAAAACAAAAAACAAACAAACAAACAAAAACAAACAAACAAACAAACAAAAACAACAAAAAAACACAACCAAACATAGTTCAACGTATTATAGTAAGATGTGCAGCCACAAAGAGGTGTTGAAACATGTATGTCCCTTTTTAGGTCTTTTCCATCCCATGTAGCTCACACTGAATTTTCCCTTTCACTAAGTTTCTCTGAAAACTTTTCCTTTCCATGAATGTTGCACCTTTTTGCACCTCAGCAGCTTGAGATGTGATATAATCGTATCTCAAGAAATAGGTCTGTGTTGCAGATATTTGTTTTTGTCTTGGATACCATGGATACCTTTACCACAAAAAAAAAAAAAAAAAAGAAGTCTATCAAATCCTGTGAATCACAGTATCACAGTATCACAGTATGTTTGGGATTGGAAGGGACCTCAAAAGATCATCTAGTCCAATCCCCCTGCTGGAGCAGGAACGCCTAGGTGAGGTTGCACAGGAACATGTCCAGGCAGGTTTTGAATGTCTCCAGAGTATGAGACTCCACAACCTCCCTGAGCAGCCTGTTCCAGTGCTCTGCCACCCTCACTGAGAAGAAGTTTTTTCTCAAATATAAGTGGAACCTCTTGTGTTCCAGCTTGATCCCATTACCCCTTGTCCTATCATTGTTTGCCACCGAGAAGAGCCTGGCTCCATCCTCGTGGCACTCACCCTTTATATATTCATAAACATTAATAAGGTCACCCCTCAGTCTCCTCTTCTTCAAACTAAAGAGACCCAGCTCCCTCAGCCTTTCCTCATAAGGGAGATGCTCCACTCCCTTAATCATCTTTGTTGCCCTACGCTGGACCCTCTCCAGCAGTTCCCTGTCCTTCTTGAACTGAGGGGCCCAGAACTGGACACAATATTCCAGATGGGGTCTCACCAGGGCGGAGTAGAGGGGAAGGAGGACCTCTCTCGATCTACTGACCACCCCCCTTCTAATACACCCGAGGATGCCATTGGCCTTCTTGGCCACAAGGGCACAGTGCTGGCTCATGGTCATCCTGTTGTCCACCAGGACCCCCAGGTCCCTTTCCCCTACACTGCTCTCTAATATGTAATTTCCCAACCTATACTGGAACCTGGGGTTGTTCCTGCTCAGATGCAGGACTCTACACTTTCCCTTGTTAAATTTCATCAGGTTATTCCCTGCCCAACTCTCCAGCCTGTCCAGGTCTCGCTGGATAGCAGCACAGCCTTCTGGCGTGTCAGCCACTCCTTCCAGCTTGGTGTCATCAGCAAACTTGCTGATAGTACACTCAATTCCCTCGTCCAAATCGCTAATGAATATATTGAATAATATTGGCCCCAGTACTGACCCCTGAGGCACTCCACTAGATATTGGCCTCCAACTAGACTCCACACCATTGACTACCATTCTCTGGCTTCTCTCCTTAAGACAGTTTGCAACCCACCTCACTTCTCTATTGTCTAGACCACACCTCCTCAACTTAGCTGTGAGGATGCTGTGGGAGACTGTGTCAAAGGCTTTACTGAAGTCTAGGTAGACCACATCCACCACTCTGCCATCATCCACCCACCTTGTTACATTCTCATAAAAGGCTATGAGGTTGGTCAAGCATGACTTACCCTTGGTAAAGCCATGCTGACTATTCCTAATAACCCTCTTATCCTTGATATGCCTTGAGATGGCACCAAGGATAAGCTGTTCCATTACTTTCCTAGGGACAGAGGGAAGAGTGGAGAAGAGTTGCCAGCATGATCTGCAAAAGCTAGGTAAAAGAATGGCATGTCTAGTTAGAACTGTTGTCCATGCCGTCCTGGACAAGTAGCATTGTGCAACCATATCTTGGCATTGTACATTTTGAGGAACTCTATCTACCTCATATGTAAGCCTGGAGAATTCACTGCTCTTTCTGGCAACTGTACAGCATGAGCAGTGTGAGAATATCATGTGTACATTGTGCATTCCTCCTCTTGTGTGTTGTGTAAGAATCCTTGATCTCAGTAACCCACAGGGTTATGGGAGAGAATAATTTGCTGAGAAGCCTGAATGTATCCCTGTGTTGAATGAATTCTGCAACCAAACTCAGGAGTATCCATGCTACACTGCTGACTTTCTATAGGTTCTCGCTTTGGGTACTCATTCAAGGTTGCTTTAAATAAAGCTGTTTTCTGCATACTCTGCACATTTACTGAGGTCATTGACATGAGCATCAGCAGTTCCAGCTGGGATGAGTGACGCTAATGCTGTGACCTGTCTGCTTCACTCTGCTTCTGGAGATTACTAATGGAGTGTGTGCACACATCTCAGGAGCTCCAGTGCAAAGTCCAACACAGAGTGAGTTTTTACTTTAATGAAGGAATATATGCCCTTCAGTCTGAGACAGTTCAGATAATGAGCCAACAGTGATTCAGCCATTCTACATTTGCCACACTAATACAGCTGGATAAGGAAGCCTGAACTGTGACACTAGTGATACCATGACAGTGGAAAAGAGACACAGACGTGCAGAGCATCAATGTGTTGGATCTGGTAGTTATTTGAACTATTCAGGGTTTTTCAGTCTCCAGCCACCTATAGCTGCCAAAACTGCCACTTTTCCCTGCCTGCAATAAAAGAATATGCTGGACATTTCAGTTTGGAATTGATCTCAGTAATGCATGTATTTATGGGCCTGGTGTTTTTTTTAACTTATACCTTTCTGTTGAACAACTCATATTTAGAAAAAGTGTGGCAGCTTGGATGAGAACAAAGCACAGGGCAGAGCGAGTTTCCAAGAATGCCTCACCCTCTGTCTTCCAGACACCTTATTGAGTCACATCTGGTATGAAATGAGAAGCCCATGTTTCAGCCCTTATCTTCAAAGCTCTGTGTGGGCCACTTTCATTGTTCAAATAAATTCTTTTCCCTGCTTCATCATGAATCATTGACATCTACACTCAAAAGGAACAATGTTACTGAACAATGGAGGATCAAAATTCAGGTGGGCAATAAACTGCCATGCTGACATCATAGATATAGGCATCACAAATAAGCCTGGGTGAACAGTGAGCTTCCAAAACAGACAGCGCAGGAGTTTGAATCATGGCTGATAGATCTGAAGGAATGTAGACCAGATTATGGTGTGTAGAGGATGAAAAAAAAATACATTATCTCCCTCTCTTAGTGGTGTTTCAGTGTGTTTCTTGCATATACCTGTTGATCCATCTGCATATGAGCTTGCTCAGAGGTATACTTATCTTTTCTTCCAGGATAAATCCTGAGCGCAGTGTTCCATAATCAAACACTTCTATAGTATTTACCATCTATCATATACTATTGCCCAATGCCTCTTTTAGTTGTTCTAATGGACATTGGGAGGTGGTAGTGTCAAAGATGAGCTAATCTGTTTTCTCAGCAGTTTGGAAATAACATACCTGGAGATCTTGCTAAATTTTGGTCTTCCGTTTTTGTAGTGCTGGAAGAAAATTGTTTCTTCCTTAGAAGTCTCATGTAAAGCAAAAATCTTCTACCTTGTTAAAGCCACATATGCCCTGTGAACTATTCAGCTTGAAGTACATGTATGTGGAAGTACATGGGATGGAAGATCACCTTGGGCACCACATATTATATAATTTGCAAAGACTGAAGGTATTATTTCTGTTTTGCTACTTCTTGTGTGTCTTTCATGTTTTTCCCCATTTTGTATACAGTACATGAACTACTTTCCATTTACACTTATGTTTTCATTTTCCTGCTTCAAGATCTTGTGTTCAATGCTGTCAGGAAACTGCTTTAAATGAAAGTGTGGAGTGATGTGGAATAGTTTTAATGAAAACCAGAAGAATGTGAACTTAACCTTTTTCACAGGAAGTTTTCTTCTGTCCCATCCTGTGCCCTACTTAAACACATTGACCTTTTTTGGTCTTTTCCTCGATGAAGGTTAAGTGTGCAAGATCTTGGCTGAAGCCTTCCCAGGTTAAGCAGAAAGACTTTCCATAGCTCAGTTTACTTTCCCTGCTATGGACATTTGTCTTTCCCAAATCAAATTTGTTAAACTGGATTTTCGTAGAGAAATTAATATCTTTTGGCAATGATGATGAAGTATCAAGTCTTCCTCTTTCACATCTCCAGATCTGTTTTGCTAGTGATGATTTTGCCAGTCTTCTTGCTAGAGATTAAAAAAATCTCAGTAGCAAACCTTGGTTTTGTTAATGAATTTCTCCCAAGCATCTTCTTTATTGGCATTAAGAACAGATGTAAAGAATTGCTACGTTAGCAGTTGGTGAATACTGAGTGCATTGCTTCTGGAAAAACCTAGAAATGTTGCCATGTTTTCCATCTCTATTTGTGCATCTTCTCTGCCTACTGCAACATACACAGAGTGAGACAGAGTGCTCTTGGCTAGTGAGCGGGCTATTCCTGGTCTTTGGTGCCCTTGCTCAAACGTACTTTGGCAGTTTTCTTGTGAAAGAATTTCAGAGAGAGTAGGGTCTATGTCCTCAGGACACTGCTGCTTTTCATGGAAAGGTTGTTGTATTCTTCAGTTGTCATACTCTAGAGAAGACAATAGCTAGATCTGAACCTCTCTCTTGCTCTTAGTCCCATTAGCAACCATTGCAGAATTTTGCAGTTTGGGATGTCTCCATTTGTTATGCCACAGCAAATTGTGTTCCATAAAGCTTTGTTATGAGACACTACAAAGTGCAGAGACAGTGTGAGAGCTGACTGTATAGTGCAGGGAAAGAACCAGCCATTCTTTAACCTCAAATTTAGTTTTGCTTTAGTTCTCAATTTAATCAAGCCACTTCTTCCCCTGCCACAAAACACAATCATATGATTAACACTATGTTCTTCCATAAATAATCCGAATAGGGATGTTCAAATCAACCCTTTATCCCTCTGCCAAAATAAGGAAAGTTACCCTTTCCTGTGAAGACACTCTCAACCAGCCTCCTCACAAACACTTAATATACTCACAGAATGATGAAAGGAAAATTCAAATTGGAAAGGGTTGGAAAGGCTCAGCAATGAGATCAGGTCCAGTTGCTCAAGGCTTGATCCAGTTGATCTTGAAAACCTCAAAAGGCAGAGACTGCAGAATGTCTTGGGCAACTTGTTCTGCTACTTGACTTTTGCCACAGGTAAGAAGCTTGCTTTTATTCATATCCAGTTTGACTCTCTTTTATTTCAGTTTATGCCTATTATCTCTTGCACTACTGCCATGCACCGCTGTGTTCTGACTGAGGCTGGTTCTATGTCCTTTATAACCTCATTACAAGCACTGGGCAGTTGCTGTGAGGTCCCCCCAAAGCCAGCTCATCTCCAGGCTGAACAAGCCGAGTTACCCCAGGTTCTCACTGCAGGGCAAGTACTCCATCCCCTGACTATCTTGATGGCCCTCCACTGAACTTGCTCCAATCTATTATTGCTGTTGTCGTGCTGTGGGCCCAAAAAGTGGGCACAGTACTCTAGGTGCCATCTAATGAGCTCTGAGCAAAGGGAGATGATCGCTTCTTTCGAACTACTCATTATGTGGCTACTAATACAGCCCAGGATGCTGTCGGCCTTCTGTGCCCCCTGGGCCCACTTCAGACTTGTATTCAGCTTGCTGTCTAACATGAGCCCCAGGTCCTTTTCAGCCAAGCTGCTCCCCAGCCAGCCCATCCCCAGCCTATATCATTGTAAGAGGCTCTTCCTTCCCAGATTCAGGACTTAGCATCTGTCCTCACTGAATTTTATGAGGTCCCTACTGGCCCACTGCTCCAGGCCACCTAGGTCCCTCTGAACAGCAGCCCTTTCTTGAAGCTGATCCACTGCTCCCCTCAGTTTGGTGTCATCCTCAAACCTGATGACAGGTGCTTATTTTGCTTAAAACACTTTCCCTCAAGCTGCTGTTTTCATTATTTACTTTGAATTAAGCTTTGTTCTTGATTTTTCTACTGGGTTCTCAGTATGTCTGAGTAGACTGGATATTTATGAAAAACAGTGTATTAAAGCAACTCTCCATTCCGGTTTGTTCTCGAAATATCCAGTTGTTTTTAATTCACCTTTAAATAGCTCTTCCAGTCACAAGGACATGCGGATCTTTCTCCAAAATAGATTCACATGGGATGGCTCTCTTCCTGGTTTTGGCTGGATCTGTCACAGTAGATATCTTCAAGAAGATCTCTTTCAAACAATCTCTTTCAAATTCAGTGGGCTTCTGTGCAGCCCAACAAAACATAGTGTTGAAGACTACTATTTAAAATATGTAAGTTAAAATCATGCAAGATTTTTGTTTTGAGTTTAAGATTTATTCTTGGTTATGGACTTTTATTGCCTTTTTCAGAAGTTTGTGACTCCTGAGCTTTGTGACTCCTGAAATAGATCAGTTTCAAACAACTGCAGCCCACAGGCTAGATACCTGAAAGCAACCTTTAAAATATTGCATCTCTTCCTCAGTGGTATTACTTCCTCAGAGTTCCTTGATGCTCTGGCAATTCTGCCTTCCCTCATCTTCATGTTGCTTCAGGTTCCTCCCGTAACTTCATTGTTAATTCCCAGTAATTGTCATTCTTATATGCCTCTGTAACTTTAGAACTGCAATCCAATTTTAGTCCAACATGCATATCATATTGATGTGTGAATTGTCCTTATAAAGTTATTTTAAAATTTTATTTGTTGCTTGATAAGGAGTTAACCAACAGAGCTGAATTTTTTTAATTTAAAACCCATAAAGTCCAAAGACATCTTAGTTCAGTGATTATTCTGGGTAATTTGATTTCCCAGTCAGCCTGTCTAATTTCTACTTGAGTTTGCTCTCACATCACAGTATCACAGTATCACAGTATCACATGCCCTCTTAAAAAGCTCTTTGCTGTCTGAGCTTAAGAACTTTGTGAATGGCACTGAACATTCAATTCATTCAATGCCAAGCAACGGTTAGGAACACATCACTTTTACCAGCCTCTGGTAGTATGCGTAATTTTAATTTCTCCTGTCATAGTTTCAGGCAAAATTTCTGAACCACTTTTTTAGTGGGAAGGCTGTTTGGTATGTAAGAAAGGAGACCAACTGCTGACTTGTACCTTATGCAAGTGATGTGACCATATGCACCATTCAGCCAGTTCCTGAGTATTTAGAGTGGAAAACATATTTCCTGAAGCTCAGTCCACATCTGAGCTATCTTTGTCCGAGTTTCAGAGAAACAAAGAGAAAGGAACTTTCATAGATTTGTATAGGTTTACAGTAAAGGGGAAAACTTGTTTCTGATACTTGTTTATAAGGTTTAGCATTGAAAATACTCAAAATAACCTAAACTTTAGGAACATTTACTTCTCAAAACCTGATTACTGTTCTGCTATTTTTGACCTTTTCACTTAATTGACTTGCTAGCAAGCATAGTCTGATTCAGTTTTTATCCACCCTTCTCACTATCCATCATCTTATAGCTCCTCATACATAACCAATATGTGATAGCAATCATGACCACACACCTGTAAATGTCTCTGAAATGAAGGGCTTATCTACAATGACATTTATTAACTTTTAAAATCCATGCAAACCTGCTTATATAGATGCATCAAAATTGGCTCAGCATTCTTCAAATAAATGTAACACTGGACCCACACCAGCTTTGCAGCTGTGTGGTAAGGGCACTCAGGTAGAACAGGTGTGTGTGACCACTCTCATCATCTTTCTAATTTTTTTGACAATGTTCTTTCAACCGCAAGATCTTTGACCATGTAATGGTTGTGCACCTCCTAGAACCTTCTCCACAGAATGAACTGTCTGTTCTTGAGCAGGATAATTTCGACACCCAAGCTCTGGGAAGGCAGAGTTTTCCTTCTTGCTAGCTAACTAGGTCTACCTTTTGCTTAGCAGGGCAATAGGTTTGAAATGAAGTCTTAGACTACTCACTTGAAGCTTGGGGCTTGAACATGGATCTTTTTTCTGCGCTCATCCATGATCTCGGATGCCTCAGAGAGATTTCAGAATCAGTCCTCCCATTTGTTGCTCTGTTAATCTCCTGGAGATTAGAGGTCCCATTGCAAATAAAGATGAAGGTGCTCCATAGCAACTCCTCAGCTATTCCGCATCTTGATGTAAATTGAAGTAGCCATTTAAAAATGGTAGTTAATATGCCCCCCTATAAACAAGAAGCACTGAGGAACTCTCCCACCAGCACACACCTCCTATTCTGTTCTCTCTGCTAGACGGTCAGCTACCTTGGCCAGAGATGGGGTTATGGAAAATGTAAGAACTGGAAGAATTAGCTTCTTAATTTAACCGAGTACAAATTTATGAAATTGTGCATCACGGCCTGGAGTTTTACTGGTGTCTTGATATTGTGTTATCCTGTACATTGTGATATTAAAGGAAGAGTGCCGATGCCAATTTTCTGGCTTTTACACTTCAGGAAAAGTTAACAACGCACAATACAAAAGCTGAATGAAAAAAAGCAGACCCAAGTTTTTAAGATCTAAAATAGTTTTTATAACTAAGAGCTTTCACAGCCCTTCATATTGCTGGAGAAACTCAAAATATATAAGTTTTTTAAAAAAACTCCTTGGAAGAAGAGACAATGTAGCTGAAGTTTGACTCTAATCTAATTTAGATTTTGTGAGCAGGACACAGAAAAAGATGGTCTTGGGAAGAACTAGTTCTACCATCATGTTATAATAAGGGAAGTTAATGTTTTTTGGGGGTATGGGGGGAGAGCATAACAACACAAGTAAATCCTTGTGTCCCTAGTGTTAGAATATTTAACTTAGTTCTCACTCTTTTTGACATACTTTACTTCAGGAATTGCCCGTTTTTCAGTTCAGTATAAGGACATCGATTAGTGTAATGAATAACACAGATGTGAGAGAAGCAGTGCAAACTAGACCTCCCAGCCAATCCGCAAGTTCTTTTACTTCCATCTTTAATCCTGCTACACCAATATGGTGATACCAGATTTCAACAAACTTTACTAGCATTCTGTGTTATATAATGTACTGAGGATAATAGTGTAACAGATACAAATTCATCCCATAATTTCTTTAATCTCAGTAAATATATTGCACATATTTAGTATCTGTTTTGGTAACATAAAGCAGAAGTCTCAAGTAGTCTAAACAAAACAAATACATAGGAGAGTTTTTCAGTGTGTTTTCAATTTCAGAAAAATTTCTCATAGATTTACCTTATTATTTTTTTTCACATCTTGAATCAGACATGAGCAAATGTGTTTGTATGTGTGTGTTTTCCCCAAAGCACTAAGAATGTTGTTGTGTGAATTATCTTTTTCATAGTCATGCTGCTATTTGGTCACATTTCAATCCACTGGAAGGAAACAAGAAGGCAGAGGGAATTAAAAGCACAACAGAAATGCTTAAATGAGTTCAAACTTCAATGGTGCTGCAATCCTTAACAGAAGGCAGAGCTCAGTTGTGTCTATGGAATGGTTCCACATTTCTCACAAAACCAAACCAAACCAAACCAAACAAGCAAACAAAGCCAAACAAACACACACACACACACACACACACACACACACACACACACACACACACACACACACAAGACAGTAATAAGATAACACAAAATATTTGGTACTTAGAATTATTTTCTTTATCAAATAAACTGTGTGTTCTCAAAATCAGAGAGGCAAAGTTTCCAGCAAGTACTCTTCCTTGCCTCCTTCCTTGTCTCCTTCCTTGTCTTCACATTTCACTTTCCTAAATTGCCTTTAAATATTTAAATTAAGGTCATGTTGTTTTTTGATTCATTGATTGTAATGACATTGCTCTTTATGTTCAGAAGGCGATAAGGAGTAGTCAGGTTTCAAGTTCCAGTGACTTTGTTATTTTAAGTGCTGAAATATAGGAGAAGTCTGCTTTATTAAACCCCCGAGTTATTATATACTCTCTGAAGCAATGTTGTCTGTAATTTGTGTTTCTTGCTAAACTAAAGGCCGTATTTGACTGATGAAAAAACAAATCTGCCAGTAAAGCGAAGGGAGATGCTGATATTTTATCTACTAAGAAAGCATACACATAACTGGGGACTCATTAACACTCATCAAGTCACTTCTAAGAAATTTCCTGCTCCACCTCCCCTTTCACATATTTTGAGTATCAGGTAACATTTTAAGTCTATTTTGGGGCTGGTAGAGTCTCTGAAATACCTAAACTGAAATAGATATCCTTTTAAATGCAAATGATTTGTTTTTTTCTTCCACAATTGCACAGCAGAAACACTGGAATGCTTTACACCCTTAGGAGCTATAACAGTTTGTATAAAAGTAATTTTTGAGGATTAAGTGCCTGTCAGGTTCAGTCTGTTTCAAGAAGATTCTGCCACATTTTTGCTGTTTCTAAGACCAGTCATATTTGTTTCCACTTTCCTCAGTGATTAATTCCACTGGAATAATGAAAATCAGAATATCCCCCAAGCCCATGCATCTATTCAGTACTGGTAAGCTTACCAAATCAAACCTTTTGCTAAAATCAAAGTGGGAAAAATTGCAGGTTAAATGTAAAGTAGTTTGCTATGTCAGAGCTGAATTGAATCTTTTATTTTAGAATATTTATTATATTTTTATTGCACACTACTTTGGCTTTACTGTATTTCTGCTTCATGTCACTTAATGATCAAATTCTTAGTTCTTAATTCTTACTTGTATTTTAGAAAGCAGAATTGCGCTTTATTCTTCTGAAGTGTCAGAGTTGTGTCCAGTTTTGTCACTTGCTAGCTAGCTAAGCACTTGGAAGCAGACTTGAACCCTAAAGCCAGTGCATTTATACAATGTTGCAAAATAGATTCATGCATCAGGCTAACACATTTTTCCAAATGGAGGATCAAATACTATGGCAATTTTTATATATATCCACAAAAATAATGACAAACAACTAAATTAACAGAGTCTGTTTTCTCAGGGGAAAAAAATGCATGTAGATGAGTTTTATATAATTTAAGAGTTTTGCTCATGACAGTTAAAAGCAATATTTCACATTTCAAAAAGGTGACACCAAGAAGTTTTCTTCTGCATTGTTTCACCCAGAAATGGGAGGCAGGGCTCATTTTATGTCTGGTGCTGAATTGCCCTTTGCCTGTCCAGTATACTGATGATGGAAGTTCTTTCAACAAGAAATCCTTAGCAGTAAGTAATAGAAGCCATTTAGAAACTAGTCTACTGAGATCATTCCACTGAATTAAGAATTTCTAGAAGTATGCGAGATGAGTTTTAACTGTGACAGTTTTGCAAATAGAAATAGATGTTTTATTTATCTGCATAGACTGAACCATTGTTTTTTTAAACAATAGATGTTTCCATTGTTTATAACAATACTGCTGCACAAGTGGTGAAGTCAGGCATGTTCATAAATTGCTGGCATTTGGTGCCTTTTTACTTACTCTGTCTTCTGACTCTATTGTGATCAAGGCTCAACAATATGATAACAGTGTCAGGCAGCGGGAGAGCTTTCTATGCGCTGGAGCTTTTTAATGTGTCAAAAATGAAGCTGTAGTTCTGAGAAATGTTAGAATATATCCTTATTCAGAAATACTTTTATTCAGTGTCTACTGAATGAAGAAATGAAAAATACAAGGTAGAAGAATAATCGAACACACACACACACACACACACACACACACACACACACGGATAAATTTATTTCATCCCTATAGATGCCTCAGTGAAAATAGTATTGGATAGCTGAAACTGGATTTTCTTGTCTGTTTATTGGCATTGGGTATGTCAACCACCAAAATGTTTTTCAGGTTTGTAACTGTGTACGGAATATTTAAACCCTGGGAATGCAAAAGCACTTCATGCACACAAAAATCACTGCATTCTCCACTGGAATAAAGTTGTTTCTGGGTGAAATGGGAAGCTGCTGCATAAGGACATTGAGTCTGTAGAAATATGTGGGTCTAGTATTTTCCTGTTTTCTGAAAGACCTCCCTTCTGGCATGAAACTGTGTACATAAATTCAGGACTGGCTCAGAGATCTAGTGAATCACACACAACAATCTCTGCAGTCCCTTGGGTCTCCCTTGGAGGCTTTGTGACTGTGTTTCTTTTGTGAGCTTAAATAAGATCACTGCAGCCCCAGGACATGGCAACAGTTATGTATTACCACTTCTGGAATGATTTGGAAAAATCTTTATCATCAATTTGTTCCAGGTATGGAAAAAGTCCTGCAAATGGTACCTCTACTCAGGAGATACTGCTCCTATGTATTATAGTTTGTCTGTGTTATATAGGAAGGATTTCTCTCACTGTCACACATACACCTACATTCCCCAAAATTCCCAAATAATATGCCATGGAGCAGTATCTAAACACCTGCTGTTCAAAGGCAGAACAGTAAATACTAATCTTGCATTACGGCATGCTGTAAGCCTTTCTCATCGTGGGATGCTGTTAAGTCTCTATCCGTACCACAGGTTGGAAATGTGTTGTGGGAAGGTTCCTGACTAAGGCTATATTCAGAATTGAGATAGTAAATGGTGCAGAGAAACCTGAAGAAAAATGAAAGAAAGAAAGAAGAAAATGAAAATGCTCCTGCAATTTATTTAAACACAGCAACATTTTAAGAAAATAATGGGTCATTTTTCCACAGAATAAAATTATGGTATAACTTCCTTTCTAATGTTAAGTCATAACGAACTCATTTGTGCACCTACTGGCAAGTATTATATTTTCATATGCTCATGAATGTGGAAAACAGGGATCTGGAAACTTTGACAATAGTAACTACCATCTCCAAGTGTCTTTTTCTGCTCTGTAATGGACTTGTTCAATGCCCACTAAAATAAACAGAAAAATTCCTGTGTTATTGGATTCATTTTTTCTCTCTATCATCCAATAGCTTATGTCATTATCACTCTGCTTCATCATCCATAATTTTACCCTTTTGTATGTGTAGATAAAGAGATTCCTAAAACCATTGTTTCACTCCAGTTGGTGCTTTAGGTGATTCCTGATTTGCTTTATCACACGTACTTGAAACTAGCATCTTAAATACAGTGGTGAGCAAGAAGGAAGAGGTAAAAAAAACATCATGGATCTCTCACAATGAAAGAAGGACATATTTTAAACAGGGGAAAAAAAGAGCTTTTGTTGTACACATGCAGTCAGCTTAGTGATTGTGAACAGGGATGATTTGAGGATGTTTTTTTAAGCATCTTGTCTCTGTTTGATTGATGTTCTAATGATTGTTTTCTTCATTAACTTATTTTCATCATGATGAATTATTTTCTTTATTTTCTTTGCTATTACACTCTTGGCCATTAGAAAACACTTGCCTTCCAAAAGTTCTTTGCCTGATTTGTTTCCCATAGCAAAAATAATAGGAAAAAAATATATTTTTTTTTTTATAGCAAGTTAAGGGCCAAAATCCATCCTTTGGCACTTAAATGCAGTCATCCTTTAAGTGGGATTTACACTCACGTAACTGAAGCTAAAAATCTGGCCTGTGCATCCCAGCCCACCCCTCCACACAACTACAACAAGTAACTGTAACAAAACATAGTAGGACTTCATTTCTGTTTCAAAGTGGAATAATTTGATTAATCATTTTTATATGCTCTCATCCTGTGCTTGATAGCTAATCTTTCATTGCATCATGTGCTTGAGACTTGGTCTAGTTAATACAGTAAGTGGAAAAACCATGTCAGTTGTGACTTCTTGGCTTTTTATTATATCACAGATATAAAACTGATGTAACACCACTGTATGTTCAGCCAGCTCCTGTGGGAAGGGGCCTGGTGTACTGACCCATCCCTAGCGCTGGTCACCTGGGAGTTATTGCACTCAGAAGGTTGGTAGGGTGTTGCTGGCTCCTATGATGTGAAGGCCTTATGTGACCATTGGGACAGATTAGTCGTGTTGAGTGTGACTGATGGTGAGAGTGCTTTTTTTAATCCCTAGCCTCTTTGCCGAAGTGATATACATGCTCAAGAGTGCTGAGGGTATCCAGAGAGAAAGATAAGTCTTCGTTAGTTGTCCATAACTTTATGTGACATTAATGGAGAGCAAAAAGGTTCAATGGTAGATAGTGAGAATCACAAACCCTTCAGTCTGTTTATCCTAGCTATTACAGCATTGCTAAAAAAATCGGAATCTGATCAACAAAAAATAAGTTATTAAAAGCTGGAGGGATCAATCTCTTGAAGAAAGCGAGCCAAAACCTTGTATTAGATAATACAATAATAACATTGTTTTTCACGTCTCAAATTACTCCATACCTATGCATTTTTGTTCTACATTAAGAGTATTCAGTCTAGACTCTGGGCTTAAATTTTCTAGGAGAAATCCCAGAAGACCTATTGGTTTTCACAGCCACTACCAACTTGAAAACCTAACAGCGCCTTGGTTTGTTTTTTGATTTATTAGGAATCAGGTTTAACTGAACTTACTGGTTGGAATCTAAATAAGTTTGGATGAATTTCTGCTTTGCACCTGCAGAAGCAGCTTTAGAGAGTTAGTACCCTCCGTAGATACTGTACACTATCGGCATGACCTTCTCAAGAAAAGAATTAAAAAAGAAAGAAAATTGTTGATAAATGACAAGGAAAACTGCAGTAGCAGAGTATTTTTCTGTAACCCTTCCCTGCTGAAATTAGAAGCAATGAGCCACTAGGCATATGGAACATCTCAAAAAAACATTAGTCTATGCCAGGGCAGTCAAACTCATTTTCACTGGGGGCCACACCAGCCTCACGGTTGCCTTCAAAGGACCAAATGTAATTTTAGGACCGCATAAATGTAACTACTCCTACTCTTGAGTTTATCTATATATTATGTAACTACTCCTACATTTATACAGTTCTAAAATTACATTCGACTCTTTGAAGGCAACTGTGAGGCTGATGTGCCCCCCTGCCAACCAGTGAAAATGAGTTTGACACCCCTGTTCTATGCAATGTCTTTCTTATTGTAATGGGTTATATTCTTATAAATAATATATAGATAAACTCAAGCGATGTAAAAAAAAAAAAAAATTCTTGCTTAGAAATTGTTATAACTTCCTGTTGGTTTATTTATTACAGAAAATAATAAGACTGCACTGAGGAAGAGTGGGAAAATAATGACAGTATTTCTTTCTTGCATAAGAAAAAGGTAAGATTTAGAGGACTGTAATATTGCAAGTACTGATTTATAGCATAATAATAACTAGGAGGTAATTTGTTAAGTTCCAAAATGCTGGCAGCTTTTTATATAAAATTATTCAGATCTTCACAGTCTTGACTGCCTGAATGCCACTGATTAAAAATTCACCGTCCTTTCTAATTAACTGAGACAAGGAGTCCACTACCAGGCACTGTATATGTCACTGCACTGACCTGTTCTGCATTAGAGAAGCAAAGGTTACATTCCATTTTGTTGCAGCATATGAGGGGTGTATGTACTTTCGTTTCCTTGATTTACACTATCACCATTTTGGGTTTATTGAAGGAAGGATTCATTCTTTTGTTTTTTTTTTCCTTCCACTCCATTCACCGGAATCTATAAACACCCACATTTTTCCTGGGATATTTTTTTTTGGTTCCAGGTACCCAGCTGTGCATGAAATAATGCTCCCCATATGTGTTCATTGTTTCTGTTGCTGGTGTCTGTGCAAGACACCAGAGAATTCCTAATAAGGCTGGGTTTGACCTTTCAGAAGTTCTCAAATCAAGAATCTAACTGCATTCATTATCCTCAAAACAGATAGACTTCCTTGCCACCGCTCTTGTAAAACAGCTGTAAGAAACAGTAAAGCACGCTTGTTCCAAAACCAAAGACAAACCCCGGAGCTGTTCAAGAGTGCAAAACCATTAGGCAGCCAGGCTTTGACTGGCCCTTGCAGAAAGGTGGTGTGCCAGATGGACAGAGGTCCTGAAGAAGGGGAGCAGACAGACTGACAGAGAAAAAGACTTCACAACAGAGGGGACTCAAGCCTAGAGAGAGGCTGTTTCAACTGATGGGTTGGCTTATATAGGAGAACCCTGTCTGGTGGTTTTAGCACCCTCTATGTCCGAGGTGAGGGTTGCATGATATGTGTTGACTGCTGGGGTGGTGACCCCCAGTTCTGTGACAGCACTGGCATTGGTGCGACAACACAGGGAACCAGATGACAGAGCTGACACATCTGAAAACTAAACTGCTTGCTGGCATGCTTTGGGCTGTCAGGATTAAGACTTGGTCAGATTAATTCTTTCACCTGGCTCCCCTCAACATCAAGAGCATGTATGCTGGCACAGGTTGGAGATACACGCCACCAGGACAGGAGGGGAAGGTTATATCTCTTCTGTTAGAAGCTTGTGACTAGTTGAGGCAAAGGGAATGTGAAACTACAGCTCATGTTAACAAAATATTTCCTGTATTCGCAAACATAAATGAAACAGAGCTCTTCTTAATATCATGAAACTTTCTCCTGAGTGGAGTCACTCAGGAGATCTTGCATCTTAATAGCAGGTCAGGCCAGAGAAGGAGAAAGTAGATATAAACTGGTTCTTATCAAAGGAAGAAGGTGAGTGAGGAATTTAGATTAATATAGTAGATTGTGGTAGTTACATTTCAGTTGCCTAAAACCAAAATGGTCTAATTTGTGCCAATTATTAAATTATTTTAATATTACATCATTTTAGAAAAGAGCAAATGAATGATTACAAAAGCCAAGGCAAGTCTCTTCAAAACTGAAGGTTTATTAAAATGTTGCAAATATTTTCAGAAAATATCCTGACAAGTTACAGAACTTAGTTATGGCCATCGAGCTATTTGAACCACCAATTAGAATCTGAAGCTGGAGGTGTAAACATTTTTTTCAACAAAAAATAAGGCTATGCTTAACTTGAATATATAAATTTCTGTTAAATTTGATAGAGCTTTCCCACAGAGAATACAAAAGGAAAGCACTCTATTTATTTGTTTGCATGTGGAAGAACATCTGTCATAGATTTTCTCAGCTGTATTAAGGTACTTAAAAGCAGGTACACATCGATACGTACTTTAATAACAAACAAAACACAAGGTAGTCAGGATCTTTGAAAATTAATGTATGCTCTCTAACATTTCAATTATTTTAACTATGGCAGCTTACTGACTTTTAAGCAAGGTAATTAGACAAGGATAAACTTGGATCTGCAGGGTGATTCAGCAAAGTAAAAAGGAATTAATAAGCTTAGTTTTGCGAACAAATTCTAAATCCAGTATGAACAGAGCCTGTGTTACAAGTAGAATGTGTGATTTTGAGCAGCTATAAGTATTAATGTGTTTTCCCCTTTTTTGCAGGTTTTGCCTATAATAAAATCACTGAGCAAGGCACACAGACTTCTGTTCAATGCTATGAAAATTAACCAAGGCACATTAACTGCAGGAAATCTCAAAAGGTACAAAAATAAAATGCTTATTCAGTAATTAATTAAACCAAACAAGCCCTCAACATGTGCTACATAACCTAAGTATTATGACAGGTCAATAATTAAGCTGTAGTAAATCTTCTGGGGGTTCTATCCTGCCAAACTTTAAAGGTTCAAGACTAACCCAAGGACCCTTAGCATGTCAGTGAGCCAGTAAATGATTACACAGATAGCTGCCCTAATCCAAGGTTTGCTATTACTAACTTTCTGTTTTTTAAGGCATCCAGAAATTGTATGTTTTGTGGTTGTTGAATACCCTGTGAACAAAATGTATGCCTTTCTTGAGCTTAGGAAAAAGAATATTTTACGGGCTTGAGTAATGTCAAGATAAAAGTGTACTTTTCCTGCAGGGAAAGATATACATTAAGCAAAAAGTAATGGTCTGGAATTTTCCCTTGTTTATGTGAACATGAGGATTATGATAACTTGAAGTTAATCTCACTGTATGCAGCTGGTTGTGGTAAAGAAAAGCACTATGCAAGCTGTTTTATTTGACTCTGCCAAAGCAATTCCAGAAGACCTGCACTAGTGTTTTCAAGGCCTGGCTGACTTTTAGGTGGGATTAGGAGGTCACAGCAAGTTGTGCGGTGACCTTGTGATGTGGGAATTATAGCACTCAGCTGAGTATCAAATCATATGTCTCAACTTAACAAATGAAAATATAAAGCCACATGACAGACCACAGAGCAGCAAATTTGAAATGCTCTGAGATTAATTTTTCCCCTCACCTATATTGTATTCTTTCATCTCATTTACATAAAATATTTCTGGTTAAACCATTTGCAATTGCATGTGATTTAATAGCAGATATATATATGGCAGAGGTAAATTTGGATTTAAAACTAAGACATCACTAGCAATGAAAGGTAGCTGGTATACATCAAGTTTATTTCGCATGCGAGCCTTTGTATGGAACTTTGTTTGGAACCAGTTACTATTTGACATGTTAGCTCATAGTTTATGTTAGTTACAGTATATTTAAATTACCAGATCTTCAGATAACGTTTTGTAGCAATTAGAATGAATACGAAATTATTCAATCTGCTTTATTTGCCCTCCCGATGTGTGGCTGTATATTGGTCCCATATAAAGCACAAATTGTTTGCTTGCAGACAGCATATCCAAACTGTCCTATACATTATCTCTGGAACCAGCTTAATGGACTCTCCCAACTTTATCTGAATTTTTCTCAGGTTTATCTATATTTTTCCTAAGTCGCTCTTAAAGAGGTTAACTAGAGTAGGGCCAAGAAAATGCATGTCTTAGATTTCCACAGAAGTGGAAGTTATGAAATGACATGATTCAGACAAGTGATCTTGCTTTTGTTGAAGACAGTGAATTGGATTACTATTTGCAATGCCTTCCAGTTCTGTCCAGTGAAATGACAAGTGATAATTTTGGTGATGTTCCCAGTCTACCAAAGGCAGGAAGCACAGTCTTATGAGGGACTTTATATTGGAAGATTTCCAAGCATTTTTTTGCAGCTCCAAAGGGTTTATATATCTGTATCTATATATAGATATATAGATATATATATTTTAGAAAAAGTTTGGACATTGTTTATCTAACCTGACATTTTAGAGGTTCGCTTTTCATTGACTACATCATGTGCTGTTGTAGAGACATTTCTCAAGAAAAATTTATAAACATACTTTGTCTCTATAGATTTAGGGTCATGGTATCTCATACCATGAAACTATAATTCTGAAGAATGCATAAATGTAATACATATTTGTCAGTATTAGGAATGCCTTCAGAGTATTTATTATGAAATAAAGTGTTGTCACTTGCACCATGGATAAAATAGTTGGAAAGTTCCAAGAAAAATGAAAAGGTGGCTTTTTGACCTGAAGCTTAAAAATCATGTCTCTTATGTATATAATCTATTAATGACACTCTCAGTGCAAAGACGTTCTTGGCACATTATCCACTGACATTCCAAAAGCCAACTTCAGTTAATTAAGTCGAATACAACAAAACCTTTGGGGTCAGGTTTTTTAGAAATACAGTTTCATTACTGCACACACATATATTCCAGTCCCACTTCCAAACAGGCTTTTGGATCCCAGTTTATTTTTGGGAAGTGTAAGAGCTTGAAAAACCTGTTTCACTTCAACTGAAATGAGCATGATCTTGAAACAAGAACCAAAAAGGCTTGCATTATGGTATTTCACTCCAGCTTACAGGGCTTCAGATTGTGAATCTGCATGAGGGATCTCTAGATCAAGAGTACTGGGCTGACCAGTGGTGTCCCCCAGGATGAAACCTGGGTAAACGGTCAGGTGGGTCTCACAGAATAACTTGGAAAAATCCCAGCAGGTAGATTGTTAGGAGAGGTTGGGAAGCTGAGGAACAGAGACATGCAGTAAGTGCAAGTAACTGTTTTTTACAGTTCAACATATCACTCTTCATTTTACTGTATGCAGATTGAGGGCACAGTCACTGGTCTATCAGCAGAAGGTATTGCTGAGCACCCTGCTAGAAGGTGTAGAGCAGAATTACATTATTTTTGTACGGTTCTTTCTTCTGTGTTGTGATATTTTGTAATTATTAGTTGTCCACACAGGATGCAACCAAGCCATGCTGAATTTGTAATCAGGCCACCTCTCTCCAGCCAGGATCTTGTCAAGACTTTTTATCTCCTTGTCTAGAGGCTTTTTCTGCCTCTCCTGCTAGAAGGTCACAAGGAAATACCCACCAAAAATAGGAAAGTCCAATGTGAAAAATCCTCTAACAGGGAGGTACATCTCTGTGTTGCAAACACATACATGTTCAGACACAAAGATTATCTGCTAAGAAGTATGTACTGAACTATTTGCTTCTACATCCCTCCCAAGTGATCTCTGCCATCAGCAACCTTAGTTCCATCTCATTAGAATATTACACTTTTGCAATTAACATTTACTCATTCTCAACTCTTTTTGCCTCTCATGCTGTCAAATTTATTGGTTTGGAAAAGAGGATTACAAAGAGGATTATTAGCTGAAAGATAATAGGGTTTTTCCCCTAAATACAGCTTCTAACTACAGTAAATACAGTGATAAAATGAGATATTCCAAATAGACACAACTGTGACCTTTCGTTTCCTCTTTATTTTGTGACTTTCTTGCCCAGAGTATATTTCTGATCTAACTTTGTAAACAACTGCCCTTTCCATTTGGTTTTCTTTTCCATCACCCTCTCACACATAAACCTTTTCTATCTTTTTGTATATATGCCACTGATTAAGTTCGTGAGGGAGTTTTTTACAGCCTGTCAATACAGTATAAAGTCTGTGATCTTGGAGTTTTAACTCCAGAAGCTGTGAAAGTGAAGATTCTGAGATTCACTTTTAGTATATTTGTAACCTACCACATGTCACTCTTATGAAGTAACAAGCAGCTGTTCGCCTTTGTGGCAGCTCATCCCTATTAAATTAGTTCACACCAGTAGAGCTCCAAATAGGAAGTATGAGGTTTTTCTTCGTTTCCTCCTGCTACTTAGTGGAAGGGGTTCTCAGCTGCTGATTAGGTTGCTTCATTGGTTTTCTTACCGGCATGTTTCTCCTCATTGAGTGCTTTAATGAGGAACAGGTGGCCAGTAGTTTGGTGGGCATGGTGCAGAGAGTGTGCTCAGGAAAAGGGAGATGGGCAAGAGAAAAATAGGTCCAAAAAACTTCTTCCCCACCCTGGACCATTCTGAAGGTAGGAGCTTTTGTATAAGTGTATTCTTAAGATGTCAAGATCAAGCTTTCAAAATTCTAGTCTCTGAAAGGATTTATGGACCTTTTCCAATATTTAGGTGGTGTTGTTTTCCTCTAAGACACAAGTCACTTCCTATCCAGTGTCAGTCATATTACTACGTATGCTGGTTTTGGCTGAAATAGAGTTAATTTTCTTCATAGTAGCCAGTATGGGACTATGTTTTGGATTTGTGTTGGAAACAGTGTTGATAGTACAAGGATATTTTAGTTACTGTTGAGCAGAACTCACGCAGAGCCAAGGCCTTTTTTGCTTCTCACACCACCCCACCAGTGGGCTGGGGGTACACCAAAAGCTGGGAGGAGGCACAGTTGGGATAACTGATCCCAACTGACTGAAGGGATATTCCACATCATATGACATCATACTCAGCAACAAATTAGGGAGAAGGTTGACCAGGGGGTCAATGCTCAGCACCTGGCTGGGCACTGTTTGGTTGGTGATATGCAACTGTTTTCCTTTCCATCATTTTTCTTTCTTGGGTTTTATTTCTCTCTCTTCCTTATTTTCCTTTTCACTAGGGTGGGGGTTTTTTGTGTGTTCTTTCATTTGTTTTATTTGTTTTGGGGTTTTTTTGGTTTGGTTTAGGTTGTTTGGTGGTGTTTTTTTTTTGTTTGGTTGGTTTAATTTCAGCTATGAAACTATTCTTATCTCAACCCATGAGTTTTCTCACTTTTACCTTTCCAATTCTTTTTCCTCATCCTGCTGAGGTGGGGAGTGAATGAGCAGCTGTGTGGTGCTTAGTTGCCAGTTGGAGTTAAACCACAACATCATGCCTTACTGCAGGATTGGTGCTATGCAAAGGCATCAAAATAAGACATGTGTACTCTGATAAAAATACTTCTAATACTTCATGTAAGAAATGTTTTTTTAAAGTGAATTTTGTATATTATTTATGTGTGTCATTATTTCCTTTACCTTTTCCAAACATTTCAGTTCAGATGGATGTTTGAGAAGAATGGAGAATTTTTTCACCCCCACATTTCTACTGTTAGTAACTTGATCCAGAAATATCTCACTGTTTTTCTTGAAAAAAATGAAAAGTATCTTCATCAGGAAGTAGACCTATAGAATCATTAAGATCATAATATAGTCAGGGAATGGAAAAAAAAAAAAAAAAGAATACTTAGAAAGAAAACTCTTTTCTGGCTTTAGGTATTAAGACCAGAAAGACAAAAGGAAACAGCTAAAGCAAAACCATACAAACATAACTGCCTAATGTGACATCAGTGGTGAGATACAGTAATATTTAAACTGTAAATGCTTTTTGAGTGAAGTATATGGATAAGATTAACATTTATTCACAGAGGACTTTTTTGGTCATCTAGAAAAAAAAGGACATATCTGCAACTGCTTAAATCTACTTGCAGTGAGAAAAGCAGTTGGACGTGTGTTTATATATGTATATGTGCTATTGACATAGCAATGAAGCAGATTACTGATTTGGGGCCAAGAAACACTAATGGGAAAACTTTCCAGCATTTGTTGTTGCCTTGCACATTTACAGATCTAAGACAATATTTCTTTGCTCATTGTTGCCTCAAGCTATAATCATTTTCCTTACTGCCTCCTCAATCTGTTCCCAGAAGGAAGAAAAATGTCCTGTTTTCTGTGTCACATGAGGGCCTGGTGGGATTTGGTCTTGACAAGCATTATGTACTAATGAAGTGCAGGCTCTCACCTAAAGAAATGTTTAGAGTGAGGATATTACTTCTGGGGAAAAATTCAACTGTGTTTTACACTTTATTCATCATGTGGAAGAAAAATGCATGTGTTTCCAGCCAGGTTTGTAGTTTTTAATATATAGGAGTGTGTAGAGGCGAGGTGTACATGAAAGATTCTCTAAGTAAGTCATCGCGTCTTCTCAGCTCCTCTGGTGCCATGCTGCAGTGAGAAAGCTGGTACCCTAGTTAGTTGATTAACCTGTTATTTAGAGGAACTTAGTCTCAAATCCTCGCTCCAGTGAAGACTTTGACAACATTACAGTCAGTGCCACGGGGAAAACATTGCTTTGCCATCTCACATGAGAGCTGTGGAAATGCATTTAAGATTACAGAGTGTTTGGATAATACAGTAATGGGATGCTCTGAAATGTCATAGAGAAATCCCAGGTGTCACGGCTCAGCAGCCGTGTGTTGCACAGTGGGCACTGTTTATCTCCAGGAACTGATCCTGGAAGCTGAAGGCCATTCTGGTTCCCACTGAAAGCATTCTCAGACCCTTTGGTGATCAGGTCCAGAGCTTCTATGAGATTTGGAAATCTTGTGAGATGTAAATTAAGATGACTAAAGCAATAAAATATAACAACTGATTAACAAAGCAGGCCTTTATAGACATTAATTCTATATTTATAAATAGCTGGAGACATGACTGAGTGATGGTGATCAACCATGCAACTAATTGAAAGCAAATAAAGTTATGATGACACAGTAATTGTAACTGAAACAAAAACATTCTTCACCTACATTTTTAGATTCTTATGCACACATTAACTTTTTCTTTTAGGGAAGAGGCCTTCCCCACAGCTTTTCATAGTTTAAATAGTACCAAATTAAACCATCACATATATTGTGTGTTCCTGAATATTCAACACTATTCAGAACAACTGAAATCATACAGAATACCATAAGACAACAAAAGTATACAGTTTCTGTATGGAAATTTGGACACTGAATTTAGGTTGTGTTTTCAATAAATTTGTGTCCCAATTGGAGGCCATGATGCCATGGAAGTTGTGAACTGTGTTTGCAGGACCTCCTGCTTAGGTTACACTTAGTATTCTACAAGGATTGTATTTTGTAATGCTCAGAACAAACACAGCAGATGACATTTACATATCAAGGTGCTCAGCTGGATCATGATGAATTTTTAACCATTTGAAAGAACGAAGTATTCTGAGGACAGTTTAGGGTGATGGTGGTGGGTTTTGTCTTTTTCTTGCGATTTCCCTTCTAGTCGCTACCATGTGCCATTGTACCACCATCCGAATGCATGTCTGGTTCTTGGGTGTACCAAAACTTTCTGCTGAGAGACTTTTCTTCTAGTCTGCCTATTGTATCACATATAGGTCATGGGCTGAGATAAAAGTAAAGGGAGGTGATGCAGAGGTGAAGCATAATACTGAAATACAACAGCAACAAAGATCTAACTGTTAACTTGAAGGATATTAACTAGAATAGACAGCACAGGGATGCTTGTATGTGATTTTGGGAAAAATATGTGATGACAGAGAGCTGAGAGGATCTGTCTCATCCCAAGAACAGTTCAAATGTAGAACTGTTATCATCGTGATTTCAGACTTCTGAAAAATTTCTGGTGACTTTTATGAAAGTTCAGCTCAGTCATAAGACCAGTACCATGAGGTTCCCATGTCTTCTGTTGTTCATGATCGTTGCAGTGAATGTATTAAAGTTATACAGTTTGTGCTGTCCAGCAAGCAATTTCACAAACATAACTCCTGTCTTACAAATCACCAGTACTAAAGGTATACAGGCTACATTAGACATTTTCCTCTAGCAAACATTTTCTAACTACAACTTGAGATGCCCTAGGTACATTTACTAATAATATTCTCACCATTACAACATCTGAACAAGTTATTTGCCTCTGGAGGACTTGCTCCACTGTATCTGACAGTTCACTATTGAGTTAATACACAAGGTAACACATAGTCCAGTTAAATTTTTAACATTACTGGCCAGAAAGAGATGAAAAGGGAAAATTAAAAAGACTAATTTCCCCCCCCCCCCCCCCCCCCGTTGAAGTAATTCCCAAGTTTGTTATTCACTAAGCAAAGATTGCTGAATAGGAAGTTGTCACTTTGCAAGCTAACTTTTCAGTTCAGGACATTTCTATGTGCATTCTTGATGAGTATATTGAATAGCAACAATATACTTCAGTGTATAGATCAGCGTTTTAAAATACGAACTTGAAATGTGTCTGCCTTCTGTGTAAGTAAGAATATAAGAGATATCTGGCCCTTATGCTTCAATGACTTTCTTTCTTCTTTCTGCAGACTTATGTCTTTTCGATAAGGTATAATATTAAAAAAATAGATTTTCAAGTAGCACTGTTACTTCACTGTATGAAGAAAATAAGAGGGATCATTTCACCCATCAATGAATTGCAACCATTTCAGGGATGTGGAGTTATCTTGGTACTAGCAAACTACACAAGAGTTTAGTGATGAGCAGAGCAATATGTGCTGCTAAATCTGCAGAGAAAAGGTAAGCAGGATAGAATGCAGCTCTTTAATTAAAATATTTTGTATATATCTTAGAGATGTTTATTTTAAATAATAATGCTGTTTCTATAAAGGGAGATGTTTGACCTGCTTCGAGCTATAAATGAAGATTTGAGATTCTCCTAAGTCCACATGCCCTAGATTAATGTTAGTGTCAAGCTGCTTCTGCGTTAAGCTCATTTAATGTACCTCTGGGCTATAAGATGTTGCTTTGCCAGCAGCAAAGGTCACATGTTTTCAGGTATTGACAGTGCAAGTAATGACAAGTTGCTTCTGTGTTTGAGTGGATCAGGGTCTTTTTAGCATTCATTCAATGAATTCAGCAAACTGTAGCCTCTTCCCAAGAGGGCTCTGTGCCTTTGAGCATTGAGCAGAGGGAATTATTAAACCTCTAGCTCTGAAATCTATAGCTTCATTTAGTTCAGACCTCCCAAAGGAATTTTTATGCCTTTAGCTAAATAGCAAACAATTTTGAAGCTGACTTTACCTAGGCAGCAAATTTCTTCTTGATCATAAAAAGAAACAGAAAGAATGATTTATATATTTATTGGTTTTTGAGCAAATTTTTTGTTTGAATACATTTAGGTACAGTAGGTCAAACTAGCCTTATAACTGCAGTTATGAAGAACAACGGCCTCTCTGAAACTTTGCAAGCATCAGTCCTAGGGAAGGAATAGCTGAAACTCAGGAGCAGAACTGGAGTGCTACTTTTCTGGCTCCTTAAGTTGTTCAGTCATTAATAAAGTCATACGACTATACTAAGATTTATACAATTCTGTGGATCATCTTTAATGGGGAATCAGAAAATGCATGAAGCCACTTAGATGGGAGCCTGACATTTCCTGAACAGTCACAGACTACACATGGCTTCTCCTGTACATTTTAGTGGTGAGAAACGCTCGAAGTTTTGCTCTTTAAAGGCAAGAGGCAACAAAGGGAGTTAAGCTTATGAACCTCTGGGAATAGTATTTGCTAAGTATTATCAGATACCTACTATCTGTGTAGTAGATTTTCTCCTAGACTGGGATCTGAGCAAGGGGAAATAATGGAAACAGATTATACGGGATGGCAAAGGGTCTCTTGCATAAATGCAGAAACTTAGGTCAGGGCTATTGTCAGGCTTTTCTGGGAAGCAGATGCTTGGAGCCTGAAGTCTTGTCCTCAGTCTCAGCACTTGCTCCCAGACACATTATCCCAAAATTGACATTTGATAAAGAGCAGAAAGGTCTCAAAAATGCCAGCACTGCATCCACACATCAAATGATCTAGCCCACAGAACTGAGTGTCCCCTTCTCCTCCTCCACGGTGTATGGATCTTGCCTGGAGCAACTTTCTTAGGAAAGGTAGACTGAACCTTTTTCCACCATTGTCTGGTGACCAAGGAACTTTCCTGGGATTGGAGTTGGAGCTCCAGATGTCAATGGAAGAAGGAGGGTTTGAATCTCAGACTTCCACTTTCCTGGTGGATCCCAAACATCCCATGAATTTTCCATGGCCATGTGCCTGATAAATTGGGATCCTCTGGAGAATTATCCCTGTTTTGCATCTGCTGAACAGTTTCAGCTAAAAGGCAGGATCTTAGGCAATTATTGCAACAAAGACAGGGTGACAACTGAGCAGACCCAGAAACCTAGCATTAGGTCTCCAAGGAACTTTAGGTATCTTAAATTGTGCAGCATGCTAGGTATGGATTATTTTAATTGCCCTTCTGAAGTTAAGCTCCTAAGTTTCTCTGAAAGGGCACTGATGTGGTTTGCTAAATGCTTGTGAAAAGCACATTGGTTCATGCTCCTATAGTGACCCAGGTATTGTTAGAGGTTGTTCATTTGTTTGCATATGTGTCACAGTTCCCAGAACTGTCCATGCAGGGGTTTAACTGAACCTGATTATCTTAATCAGCACAGACTTGTGCATGAACATGCCTTTCTCACATCTGTGCCATTTGTTTCGTTGCCTCTCTTCTCTCTTTCTTTTCATCACATTTTTCCTTATCAAAGTTTCCCCAACTTTGAACACTTCCCCAAACCTTCCCCTTTTTATTCTCTTTCCTGTTGCCTTTTTATCTCTGTAGAAAGCTGTGGAAGACGTAAAAATGGCAGACTGAAGAGGAAACTAAAAATCATCTGAAAATGCAATATAATTTGCCCCCAAGCTCTTCACAGCAAAATCTGGGATCTGGACAGCTTCCTTAGCTTGCTTAGCACAGCTGAGCAGAGGAAGGAGAACAGGGCACTGTTGACTATGATGTTACATTAGGTTTTGGGAGAAATTAAAAAAGCATTAGAGGGCAAAATTGTGCCAGGCTTTCCCCTTACAGTAGCACTGGGTACACAAACACAACTTTCCTAAAGCATAAGGAAAAGCAGTAAGAGAATATTTTTAGTGCTGCAAGGAAAGTCTTATGTCAGTGTCAGTCTTCCAAAGGCAACAGTATTATACTGGCTTATATTGTTAAAATTCAGGATTACAATTGATGCCTCTGAACACAAGTCTCTTCTTCCTCCCAACTGCAGATTATAGGACAGTAATAAGCTTTCTCTAACCCTATGAGGAAATAAGTGTACTGAGTTTCAAATGTATATATAAAAAAGGAAAATAGTGCGCATATATATGTGTGTGTGTGTGCCTGTAGGTAGATATAGATAAACATGGATATAATCTCTAGCCTTGTTTTGTTGTGGCGATCGTAGTCTCCCCAGACACAAGCTGAGAAATCAGGAAAATTTAAGAAACTCCTCCTAATGTGACTTTTTCATCCTCTTCCTCTTTTCTCTGTACCTTTTGTAGTTGTACAATGGTTGTATCTTTAAGTACAACTTGAAGAAGCATCTCCAGGCAGATTTTAGTCCATGTACGTACAGTAGGTTGATTATATCCTAAAATTCTATCAAAGTTGCTCTTTTCAATATCTTTTCAGTAAAATAGATGAAGCAATAGTTCAGAAATTACACCAATTAACTGATCTACTATGTGGGATTCAGAGGCCCAGATGTAGTGTTAGCATGTGACTGTCTGATGTTCAGTTACAGACAAAAGCATTTGAGCCAATACAGCCAGTGGGGCTTGGAAAGCTGCACCTGGACAGCAAAAGAGTTTCCAGGTTCCCCTAACTGTACAGACTGAATTCCCCTCTGACTGTCATGGGAGCTTAGACATTTACCTCATGTAGAGAAAGTGCCATTTTGAGAATTAAATCTAGGTGCTTGCAATATGAAGGTGAATCACACCCACTGTAATTATGTATGTGTGAAGTAAAGACAGTGATTGGATTTGAACTGTTGTGATTTTAGCATGAATAAATTCTAACCTATTCTCTTATGTGGCCCTCAAGGGTAATTAAAATCCAGTGTATGGCTAACTTATGTACATTTGCCTATCACAAAATGGAGATATAGGCCTGTATTAATGAGGCAAGTAACTCTAGACTATCCTTCTGATGACTAAAATGTTCAGGGTGCTCAGTAAACATTTAGTAATGCTAACTCCTGTTGAGCATTACATAACTCAATTACACTTATTAATTTCCAATGAAAATATTAAAACCAGAAGTTGAAGAGCTAGTTCAGTAGAATCTGAACAATTCCAAATAATGATTAATACCATGAAGTAAGGGCACTCATCACCTTCAGAAGTTGTTTAGCACTAAGCAGAGCGAAGTCCGCAGGGGCTTGTTCGTACCTCGAGAGAGGTTCAGTCCAAGACCTAAGAAGCACTGACAAGTCATCAGAACAGACCTGAAGTGATTCATAGATTTTTGTGCTTGATCCTATGCATGAAAGTGAATCTGACTGTAAGTAATAAAATTTCTTCTGTTAAATAATAAGATTCAGATTTATTTTTCTGTGCAAAACAAGTTGCTGACAGTCTAGAAATAAAGAAGGGTTTGATTTCCTTTTAGAATCAGAGCTCTTAAATTCTTCTGTCTCAGTGCTACCTCACTAGATATGTGGGTTCTGCACCCATTCAGAGGCAGGGAACAGTCAGCGCTGGATTATCCATGTGTTGTAGATTATTCATGTCACAGATATTAGCTGAAGCTCAGAACCATGTGAATGTGGCTACACTGCTTCCAGGAGCATCTCAACTCCATAATCAGTACAGCTGCTTTTGCATTACACAGAGCTGGAGTTAATAAGCCCATCTGAATCTTATCTGGCTCCATGGTAAGCCAGTTCCCTGGGAAACACAGAGGCTCTTGATGGTGCCAGCCTGTATCCAGCTGGGCTTTATTAGTTTAGGCTCAATGCTGCTCTATCCAGCCCATAGTGGAGCTGGCATTGGTGGCAACCCTGAAGCTGGCAGGTGACAAAGGATGAGGGGAATGAACCGTTTTTTTTCTGCACCACGGTCCATTTTTCTGGAAAAGGAGTTTGCAATTTATTAGTGGAGGCATAGTACCACAAGATGTCAGATGGTTTGTTTAGGTTTTTTTTATTTTAACTAACATGTCTTTCTGAAGTGCCAGGAGTTGCACCAGCCTATCTTCAGTCAGAGTGGTCCATGTGCTCCAAAACCCACTCTGGATCTTTATAGATTGATATAAACTTGGGTTTAGTAAGATAGATGTTTTTAAGTTGTCAATAAAAGATTGATTTTGAGGATGTATATTCATCTCTAAACCATACTTCACATCAGGAGACTCTACTGCATCAGTCCTGTGCTGACGCTTGCACTATGACCTGAGCAGCTCTTGAAAACCTACCGCATAAAATAGCAGTCCAGCACTGATTCTTTCTGTTTATCCGAAACTGTAACATTCATACACATTAACTTTCTTTGTATGACGGTAGACACAAATATGCCAGCATAATATTGAAAGCCCAGCCTCAGATTTTTCAGAGTCTGTGTTTTATGATGGCTGTGAATGTTGCTGCAGTGGAGGAATTTGATCTCCAAATGTGACAGGGGCACTTCCAAATGAAGTTGGTCTTAGCTGCCCTTGATTTTGCCTTGCCAAAAAGCAGAGAAATCTGGGCAATAACTTTTTACGACATTCACCCCTCTTTTTTATGATTGTATATTCATTGCTTTTTATTTTTTTCCTCACTTTTGAATAGTCCTATTTCAAGTAGTGGAGGTTCTGAAACTATAAAGTTAGCTGATGTAGGAGTGAAATCCAGAAACCTCAAACATGCTTTTAGACTATGGAAAACTAAGATTCACAGACAAGACTGAACCATAATTACAGCAAATGTAAGAAGAATAACATATTAACGGTGCTGAAGCAGAATTTTACATGGGCTTCAGATATTTTTATTCTCTATAGCAACTTATCATCAATAACTTTGTAAAAATATTAATTAATTGAGCCTCACAGTTTGAAAGGTAAATAAGAGTTATACTGGGATGATCCTGTTTATCACTGGAATACTGATCAGTTTGTGGATCCACGCTAACCATTGATCCATTTTTGATTGATATTTGACAGCATATGGCCCTGTTCATCCAGATGGGAACAATCACATGCAGCAAGTAATTATACATTGTAACTGTAGACAAGATTCTGGCCAAACCTTTTAGACATTTCATGTAAGCAGGGGCAAATTAAGACACTGCCTAACTGAGAAGTGAACTACTATCGGTATTGTCTATTAAAGACATTGGAAACTCCCATAAATACAGGTATTTCCAACCATGTCTTGCTATTTGTCTGGGCAAGTCCCTTAATCTTTTCTTATCAAAACAAGGACCAAAGACATGCCATGTGGAATAGATTCTGAAAGCTCTGTGGAGCTAAAAATATCTATTGCCTGTGACCCCAGAGAAAACTTCATTAAGGACATTTGGTAAGACTTCAGTCTGCCTGTATTTCTTTGAGTCTTTCTGCTAGAAGTGTTGAATTATTTGAACTATGTCAATAACTGCCTGAGTTTGTCTACACGAGCTAAGTCATCTAAGAAATTACTTATGAAAGTAGTGAGTTTGACAAGAGCATGAGTTAAGCTAATTAATCATCAGTTAGTCACAGAACTGTATCTAGACAAGCAGAAGTCTTACAATATGCAGTGCCGGAGGACAATAAGAATACCATATCTCACATGAAGCTTGAGGAGTATTTCTTTTTTTGTGTCTCTGTGACTGTGCTAGCCTACAGACATACTCTAAATTAATTAAAATGTAAAACTGAATGTATTGGGTACAGCCTCTGTACTTCCAGTAATGTAATACTGTTGCTGTATTATTCAACTGACTTTTCTCGGCCTGTTGGAAAAAGAAAACCCAGACTGCAGAAGTCCCCATGCCACAAGCACCCTGCCTATTCTCTGTTCCTTAAACTTGCTTCAGAAACTTTAAGCCTATCCAGCAAGTAACTAATCTATCTTCAAGGTGGCCTCGCTGCAGAATCATAATTCAGGAAAAGATGTGATCTGTTGAGTACAATGCTCAGAACCATTTCTTTGTAGATGAAAGTCAGTGCTTATCATACAGTCCAGAAAGTGTTAACCAGAGCAGCTTTTGTTGATGCATCATTTCTGTTCTGTAATTCTCCTAGAATGCAGCAGTTTTACAGCCTTAGTGTCTTTCTACCAACTCGTAGCCACACAAGCTGTAGTACTGTAACTGAGTGTTGATGGGAGAAAGGTTTTGATATCAGTGGTTTATATGCAGTATGAATGGTCTCACTGTTTTTATAACAGAAACCTTAAAAAATAAAGCCTTTGTGGTCTTTGCTGTTATTTTCACTTTAAAGGATCTAATTTAATTTAAGGGCAGTTCAGTGTGCTTGGCTTTCACATGGTAGACCTGTGACATGTCCTTTGTCTGCTGGCAAGGCTTCTCTACCCAGGGACCTCCTTTCAGCTCTCCTGAGTGGACTTCCAGTGCACCTGAGTGGAACTCTTCCAGCTGCTTCCATTGATGTTTTCTGTTGTGCTTTTCAAACACAACTGAACTGTAACAAAATTAACAGGGCTAAAAACAGAGCAGTAAGTAGGAATTAAGAAACTGATAGTGTCAGTGCAGCTGAATGTACTAATAATACAGCAAAACAGAAAAAAATTTACTACTTGAATGACAACCCATTCCCATATTCTACATGCTCATTTGAAAACTGAAGAAATGTCTTTTTCAGGGGATGATTCCGTTCATTCATACCATAGCCTTAGGCAAAATTCCTCTGCACACTGTATTTCACTGTGAGAATTTTCATGTTCCCAAGTCAAGCTCAGATGTTCAGTTACTTCAGCTATTTGAACAAACCAATTGTGTAACCTTTCACACCACTTTTTAATGAAGACTATTTCTATACAAAATTGTTCCTAGTTAATTCTAGAGGGGATAAGGGCTGAAGTTTCAGCTTCATATGGTTCTGTGACTTCTTAGATGGGTCCCCACCCTTGCAGTAGTGAGATTAGTTTATTGTCAAGAAGAGAAACAAATTTGTAATTCTATCAAAATGAAAACCATGCTTCAGAAACATATAGCTGGCTTGGCTTAGTACATAGGAGTGTTACCTACCTGCTGTCTCTTTTTAGAGAAGGCACTAGGGAGCATGGATTAAATTATTAAATCAAATCAACTAATTACATTAAAGTGGTAAGTTGGATAAAAGTATTCGGTTTTGTTTTATGATATTGTGAAGGCAAATTCCCAGCACAGCTTCACGCATAGAATAGGAAAGACTCTTATTCAATGTGATTTAGCCACAGGAGTTCCAGAGCCAGGAATAGCAGTCAGAAAGAAATGATACTTCAGACAAAGTGGAGCAGTACTCTCTGACAGTTCTGCCAAATTTGTTAATTTATTTTAATGATTTTTTTTTAAGCACTGAATGATACTTTGTTCTAGTGGAGGTAACCTGCCCAATCTGGGAGGCTAAATGTCAGCGAAATCATGTTTTGATTAGCATCAAGATCCCTACATACCTAAATCAACTAATTATGCAAAGGTACAAGATCCAAAGAAAGCAATACTCAGTATTGATGATGTTTGGTCATGTATTTTCCAGTCAGACTGGAAACACAAGTGAGTTTCGTGCCCTTCCTATTGAACATCACCAGAACTGTCTTCTTCAGTCCTAAGCAAAACATATTTTTTAGCATTGGCAACTCTCTCTACTTTATCATACATCTCATTTTTGGCATCATATGATTCTAGGAAAGCTTATCTCCTCCTTTGGAAAATAAAATAAATGTTCTTTAGGATTTAGGATTGCCAAAAAAACTTTCAAAATGCACAATCATAGAGGCTATGAAGCCAAAAGATAAGTAACATGAACACAGCATTTATTATTTTGAAAACAGTTTCTTGATTATTCTTGGGGGTTTGACTCATACCTTTTGTATTTAATGCTTGCTGTTGGCAGGAGTAGATTCTCTTCGTTTTTCAGTGGTTCTGATTTCTGCTGTTCAGTAACTTGAACATCTATGTCATTTTCATCTGCACGTATCACCTTTCTTTAATGCTACTGTTACTATTGAAGTAAGTGAGGGCATTGCCAATAACTTCAGAATATAGCTTAACATAAATATATTTTGGGAAATTTAAGCAAAACCTTTGAGATTGTTTCAGATGACCTATTGTGCAGCATGGTTAAATCCTTGTTATTCTTTTATTATCTCTGTATAAATATAACAGCAGCATGAAAATCTTTTTGATGTCTAGGATAGTGTATGGCATCACAGGAAAACTAAGAACATCTTCTAAGCTGATTAAATAAAACCAACAAGAGTCACGGGAGGGAAGGGAGGAGGGAAAACAGTTGCTCGCCTGATCTGAGATGTTTGCAAAAGTGGCAGCAATTCCCCACCAGTTAAGGATTGAAGTTTCCCTGGTGGACGAATGACCTTTGATGTGATAATTGCTAATTTTCCTGAAACTCAGAAAGAGAGCATGTATAGTAGGGTTAGAAGAAAAAGGGATAAATATTAATGAAGCATTGTATTTTCATTCAGGAGCAGCAGGAGCCAAGCAGTTAAATGCTCCTTTTCATTCCATGAAGCAGGATAGAAACTAAGATCCCTACAATATTTGCCACCTAACTTACA
The DNA here is from genome assembly GCF_037038585.1 of Patagioenas fasciata. Lineage (NCBI taxonomy): Eukaryota > Metazoa > Chordata > Aves > Columbiformes > Columbidae > Patagioenas > Patagioenas fasciata. The sequence continues at coordinate 36,267,783 of NC_092521.1, read as the reverse complement.
TACCTTAATCTCTGAGTAGTTTTAGACTGTTGTGTATGTCTATGTCCTCTTAGGCTTTCCTGCTTTTGAAACTGTTATACAAAGTTTCATTTAAATGTTATTTAAGTTTTATCAAGTTTTTACCTCCAATGTAATGCATACATATGTGTAAGAGTATTAATTTTCCATTAGGAAGGCCTTAGAAGTTTCATTCCTCAGGTCAGGCTGAGTAAGATGACACAGGACAGAAGAAAGGTGAAAGTATTATCTTTCTTTTTTCATGCTTCATGTGAAAGTTTCTACCCTTTACCTGGATCCAGGTGGATCCTAAGTTACTACTCTTGCATGCAGTTCAATACCATCTGCTCGATCATAGATAATGGCAGGTAAATATGCTATAGGTAGCATGCAGTTTGCTTGCTCTCTCACAAGCTGGGTGAAAGGAAAAATGTTTGCAGAGCAAAACAGACAAAATAGTCCATTGCTTATCCCTTTTTTTTTTTTTTTTGGGTAATAGAGACACGAGTGGTTTATTTACCTGGTGAAGCTGCTTTCTGCTGGAGTTAGTTGTTGCTTTAGCTAGTAGGTGAAAAGATACCTAGACTTTGCCAAAAGGCTTACCATCTCCAACCATATGTTAATTTGCATGTCTGTCCTGACTTGGAAAAGATTATGTATTAGCATTTCTTCTAGCATGTCAATCGTATTGTGCTGTTATCTTGAAGTATTTTAAAGCCAAATGAAGCTGAGATTTTCAGACCGATTAGCTGGTGTAACTGGAAAGGTGTTTTTGTATTCAAGAATTGTCTTTGTTATAGCAGCCATATCTGACCTCCCTAGGTCAATAAAGATGAAGGGCTCTTGGTCTGTTGCAGAAGTAACTCATTGTGGCCCACAACTGGGCCTGCTTTCATATGCATATGCTTACTGTCAACCTAGCAACATCCATATTCTCTTCAAATGATTAATATAGCATCAAATGAGACATACTGTTTCTCTGGAAAACATCCTTGTAAAGATGACTGAAATGGGAGGTTAAATATCAAAGAGCCAGCACAAAGAAAGAGGGAATGATCAAACAACTGGACTATTTTGTGATTTACATGGGTTATTTTGCTGATGATTAAGTAAAGAAAATCCTGCTGAGATGAAGAGTAAGCAATTACACATTGAGGAAGCTCTCATACTTATTGCCTTATTAGTAGTATTTGTAGACTGGAAGACCCTCCACAGGGTGATCACTTGCTAATTCCTTATAGCCAGCCGCTTTGATGTGCTTACATTACATGGTTTTCTTGAAGAAAGGGAAAAGGCGGGAAATATTCACTGAATACGTAACCACTAAGCATCAGAGAAAGATTGTGGCAATCAGGAAACAGTTGTAAATAAGAAACGCTGTGTGCTTATTAATGGCTATATCCCATCTTCAGCTGTCAACGTCCTTTCCTAGAAAGCTGGTTAATAAGAATAATACATTAATTGTAGCGACAGGTTATTGCAAGATGAAGAATAATTCCCAGAAGTGATCGGGAGATAGTTCATTGTTAGCACAGGTGACAACAGCAGTTATAGGTGGCTGTAGAAATAGAGAAAACTTTGATCACTACACCATAAAAGTTTCCTTTTACTGAAGTTTCAGGGTGTTATGTATATGGAAAAGACTTGGGGAAAAGATACTAAACATACATTTTCAGTAGAATAGTAATTCCTGATTCCTCCCATCTGCAGTATGGCTTCCTGTCTGGTGAGGAGCCTTGCCTCTATGCTGAAGTTCCTTTTCTGCTGCTAGGGGAGAGGTGCTTGAGTAAAAATTAGGTTCAGATGTCAGTTGATACAGTTAGATTCAAAAACAATTCTAGTATTGGTGGATAGAAGAGAACCTCTTACCTGTGTCTGTGCTAGTAACGAACTATAACATCAACAAATGATGACTGCTGTTCATTTGCCAGCAACTGCTCTTCCTTGACGCACAAGTATGTTGTGAGGACTTCTTTTCTGTGAGAGCACAGAGTCTAGAGCCCTTTGAACAAAGTATCAGGATAATAACAATAGCCTGACCATGTGATCAGCAAGCTCATCTACTGGCACAACTGTGCTAACTTATGGTGGTTCAAGATCTACTGCACTTGCTGCAATGGATGACAGGAGCAGTTAACAGATAATGCATCTACCATGGTAATCCATAACACAGCAGCAAGTTATATACCATATTTTAGTCCCCACTGGTATTGTCATTTCCAAAGTCTGAATGCCATGTAGATTATGTCATTCAAATGTCCTCAAAGAGAGAACAAGTTTGATGTTGAGGAGCATTTAAATGTAGAATGTCTGATGGTTACATATTTACATATAGCAAAGAACCATAACATAGATGAATACTGTATCATGAACCAATCTGAAAATTTTGTATTGGTAAATAAGTAAATATTAGTAAAACTTTCTAGTTCCCTTACTTGGCTCCTACAGTAACATGCACCTTACTGAAGAAAGACAGTCTGTCTTATATTCCTACAGCATAGAACAGTAAGGAAAACCATGGTTTTACTTTGACCCAAATAAGGCACTGTCAGCTTATTGCTTCCCTTAATAATATCTGAATAGCGTGTGATCAGTTTACAAGAAATGAATTAGTGTTGAGACAGTCATAGCTCAAATGCAAGGCTGATGAATGAAAACAAGTCAGCAATACATCTCTGAGGAGTCTTACCTGGATGTTCATTAAGGATCCAAGCTCATGGTCCAGTCCAGCTTGACATGTCATCGTCTGTAATAAATTGCAGAATGGTGTTAGTTTTGGAAAGTCCTTCTGGCATAACATCCTCATTAGTAATATCATCAGGTTTTAAGGGAGGCCTTGTACTTACAACTGTTGTCGTTTATTATTGCCAGGATGTATGACCTGTACTATGCCTTTCGTTAAAGGTAGAGCTGGCCACAGGATGACAGTTCAGCTTTCAAGAATCCAGATTTTTTTTCATTTCACACTGCAATGAAAACAAAACCCTTCCAGTGTTTTTTGCTTTTCTTTCCACAACACAAAATTGTATTTTAATTTAATTTCAGACTGAAAAGTTAAGGTTTTTCATCTTAGCCTCACGTCTGGGGGTAAGCAGAAAGCTTAGCCTCGACTCAGAGCAGTCAAGCTGATCCTTCTCTGCTTTACTTTCGATGTTATTTTGTTGATACCAGTGATATTGAATTAGCTAATGGCTTACACACTGAATCAAAGAACTTAGATGAAAGATGTTATGCAAGAAACATGCAAATATACTGAAAGTGTTACATCCAACATGTAGTTTGCAAACAAAAAATGACACATTAAAAATTTGTCCAAAAGCCCTATTCAACAGGATATTTCCATAACATATGGCACAAGGAGTGGGTTTTCAGCAATAAGCCTTAGGCAGGTATTAGATGCTAACTTGTGACATTCATCACACTGTCTAGGAGACGCATATGATTCACACTAGTCAATCAGCTGCCTTGGTTTTAAGCAATTTCACGCTAAAAAGAAAACGTATTAGCAAAAGCTTTTCGCTATTTGGTTATGGTTATTTGCTTCCTAAAATTGCCTTCCCACTGTGTCCTCACCTGTAAGCTAAAACTTGTAGCATTTAAGTGTTAAGAGTTGAAAAATATTTTGTAGAGACTGCTGAACTGAGTGTTAAACCATAGAAGATAGGATAATTTATAATAAACAGATCCCCCTTTATCATATTAGTAAAGGTGATGATTTCTGACATGCTCGGCCATTTTTGTTTGATTGTTGTTGTTTACACCCTTCCCCACAGAATAGCCAAATCTGTGGATTTATCCATAACAGCTTCCTGCTGAAATGTACTTGTTCATTGCAACTTTTAGGGCAACTTTTCGGGCAACTTTTCTGCAGTTATAAATAATAGGCTTTGAGTCTCATTCAGCTGGACAGATACTTTTTTCACTCATGTACAACTGATGCTGTTGCTGTCCCTGTGTGTCATGGCCATCAGGCACCGTCAAGCCCTCACCACCCCCTCGGGCCTTCACCTCCCTGCCTACGGCCCAGGACCCTGTTCCAGCCCTCTGGGGCTCCCCACAACCTGCCCACAGCCCAGGACCCCATTTAATCTCCCCAGTGTCCCCCCATGCCCTGCTCCCTGTATGCAGAGCGGGGCAGGACAGACAGCCAAATCCTGCCCTGCCACTCCCGGCCTTGGTCCGCAGGGCCCATGCTGCACCCTGAAAATGTGGTTATAGGTGTCTCTTGAAACACAGGAGGATTTCATTTTCAGATGCATAAAATTTACATTGGTGAATGTAGGAAACACACGTCAGCACTCAAACATTTTGCTATATCTCTTTCCCAGATCTATTCTGTGAAAAGCTGAATATGTAACTCAATGTTGTAATAAAGGCCTAGTTTTGAGAGAGGAAATCATGCAAAGAAACGTGGAAGAGTCTTACAAATAGCTGCAATGTTAAGATAAATTCCTCTGATGAGGAGTCAACAAAGTTTTAAGTGTAGGAGAGAGTGGAAACATAATCCAGTGCCATATGATACTTTAGCAGAATGCATTTTTCATTTCGGATCCTTTCTCTCCCTGAAATGTCTGGTATATTTTTGTCCAAATTTTAACATATCTATAATCTAAAGATACTTTTCCAGCTGGAGAAGTAAGTTTGTAGGAGCTTTCAGTAAAATTGAAAAACAAGAAGGTGGGGTAACCTCAGAAGGTGACCGAGTGGTAGATCATGCTATGTGTTATATGGGTGCTGTGATTCCCATACTGCAGATATGGGGAGGGGATTTAGGTCATAATAGCTGCTTCAAACCATCTACTTTTAAAGGAAATGCTAAGGACAGTTAGGAATTTTATAAAAGCTCATTATAAAATTGAATAAAGAACAGAGTTAGGAAAATGTTATATTTTCAGAGTCTTCTTTCTGTAGCTTGGTAGGCTTTTTTACTGCCACTCTGTTTAACAACACCAACACACTAGGAAGGTTTTTCGAACAGTGTTCATACATTTCTTTGGGTACAAGTTACCATTTCCAGATATGCCTCAGGACACTACACACAAATAACAGAGCATTTTCAGACTGGAAGTTTTTCCGTGTTAACATTCAGTGTTGAGTTCTTCTACCATAAAGGAAAATATTTGGGAAGAAAACGGGGAAATTGTGCCACTGGTTCTGATAAGCCTTTTTTTCCAGGAGGTTTTTCCTGTAAAACTGGGGTTTTTTTGTTGTGTGTGGGTTGTTTTGTTGTGGGGTCTGGTTTGGTTTGGTTTGGTTTTGGTTGGTTTTGTTTTGATTTCTGTTGTTGTTGTTTTGTTTGTTTTTTTGTTTTTAACCTTATGTCAAAATTCTTAAATCTAGAAATAAACACGTTTTGCAAATGCAATGCCATTGTAAATAGAGAATTTGGAAAATTATCATTAAACACAGAGCTACCAACAGTCAATAGAGTTTTCCAGTCTTCTAAGAAAACAACCAGCAGTCGGAATAATATTTTAAGGAAAAATTGGAACTTGTTGACAGGGCTAAAAATTCGAAAAGCCATATTTTAAAGCAATAACTGTTTCACATAGTGTGACAGAGGATGTAGCATTGAAACTACCTTCATTTAGACTTTAAAATCAGCCATATGGGACAGAAGGGGTCCCTCTGGAAAAGTATTCGTTTAACTCCTGATAAATTACTCATTTTGCTTGTTTATTTTAAAGGACAACATACACAGGAATGTATTCATGGCAAATGAATTAGCTCCTATATTATGAGCGTGCAGTGTGGTTACTCTGAAACATTTACACCACCCAGCTCATCAGAAACCAGTCAGAATATTTGTTTCATTCCAGCTGCGCTCTTTACATTTACATGGGGCCTGGGACAGAGGGAATTTTAAATCTCTCTTTTTTCATATATAAAGTTTCACTCCTTTCCCAAATCATAACTGCTTTAATTACTCTGTTCCTTTAACAATAACAACAACAATGACAACAATACACACACACAAAAATCAGTTTTCATTTCTTCTGAAACAGTGACCACTGAAAAAATTGGAAGGCTTCTTCCCTGTTCAAAGGACTTTGGTCAGCCTGTAACTATAGCAAAACTAGCTTTTTTATGATACTCTTCATTTTTGGTGCTAAAAATAAGAAGTTCAGAAATAGAAAAATCATGTTTTCAGTCAATCCAACTTCTTGAAAATCTTCAATGATTTATTCGCTTAGCAAAGAAAGGCTCTGTGAAACATTTGTTTCATTTAGTTCAGCTCACTTTTCCCTAATAACAGTACCTCTTTAAACAAATATTTAAATGGATCTGACACAGCACTTGCTAGACTGAATCTAAATGTCCAGTTCTGGGTCCCCAGTTTGGGAAGGACATCAACAAACTGGAGTGCATTCAGCAGATGGCCATCAAGATGCTTGGAGGCTGGGGCCTTTGCCCTGTGTGAAGAGGCTGTGGGAGGTGGGTTGTCCAGCGCAGAGCAGAGGCAGCTTTGGAGGGTCTAACAGTAGCCCCCCAGCGCCTACAGGGAGGTCACTGAGAAGATTCAGCCCCGTTCTTGAAAGTCACGTGTGGCAGGAGGACAAGAGACAATGGACATAAATTAAAGCAAAAGACGTTCAGACTGGCTTTAAGGAAAAACAAATTTCACCCTCAGGACAGTCAAGCAGTGGAAGAGGGCCCCACAACATTTGCGCAGTGTCCATCCTTGGGGGTTTCAAGGCCTGACTTGGTAAAGCCCTGAGCAGCCTGGTCTGACCTCACAGCTGAGCCTGCTAGGCACAAAGAAGTGAATTCTCTATATGTTGGTCTAAGAATTCCTGAATTGGGTCATTGACACAGTTTATGAGACACCTTTCATATAAGAACATCTCATCTACATTTAGGAAAAAAACATCCAGTAAAGCAAGCATTGATGGTTTCCCCACAATAATCACTGTAAACTGGAGTGCCTCCCAAATTCCTTCCTAGGCAAAATGAAGAAAAGCACTACAGTTCTGTCCTTCGCTCTTCTATATCCTCTCCATTATCTGGGAGTGAATCAAATGCAACCTGACCTTTCCCATTCCTGATCGATTCTGTATTATTCAGAAGCTTCTACCTTAAGATTACCAATTTCCATTCCTGTCTTCCCTCTGTGCATAATGCACAATCAGGTCCTGGGACATAAGGTTGACTGCCTCCTTCATCACTCCTAGAAAAAATAATTTAGTATGTGCCATGTCAGGCATCTTAGTACAATCTTTGCTTATGAGCAGGCTTACAATTAACTATAAAGGTAAAAGATGCACATCTCATTTATAAAGATGATATAAAGTCACGTCTCTTCACTGCTAAATAGGAACTTTGCTTAACAAGAAGTGCATTGGAAATAAAAATATGTGTGCTTGAATGCATCCAGCTTCATCTTCCATGCTTTAAAACTGCTCTCTCATCTACACAAGCCAGGACTGTGAAATTGAAAGTACCTGTATGTGCACTTGAAAGATGAAGAAAGTCTTTCTGCAGGCATTTTCACTTGGAAAATGAAGGCGCATTTATATTTGCTACCCTTTCAGAATGCTTTCTGAGATAAAGTTATTCATAGAATAATTTCAACAAGTCATCCTTGAGTCTCTTAGATCTCAGACTGACGATTATTTTCAAACAGCTCTTTGAGAACAGATTTCCAGAATTTAGGCTGAGAGAATTGGTATTCGTCAGACAGATAAGCTGTATATGGTATATTCTGTCCTTGAACAGGCAAGTGTGACTCTAATTTCAGGCTTTTTTCATAGGGATACTAATTTTAAGATGAAATTCAGTATCCAGATGCTTTGCATATTTTGATCTTTCCTTATGTGCCACTGATGGTTAGCGTCTTTTGAAATATTCAGCAAAGATCTTAAAGCATCCATGCACCAGGGATTTACTGAAAAACCTGCAGGAAGTTGTTTTAAGGAGCTGAGCAGTCCCATTGAACCCAGCAGACATATTTATTTTGCACAGCAGAACACACGTATTGCATTCTAAGTAAGGACCTGGACGCGTGATTTGGCAGTAAAATCCATCAGTCATATTCCTTGTTCGTATTTGATGCCATTCACATGCAAAATTTTTTCTCCTGGTGGGACATGGCCATATAGAGATGACTTTCTGAGTTCCCCCATTGTGGGTCAGCTGCAGGTCACCACAGGAATTCCCCCCCAAGCATTGCAGGTGTGTGCTTGAGCGGGGACAGTGGGACAGCGAGGTGACAGGAGGTGAGAGGACTGGAAGGATTACTGTGTTCCCCATGTTCCTGGGCTGGGGTTGCACCTTGTGCGCGCCCCCCCCCCCCCCCCCCCCAGAAACACAGCTTGGGGAACACCAAGAGCCTCCTTATTACAAAGTCAATTAAAAGTAAAATAGATATCAGGGATGATATGTTTCTTGGCAGTGCCACAAGTCAGTGCAACTTCCTCACTGACTAGTCTTTATGGAAAAGGATAGGAAATATCTGCTTTTTGTAACAAATTGTTTTGTTTTATTTGAATGTCTGTTTACTATTATTAAAATGCTGATTTCTCTATACTACAGGTTTGTCAGGAAGGACCTTATTTAAAAACACATTTCTTGGTCTCTTATGGAGCTTTTACAGGTATATCAGTGAAGGTAAAATTTATACCATGCTGAGACTAGAAAAGCTGCTTGGCAAAGAGAAGCAACCTAGTGAGGTAGATCTTGCTTTAAAAATGGTGCTCAGGACCAGATTCATTGAGTCTCTTTTTGTAGTCCTGTTAAATTCAGTTTAAATCTATCAACAGTAAAATTCATTTTAATATAATGGCACTACTCAAATTGGAAAAAAAAAAAAAAAAAACACCCCAAAACTTTAGACTTGATCTCCAGACCTTGAAGTGAAAGTCGACACTATATGTAGTCTATAGTGGATCTACGTGCATGTAAGCACGCAAAGTACTAATGCTATGCATAAGTTCACTTTCTGCACCGTAGTATAGGAGAGTAAGTTTTTGAAAAGCACTTATAGGAACTGTCGGACCCTCCTGATTAGCAAGGGGATGGCATCTGCCTAAATTCCTGCGATATTTGTGAGAAGTTCATCCTTCTGTGTTGTAGTTAAAAGTACACCTGAGATAATCTCCTAGGAGTACCTAGTAGAGCACCTGTTTACATGCATATTCTTCTATATATTCATACTCCCAATACCTCATGCTTCAATCTTTACATAGACTCCTCTGGTCCCCATGAGCTCCTGTTGCTTCCCCTGTGCAGTCAGCAAGGAGAGCAGCCAGGGCACCCCTGCATTAGGCTCAGCTTCTACCCAAGACCACCCAGCCATGTGCCAGCAAAAACTGGCTAAACCTCTGTTGTGGGGGAGTGATTTTGGGTTCTGCTTGCTGTAGAACAATGTTTATATTTCTTAAAGAGAAGCGTGACTTTAAAGAGTTCGGTGGCGGGTTTGTTCTATTATTTACTGCATGAGGCAGATATACCAAATCAAGTATCGCTTACCTTCTTTCCAGGCACACGTATTCATTCACAAAGCAAACCTTCAGGCGTCTTCTCTCCCTGAGGACTGTTCACTCCAGGGGCTGTGTTTTGAAGCTCCAAAGACAAACTCTCAGGCCAGGCATATATCCATCATGATGCAAATGTTCAGGGTGGTTCTTCCCCTGATAACCGTTTGCTCTGGAGCCTGTACTTAGAGCTCCAAAGGCAAACTTTCAGGGGAGACCCATAATCGCATTCAAGGTAGACTTTCAGGAAGCAAAATTTTCAGGAAAAATATTTAATGGAGTAAAATAATAAAACAGCTGGCTCACGCCGAGTACCTACACAGAGGTCCGCCTGAGCGTAGAAAACTACAAACTTTAATATCTTTACAGACCATTCACATCAAGATTCAGTCCAATAGCAAAATTTTACCACCAGGTCCCTTACTCCCCATTGGACTCCTTTTCCCTGACTCCACGTGGGCCTCTGTTTTGTTCGGTTGTAGACATTGGTTTTGGTCCACATCCTTGAAGGTGCCGTTTTGTCTGGATAAATCCCTTCTTCTCAGTGAAGTGCAAAAAGAGGACCCACATTCCAGATGTCTGTGGTATTTCCGCGTTAGCTTTGGATCATTGTTTTGCCAGTCAGTTCCATTTTTCCCAGGAAAATGCAAGCTAGACTTCATCTTGCAGGCGTTTAGTATGGTCTGCAGTTACTTTTGGCAAATAAAAGTAGGACCTTACAGCTTAAAATTTTAGCAAATCTAGTCTACCAAGTAACATGAATCAAAGAGTACACTAAAAATCATACAACCTTGTATCTCTAAACAACCCATTACATTTGTTGTGCATCTACTTAAGCTAAATGATCAATATTGAACTTGAATTGGGCTCATCCACTGACCTCTGAGTAGTGAAACCATTGCCATACGGTTCACTTATTTAGCACGTAGAGCTCAAAGTGGGCTCATCCAGGCTGTCGTATTTATAGAATGAAGTGGTTGACTTGTAGTCAAATTGCATACAGTAGGAAAATTCTGCATGAGACTCCCTGTGCCCACAAGCCACCAGCCTTCAATGTGCCATTCTCCTTCCCTGTGGGTCTCCTGGAAGGAGTTTTTGGCCTGGCTGTGACTCAGTCCCCTCTTCTGGACCAAACTGCTGCTGGTTTGGCTGGGGTTGGGTCTAGCGCATCTGCCACAACCTCTCCCTGTGATAATGGAAGTGTGTACATTAGCATGAGGAAACAGGCATGTTTTTTGTCTTCTCCTATATAAGTAGATCCATAGATATTGTATGCTAAAGATGCTATGTTCATACTCAAGTTAATCATGTACAAACTGTTTACCAAATTAAAAAAATCCCACTTTCAAAGACAGTTGCAGACCTTTGAGGAGAAGGAAACGCATCTAGGCAGGAACCTTCTTAAATTGAAAGTGTTTTCTATCTAAAGGAGACATGGACACCTGTGCTCTTGCACAGTATCTAAAACCAGTGGACTTAAATAAGAACTTAAAGAAATGTGCAAACTGTGCCGCTGTTGTTCACCCTTGTGATATGACTTCCCAACTCAAGACTACTTACTGGATCACTGAATAGTCGGTGTGTTATTGTGTGCTGTGTTTTCATAAGGCCCCACACAGCTGAAGTGAGTAGGAATATAGCAAAGATATGTGGTTTTAAAACGGAATTTTAAAGTTACCTCAAATTCCTTCACACACAGATTTTACTCTTTATATTTGTCGTCCTTTAGCAATTATATTACCTGGTAGCTGGAAAGCCACTTTCATTAAAGATAAAACAAAAAATCAGATATCAGAAGCCTCTTTGGAGCCTAGTGCACATCTAATTATCTTTCTCAGTCTTAATTATTTAGCAAGTGCTAATAAACTGCACATATCATGACACTCATGTTTAATAAGCATATAAATTTAATTGATTTTTTTCCCTCTCTTTGAAGACTAACAGACACAGAATTCAATCACAAGGCGGTGGCATTATAACTTCCAATATAACATCAGGTTTTAATAAGCCTCCTGTTTGCTGCACACATGTGCTTAAGACTGCCTGGAAACCAAATCAGTAGAGAAAAGGGATTACTTTAGATTACTTTGAAATGTGCATTGTTTGAAATGGCCTCTAGTGACCAGCTTTCATGAATGGCTGATTTTACTTGTGGGGCATGTCATCTGGCTCAATTATACCAGGCTCTTTTGTACGACAAGTGCATTTCTTGGCTGTGTTGAAATATGAAATACTAAAACAAAGTAAATCAGGTGGTGAGAAATAAACTTAAGTAACTGTATGTTATTAGAAGCTTGTAACTTAGCAGCAGGCACTCTTATAACTGAAAAATGTGGAGGAATTTTCTTTTAAAACTTTCACAGATTTGAAGTTAATATAAAAATATTATTTTTAATTTTCTTTAATGGTTTGGTCAACTATATTAACAGCATTAAAATCAAAGATATATTTTCCATTTTTAAAGACAGATCATTTCTTTTACAGTTATGTATTTTTAAAATGTTACTGGAGTTTGTCATTTTACTCTGACATATGAAGTGCTGGAAACTTTTGCCTACTAAGAATATCCCTTATCCTGTACAAAGTTATAAAAGTGGGTTAGCAAGTGTAGATTTTACTTTCAAGTCACTGCAGGCTTTTTCCTTTCCTGTCTGTAACTGTTTGCAAAATTGCATAATATAAGGTTATGATTCTCCCCGCCTGCAATTACTTTAAATCATAGTTACCTTAAATTAAACTAGCCTCAGGCTCTGATGATACATCATTATAATACACAGATTACATTTGGAAGGTGAGCAGATAACTGATTAATTTGTAAAGAGTGTTGGAAATGCAATAGATTATAGTTAGATTAGACTCAGATAGGAATTACGTTCTTTGTGTTCACTGTAAATCCTATATTTTACAACTAAGATTAGGGGATTAACCTTTAAGAAGAGATGGTAGGTCTCGCTTTTTCCTGACTTCTGCTGTACAGTAAGTGTGTTTCTCATGGCTACAGACTCGATATTCCCACAGGAACCTGACCCGCAGATTTCCGCGGTCATGCCTGGTTGTCTGAGATTGCGGTGTTTGCCTTTTAAATACAAGATAGAAGTGTAAGATGTGAGAAGAGCGTTAATATTACTAAACTTAAATCAGACATCTGTCAACAGCTTTTTCCACTTAAGTGCTTTACTGTATTAGCGAAACTCAGAGTTGTTATTGTTGTTGTAGGGTCTTACAACCCTCTAGTTGTCAAGGCAATATGATTTAAGGAGAGATTTAAGACTTCTTCACCGCTTGGCTGCTTTGGTGCAGATGAACATCTCACCTCCCTGACCTTTTATTGTGTATTTCAATCTGTCTGAACAATCTTCACACAATTACTAATGTCATGAAATTACTAATTTTGTTGGTTCTCTAATAGCATACCTGCTATGATTCAGACTTTGTGAGACTTTAAGAGGTCCATCCACCCTGTGAAATAAACAGCAAATATTCACAGAATCTGTATATGTGTGGCTGAGAAAACCCTTTTCACTCCCTTTCACCTTGAAGTTTCCGTGTATGCAAAACATTTGCGAGTACAGCAGCATTGCTAGGTGAACACATTTCACCTTAAAGCAAAGAACTGAAAATGGTAGGTGTAAACCACTGAATCTGACATTCATAGGGGCACTGGTGGGTGAAGCCAACTCTGGTTAAAATGATGCCAGTGACAGTGATTTCTGGCATTACAGGCAAACTGGCAGGTTTTTGAGATTATGCTGACCAGGTGCCCACCGATGTGACTAACCAGCAAGGTCGTATTGGAAACTACAAAACACTGTCAACAGCAGAATCGCTACTCTTTTTTTAATACATGATGAGAATTCTCCTTGTTGTCCTTTGTCTTTCCATTTTTCTAACGGAAAATCTGATTTTAAGGAAACAGACAACACAGGAGTCATATTTGCTGTGAAAAATGTTTATCAAAGCCAAAACTGTCAAGTTGGCAGGTCAGAGGTAAAATACATGGGAAGATAATGCTCCTATGCTTGGGGTGAGGAAGGAAAGCTCATTTACTTGTGGTGATTGATATCTGAGGTTTTGTTTGTTTGAGAGGCCTTATTCTTTTATTTGTCAGAGATATCTGTAGGAAGAAATTATCCAAGATTGTCTTTTTCATGAAGGAAATGAAGCAATCTGTCGCTTGCAATGACGAGTTCTTCTGCTTCTTTTCCATGCTTTTGGAATATTTTTGTGCAAGTTCCTAGCACTTGTCCGTGAATCTCAGAATGTCCTAAGCGGTAAAATGTTTGTTTGTGGACAGTATCTTAATTAAATACACCTATGTCAATTTTTGGAGGCAGGGAAATCTAAGCACAGAGAAATAATTGGTGGGATACTGGATAGTAATCAGGAACAACACACTAAACCACAAAATTGCTACCACATTAGGAGTTTCTTGATTTAGGATGCCTGCAGTACCTTATATTCTCAATTCACTGGGCACATTTATTGCTAATAACAGGGGAACTGAAACCGGAATTCTGGTTCTGAAGCTACACAATCACAGTGCACATTATTACTAGTATTATTACTGCTGTTTCCTTTTTGGCCAGAGTTGGTCCCTTTTTTTTCTGGATGGAAAGACTGCTAGAACAGCAGGCCTTAATCTATGACTTCGAATGATGTGATGTCCTCACTGCTCATGCTCAAAAGGAAACATCAACACTTTGGTGCAGAGAAGACAAAGTTGTTGGCCTTTTGGCCACTCATTATTGACACATTTGATTTCAGATTTACAAACAAGAAAGAAATCAGTCCATGTAAGCCAGGTTCTATATGCAAGGATATGCGGAAGCCTCATTTGTAGAATATTAGTTATGAAGAAGTCAATACATCTTTAAAGCTTACAATGGAGTATGCTTGTGGATACTCAATGCACTGTTTCGTAAACATGTATGGTACTGGACAGTTTTTTATTGGCTAAACACAAAATTGCACTTTAATTGAGCATAGTAAAAAATGTGGACATGAAAACAAAGTGGATTCTCAAAGGGAAAATGCTCTTTTTTGAAAACTGTCTGTCTTTTGTTGTGTTCCAAATTAAGCACTTTCAGCCAATGCACTGAAAAATCTTACGTATTTATCAGCCAAACTGAATATAAAATCTACAAACAGTTTCAAAATATGCTATTCTATCTTTTGCTTTTCTTTCTGGCCACTGAAAGATACTCTCTTAAGAGACTTAGAAACAAAATCCTCCTAGTTTCTATTCCACATCACAAGAAGTGGCACTGTAGTCCTTCTTTGTAGTGCCTTGGCAATGTAATTCAAGTTTCACGGGTAATTAATTCTCCATGCCAACAAGTCCTTGAACTGCCTGTTATAATACTAGCAGCATAGCAAAAAAAAAAAAAGATCCAAGCTTTCAGATTTTGTACTATGAAAGGTGAGTACAAACTACAAATTTGTGCTCCTGTGGCAGGTGGGGGGGTGGGGAGGAGGAAATGACTGAAAGAAAAAATTACATTCACATGAGGAAAATACAGTTTCTTTGCATTTCTCTGGTTTCGTTTATTTACTGACTACCTTTCAGTTGTCATAGGTATGTTCTATAGGAAAAATATTATTTAAATTTTCCAAATAGCATGTATAGAAATTGTGATCAGCACTTGATTACTTGGCTAGAGAAAATCATTTTATAGTACTGTCTTGATTTCTGAACGCAACACAAAAGAATTTATGTTTACTTCCCCATGTGAATTTGAAAAGGTCACTTTTAGGATTTCTTCTATTTTTATCTATTTCTCAAGATAAGTTACGGTGTCTGTAGGGCACTTGTATACCACCAGCTCGTATCCAACACAAACATTGCAACCTTGTCTTCCCTATCAAGCCTGTATTTTGACAGTTTTCTTTACCTCATTTCTTTCTAGAACTGGGAAACATGCTGTAAAAAGACAAGTTGTCGAAGATTGCCTTTTAATAAAGATTTGTTGTACACAAAACTGAAATAGTTAGGAGCAACAAAAGGTG
The DNA here is from genome assembly GCF_037038585.1 of Patagioenas fasciata. NCBI lineage: Eukaryota > Metazoa > Chordata > Aves > Columbiformes > Columbidae > Patagioenas > Patagioenas fasciata. The sequence goes on along the minus strand of NC_092521.1, from coordinate 36,252,307 downwards.
GCATTACTGTGATCTTGTGCAAGAACCATTCAAATAAATTTGGATCATTAATTTTATACACCTAAGTCAGTTCTGATAGTTTTCTTTATCCACCAAGGAGAAAAAATCAGAGTTGGAAAAGAAACGCTTCATACTCTTTTTCCTAGAAAAGAATTGCCTAAGCTGGCCCTAACTTGCTGAAATAAAAGGATTTTTTGAAAACTAATATAGACCAAAGAATGTGAAAGGAAGAATACTTGTTAATGTTCGTTGGGATTAGTGTAAATTTTATTACCACTGAGGTGTAATTGTCAAGAACTTGCAGTTTCGTACTGTGGGGGTTTATTCAAACATGTTGGTGCCAATGTTTGCACAGCACAGTCAGGATGACTGCGCTTTCTGGGTCAACATTGTCTGAAAAAGTTCACTGCACGGTACAACTGAGGTAAGATACTAAACACGGAGTCTCACTTCACATAGCCTTTTGTGCTTTGTGAGGTGAGTCAAAGTTTTGCTATTTAAAGATCAGACATTTAAAGAAATTGTATTTCTGTTTTTGTACCAAGACTGTGTGGTGTCTGATGTCAGAAGAAGGCTGACTTCTCCAGTAACCCTGGTCTTCCGGGTTTTTGTCAGCTTTCATGTGACTTACAAGTAGATGGAAATTGAAGTATTTTTAAAAGTCAGTCCAGACTAATTACAGACTTCCAGTCTGCTTATCTGAATGTTGTGCAATCACCGAAATGGCATTTAACATTAAATCCTGATCCCCTGTATTGGCTTTGCAGTGCTCTAATGTTAGTCGGAGCCTGGACTGTTTGTTGGTGCGGAGACAATGAAAGACAAGATTTCAACACAACAGACACTTGGATTTTCCTTTTAAAGACATTCACACTCTTCTGGTGTAATTACAGCCTGCCAGAGTGAGGAGCATGAAACTGTTTAGCTTGCGAAGCTTAAAATAAAAGGTGTATGTGAAAACAAGAACATGATCCTTTTCCTAGCAGTCCAGCACCAAGTCCCATCCCCTCCATCTCCTGTGGCTTCTTCCCCCAAAATTTAGAGCACCTTCCTATTAACAATTTTAGCTGAGTGACAGGGCGCTATTTGTCTTCTGTGTTGCGCTCATTAAATTATTTCTTCTTATTAATCTCCTTGTAGTTCACGCTGCATGTTTGAATATGAAATCTCAGGTGTGGGTGCACAGATCTCCTCGTGAATTATGCTCCAGTCTAATTATCTCCTGTGCACCCCAGTTCCCATGCAGGCTCCCCCTTGGGCAGACCTTGAATGTTCTTGAGCTTGGTGGTTCTGTGGGATTTTTTTATTGACTGATGTCATCGTGCTTTGTCCATAGTCCCAAAATAAAAACAGAAAGAATATATGTGGCAGGTCAATACCCTGGAGGGAGCAGGCATGGCTCTGCTTTATTTTCCACCCCTTTCCTTTTTGCCCCCAGATATCCCCGCCCTTTCCTTGTATAACAGGATGGTTTTGCAGAGCTTCAGTCAGTCATGCCAAAAATGTTAAAGTGTAAGTGGTTCCCGGTTCCTCCCCAAGCCAATCAGTCATTTTCAGTCACAGGTTTAAATCTGCTGCAGCAAAGCCAAGCCTCTGTGCTTGCATCAGGTCTTACAAAAGCAAAGCTGTTTGACTGACAGGCACAGAGAGGGGGTTCTGATAACGTACTGAGCCAAGTCTGGAAGCAGAGTGTCGAGGATGAGGCTGTGCCAGAGGTACTGTGCATTATGGATGAGGCACTCAGGTCTGTCGTTGATTGATTGAGAGACAGTTATGCTCTTTCACAATGCTGGGTAAGATCATCTGGACTGTCACTTAATATGAGCTTTCTTGTCTGTGGGAAGATGACTTTTCACGTAGTGATCCAATGCAGATTGCAAAAGACAGCCATGCTCTCCCCTCTGCTATGTCAGGGTTTAGTCGCCCATGCAGGTGAGTTAACCTAAAATAGCTCTATTGCTTGCCAGGTGCCATACGCTGGTATTAACTCTTGTTCTCAGAATCTCGGGCTGGCTATAAATGTTAGAAAAGCACCTGCGTTTGATGATGTGAGATATATTTCTTATATCTCTAGCAGCCAAGGTGGCATCTAACCAGTACGCAGAGATGGTATCAAATTAAGTAGGAGAGCTGGGGGGAATGCAAATTTTTTCTACTCTTTTCTTTCAGGACAAAGAAAGAAGCTGTAACGAACAATTCTGGAGACTTTGAAGCACAGCCACAGTACTGAGGTCTTTGACAAGTCTTCTGCTTTCACCTTCGTACAGGGCTCCTCCTACAGATGTTCTGAACACGTCTGCATCCCAGAAATTTTATACTGCACCCAGGTACTGAATGTAAGGAACAAGCTGCATAAAAGAAGCGTGGGGTGTAGGAGAAAGAGCGTTGTGAGAAGTATACTAGAAGTCATGCCTGTACAAAATGCAAGCAGTAGCACGACTTCAAGCAAAATTGTTTGAGACAGTGTAGTTGCAGAATGACCGAGTTTATTCTTAGAGAATTACAGAATAAAGCACTTATTCCACAATATGGCTTATAATCATGTTAAATGGTATGTGTCAGGCTTGACTTCCCTACGTGTCATCCTTTCACTGTGTGACTGGAAGTTTATTTCATGCTTGAACAACATTTCTTTTCCTCCCTACAGGTCTTGAAAACTAGAGCTCAGGCACTTCTGGATGTCTTTTCATTTAAATACTGGAGCTACTATGAAGTCGTCTTGGTTTGCACTCATCTTGACAGTGCTCAGTACTGAATTGCTAACAAGTCACTGTTCCACCATCAAGTCCCCAAGGTTCAGAGGACGTGTGCAGCAGGAGCGAAAAAATATCAGACCAAATATCATCCTTGTGCTCACAGATGATCAAGATGTGGAGCTAGGTGAGAAATATTTTTTGTTTGCTACTTCATTTTTTCATGTGTCTTTCAGTAATTTCTGCCAAGCAGAAAATACTCTAAATTCAGAGAAGGTACTGGTCCTGGAACACAATCAGAATGTGGGACAAGTTTGGAAAATGAGTTAACAAGTATTATTTAATAGCATTCATCAGATTTAATTACAGACTTTAGAAAATACATGCTTATCAAAATCTGCCATGGAAGGCTTTAATCACCACCATGAAAGGAGTTAATAATGCATGCAAGGACATACAGGTAAAAAAACTTGCATCAAAAGCCCTTTTTCACTTTGTGACTTTCTGTAGTATTTAAAAATTTGAGCTTTTTAAGGTTAACCTTTTCCTTAGTGTTGTATAAGTGAGCATCTATATTGTCCATGTATTTTTCACATGCATGTATGTCATCTGACATGTTTATGCACACAGACAAACTGGCCTGGTTTCAGGACACAATATTTCTATGAATGATTGAAGTGTTTAAAATCCATCTGCTTTAAAACTATGCTATATATATAAAAAGTAGGATAATTTTGCTTTCATAAGTATACTGAATATCTGAGCACAACCTGGATATACCAGCCAGAAGTAGTTTTCACATATTTTTCTTACGGTGGAAAAAGTTAAAACACTTGGATGATGTTCCAGGAGGCCTTTGAATGTTTTCCATTAACTAAGTTAGAAAGATATTAATGGTAGCTATGCATATAACTGATTTTTTGGTTCATTGCCCGAAGTGAAAAATCAAGGAGAGAAAGAGGATAATTTTAGGTTACCCCTAAGCAAATATTTTATTTTGGGGGTGGGAGGCAAGATGAAAAAGGTGAAAAATTGGCAAATCAATTTGGAATGAAATCTTGTATTCTTAGTGTTTTTTTAATGAAAGACATGTTTTTAATAACAGTATAGTCAGTTTCTAAACAAAATGCCATATGACACTGAAAAATCAAAATGCTTAATTCCAGAAAACTTATAACAAAACAGTTCATTTTTTTCTAAGATCACATGCTTTCAGCCAAAAAGTTGTAGACAAAAAGTTATCTAGAAGCAGCTATTTAGTTGCCGGCATTTTTGTATTTGTCATGATGCGGTAATAATTCACACACTCCTTCAGGGTTATGAGAACATAATTAATAAAGTGTATTTTGTGATTGAGAGTTAGTACCTTTACGAAGCAGAGCTCCAAGACTGGGCCTTTAGATCTGAGCACATCTTATCTTTTTTATTTCTCACTCTTTCAAACGTCTTCTCCCTTTAACCATGCTGCATAATGAATGGATGTTTCCATCTCTATTTTTTGGCCTAAAATACAGCTATTACAGTAGGAATGCATTTCTTCTTGATAGAGTAATTCTGAAAATTTTGTTTAAACGGTCAAGGCGTATCTTCCTTTTTGTGGTCTGCAAGAGCCTACTTTCTCCAGGGCACTGGGGAAGGTAGGTCAGCAGACACATCTCCGAACAACGTTACTGACTTGCCATCTTCAGTCTTGCCAGAGGGTTTGCAAGTGGTGAAAGAGGAGGAAGGATGTGTGAAGCCACTTTGTTCTTGTTGTGGAGCTCCTCTCTTTGAAAGCTGCTCTGCCCTGCCAGTTTGCAGGGCACTCTGGCTCTGATTAGCAGGCAGCTGAGCAATAGCCTGGACACATGTGCATTCCCTCTGCACTGAATGAAGACACAGGTTTCCCCTTTTCATAGATCATTTCACAGGAAACAGGATTCAGCCCTAAGACTTATTATACTGCATTATTTGCATTTCTGCTAATAAATCATTCCGCTTATTTGAAAAGTAAAGCCAGACTGTTTTCCATGTGTGAATTATCCCCTCACTCCTCAGTGATTCTTGAGAAAAATTTCAGATTTTCCAAAGGTCAATGTGAAGTAACACTTTCTGCCACAAACAGAATAAAATTTTGGCATTGGTATCCAAAAATCACCAAACTGGATAGTCTCTCAGTATGGATTATTTGCTGTTGTATTCCCAGCACAAACATTTCTAAAAGCTGTTCTAAATGGATGCTTTAACATAAGAGCATATAAGGTACGTTATAAACTTCAATCAGAAAGGAGATGTTTCCAGAGCATGTATAAGCGTTGAACCAAAATATTCACCTGCCTGGGTGCAAATGGTATACATGGGAGTTATTCAAAGTAAAATTTACAAGAGGCAGGGAGCTTGCATTTAGTCAGTGCTGAAAGCATAAGAGTATGCACATCTTCCTATTGATTTGCCCCATCCCCCTGAATTTTGCATTCTGAACGCAAAGAAGTTCAGTAGAGCTGCTGTCTTATTCAGCTTATCAGATAAAACCCACAAATTGCTCCACAGGTTCAATTCATTCCTATTTATGCTGGGAGGAATGTATTACAGAGGAAGGATATTACAGATCAGCAGGTGCATGCCAACTTAAGTGGTGTGAAGCAGCCTGACCCACAGCTCTTAAAGAAACTTGGCAATTATTTGAGCCCAGAAGCTGGGAAATGACTGGTTAAATTGTGCCTCTGTGCACTTCCTCTGCCAATAACCAGAGGGTAGAGAAAAAACTGCCAAATACAGAGTCAAATGAACATCTTGCTCAAGACAAAGCACCAGCTCCCACAACCCATAGCTGCCCAGAACTATGCTCCCCCAGAGACAACCTGCTGCTGCTCTTCAGGCCACCGGCCTCAGCTCCCGCTAGGTTCAGGTCTGTACTCTCTTCAGCCATGAGTACAGTTATATCCAAATTTTGCTCACTCTTTAGTCTCTTCCCCTGTCCTTCAGACTCTCTATCACTTGCACATGTCAGTACCTCAAACAACGACCCCTCAATCACTCTTATAATCCTCACTGTAAATAATATCTTGCACAATGTCAGAAAGGAGTCAAATTTAGTGAATATGTTGGTAGTTCCAGTGTTTCTAGCAGACAGGCCTTTGAGATGTCAGAGGAGTGGGAAAAGGCTGGGGAAAAGAAAAAAAAAAAAAGTAAAAAATTAATTTGGGACATTTACTTCTTTCTATACCATTGTTTACAGCCTAATGCACCACCCAGTGAGATCGATATAAACCATCCACTGAGTGCAGCACTGGGTGAAGAGATCACAGCAACAGGTGCATACATCACATCAGGCATAATTTGCCTGGTTTGCTTTCCATCTTCACTAGAACTAAAACAGCAAAAATCATAAGCTGAGAAAATGTGATATGTGCTGAGATCTGAGAAAGTCCACCACTTTCCTGGGGTCTTGCATACAACCCATATAAAGACAAGGTGGCTCTAGCTATCACTTTGTAGACTTGCCCACCTGTGATACACCTGGATGAAAAGCCATAGCAACTTTAAGGCTTGTTATGAAACATATTTGCAGATATATGAGAATAGACTGAGAAGTGACACTGCATTTCTTGCCTGACAAAACTTGCTAATTTCTGTATCCAAAGTGGCCGTTCCCAGTTATCTGGTTCCCCTCAGGTGCTCCCCAATCGGTTGCATAGAGCGCGAGGGTCCTGCTGTCAGACAGTGCCTGAGTACGTGTGCCCTGAAGACTGTGGGACAGATGGTAAAAAGCACAAGCTGCTATGACAGCTACAGACAGCAAAGTATTATAACTTATAGAAGCAAGTTTCATCTCCTACTTATGTTTTGTTTTCCGAATGAGGAAGTCTCATCTGCTTTGAAGTGCCTATTCCAGAATTTCCAGAGTCGCTAAATCTATTATCAGTGTCAGTAAGTGCATACCTGGAGGAAAAACTTACTCATAAACAGCAGGTTTGCAAGAGCAGAGGGCTGACCCAGAAGAGGAATGAGGAAGAGCTCTAACAGCTCCTCATTTATAATGCATAGAGGCATTAAAGTGCACATCAGCTCTGCTGCTGTTACCCTGTATTTGCATACCTGAACAGTGCACTTTCCATCTGAGGACCTCGAAGCACTTTATAGCTGAGCTCTCTGTAACAAACTGTGACATTGCAAAAATGGCAGAGCTATGGCCAAAACAAAACAAATACTAAAAAGAAAAAGCCAGCCTGGGGTCTACGAAAAAGACATGTAGAACAAGGGTGATATTTCATTTGACTTTTACTCAACAACTCAGTGACATGCTCCCACTCATACAAACTGAGACCTTTTGTGTTCAGGGACCTCTCAGTTACTCTCCTACTTCTTCATATCTCTAAACACATGGATTTTATCTGTATTGAGTTCAGGAAAGCACAAATTCAGATGCTCTGCATTTAGGAAAAAACAGCTGTGAAAAGGAAGAGTGATGGTGACTTACATGCAGGGTATTAAAGGTATCCTTAAAGACACAGACATGGGCACTGTACAAGGAAAAGATGAAAAGCTACCTGTCTCTTCCTTTTTTAAACCAAATAATTTCGATGCAAAAGATTTTGTATTCAGCAGTGACTCCTTAGCCCAGAAGCAAAACTGAGCATGCTTAACTTTAACTAGTAAGCTAATTTGTAAGATTTTATTGCTTACACCTGAAGTTGAGCCTGCTTGGCAGTTTTGTGGTTTTATAGCCATGTCTTCCATTGTTTCAAAACTTTTATTTGATTTTCCAGTGCCCCAAACAAAATCACCAAGCAAAACTCTTATGGTAACAGTGGAATCAATGGATTTAAATATAAACCTGCAACCAAACTAAAAAACAAACAAATAAAAAAAAAAAGTAGAGTTCCAGAAACCTCTTTTTACCACCAAAATTGTGCAAGTATTATAATTCGCGGACTTGTTTCGTGGGCACATACTGGCATATCCACAGTTCACTCTCACCCTTCAATCTCTGCTCTGTTGGATAACAGAAAGAGCAAAGTTTGACAGTTGTCAGTAAATACTGACAGAACATACCAGGAGCTGCTCATTCTTTCTGCAATCAGAAATCTGCCAGCTCTGCTCGTTTCACTTAGTTGTTCATGAAGATGTTTTGAAGGATGCAAAAACAGTCTTTGTTCTTTAAACTGGATCAGTACAATTTCTTGAGAAAGGTGCTGAATTTTGGCAATATTTTTTGTATACGGATTTATCCCCAGGAACTGATTTTGAGCACGGTGCTTTGCTATCCAAGCCAGACACACTGATCATGTGTCCACAGAAACTTTCCTCTAGAAAAGCTGGTACTGAATTATCTTTCTCTCCTCCTTCCATCTCTCACTCCCTCCTTTACTTCCTTCCTCTCTCTCACTCTTTCTCTCTGATTATCTGAGAAAATGGAAAGAATTGTAACAGATCCATTGATAATCTCAGCACTTTACATATTTTACTGGCACATTGACAAATGATGCAGTCTGCATAATATACTGTTTTCTTACAAAACAAAACAAAACCAACCAACAGAAAAACCAAAATACCAGAAACCTTCTGTCTTTGTGGAATCTTGAAAAATATTTTGGGTGATATAATAAACAACTTATATTTTCTCCTAAAATTACCTCAGCTATAGAGTAGAACAAACTGATATCCAAAGGCAAGCTAATCACTGATACTTTACTTTTGACAGCAGAACAACAGCCAATATATTCTAACTAATTTTTGCAGCATGGTGATGATCAGTATCTCTTATTGCAGGGTCCTTGCAAGTGATGAACAAAACCAGAAGGATTATGGAGAATGGAGGGGCCTCTTTCATCAATGCATTTGTGACCACTCCGATGTGCTGTCCATCACGTTCCTCCATGCTGACTGGGAAGTATGTGCACAACCACAATGTATACACCAACAACGAAAACTGCTCTTCTCCCTCATGGCAGGCTACTCATGAGCCACGTACCTTCGCTGTGTATCTCAATAACACTGGGTATAGAACAGGTAAGAGATAAATCAATGGTAGTTCTTTGTTTAAAGTGAAGATGATAGATATTCAGCAATGGATCTTGAATCACTGCCTAAAATGAAGTGACTATTGTCCCCAATTGGCTTTACAGAGCAGGGGTGTAGTGTTACAAAGAGGGAGGACAGCACTGCTTGCTGGTCCAGATCCACAGCTAACAGCCATATAAAGAAACTCACTTGTGATGGAGGAGCATATTTTCATGTTTGAATGTCCCAGGTGGGAAATGAGCTGTTGGGCAGTTATACCTAGTGCAAAAGAGTCTCATTTTAGTGGCATTTTGGGTCTGAACTGGCAGTTCCAACCGTGATTATGGTCAGTATTACGGCCTGCTTGTGGACAGCTGCTAACAGTTGTGGAAGAAGATGTCAGGGCCAGGCTGGAGACTGGTGCCAGAGACCTCACAGGAGCCAAGTGCCTGTCATGGGAGTGAAACAACGTGAATGGTATAATTTAAACTTTGCCATGGGGCGATATTTCATTTGCATTTTCTGAAAAGGAGTAGAAACATGCCTTTAAGAAGGATTGTTCTGCTGTACAGCAGTAAGATTTGCTAGTTTTCTTGTAAATTCCTGGTGGTTTTCCGCAGTCAGGAGATCCCTTTCCTGTCTACAAAGAGCTCTTCTATTCCTCTCATCTGTGCTTCAGCCTGATGTAAAACCTGATTCATTTCTGCATCACCTATCCCCTAAGATTCAAGCTGTAGACATGTTAGGCTCCAGCCTGACTTCCCTTTCGCAAGGTACAGGAGTTGTGCAAGGTCATCAGGGTGCAATTTGTTCAGAAGTGTCGTTCGACTACAAAGACTCTACTTTACAGAACCAACGAGGCACAGATCTTGGTGCCAGCTGCGTTCCTTACAATATAATTGGCAGCAAAGAAATTTGTTTCTATCAGGGGTTTAGGCACAAGAATGGATTGCTTTCAAAACATATAGCAGGGAAATGTCTTCAGGGTCTCAGCTTCTCCTAATTCTCTTAATGCTGCTATATCCAATGCTTTAAATGTATCTGCTTGTTTGCCATCTTTTTTTGACCACACAGACAGCTCACTATTTTTTCTTCTGTCTCTGCATCTGTAGTTCTGGAAACATTCTGCATTCTGTGTAAAAAAGCAAAAATAGACAAATATTTAACTTCTTTGGACCTGGTGTTTGCCCTGACACATGCACTGAATCGTACTTCAGTCTCTATTAAGCTGATTTCAGTGAAGTTGCCATCTGAGTACAGCGTTGCTAAACCTGAGTAAAGGTCAGCATCAAGGCTTTGGTGGAGAAAAAGAGGGGAGAGAGAACTGACAATCACTTCTGGACACAGTACTGAATTCGCCCTCAAATATAAGCATTCTCTCATGGCTTATGTCTCAGAAATCCTTTCTGCTTGGTTGATGGCTGCTTTGTGTAGGACCTGGCTTTCCTGTTCTTAAAAAATTTACTCTTATTAATTTGTAATCTAGTACTTGCACAACTAAATAAATGCCTCCTGCATAAACTGAACAACTCTGTCACTAGCCCTGTCTGCTCATCTGGGAGTAAACGCTCTGCTTCGGGTACATCTTCTGCACTGTTGTGTATCATGAAGGCACATGGAGATGTCTACTAAATGCAGATTTGACCCTATAAAATGAGAAAGAAAAAGGGGGCAAAAGAAAAAGACAAGGAAAAAAACCCTTTCCAAAGGCAGGCAGAAAGAAAACCAGTCCCAACACTGTCAGGATAGCTGAGTTCTAACCAAGGGCAGGAAGGAGAAAAAGGAAATGGAAACAAATGAAAATACTTGCATGAAAGTCCAATTCTGACCAAGGTAATTGTTTGACCCTATAATAATATGGCCCTAAAGAAGTTATCCATCCGTTCCTTGTAAGGTGAGCCTACCTTCTAATTACTCCGGCAGATTAATTAACAGCAGAGCTTATAACAAATTTTTCAAGGACAGTGTTGCCTCATTAAAAAGTCATCAAAATTCCACTAACTAACTAATAATCTGCACTTCACAGCTAGAAAGTTTAGTAAAATTGTAATGACTCAAGAATACCTGGGAGTCAAGAATAATTGGGAGTTAAAAATAGGAAACTGGGGAGAGTGGTCACATGGCACAGGGGCTAGTTGTGACTCTGCTGACATTGCAGACAGTATGGGTATTTACCCTGTGCGTTTCTACATGTTTTGAGAGGAAATTAGTATCCTCCTCAATGGCAAACTGAGGCAGAGAAAGAGAAGTGAGTGACTCAAGTGGCAGACCTGATAAGGGACTGGTCCTGCTAAGGCAATGTCCAAAACCTCCAACCTGGCTCTCTGTTCAAAATTATGAGGATATAGCTCTCACTTTCTGCATTGGATTGAATTATTATATAAACCGGCGGAAATAAGGGGGTGGGGGAATGTTTATATAATGTCCTTACTTCTGTTCACTCTGAGTAGTTTCTGACATCTATAAAGCATCTGCTGTCTAAACCTGTCACAGTAATAAGTAAACCCTCTATATTGCAACTGATCACTTGTGGGAGTCTGCTTATGAAGGGAGTCCTGCTGAAGCCACGAGAAATCCACGCAAGCACAGCAGGCCATTTAAAGAGAGGTCTGAAATGTGCTCTGATAAACTGCAGTATTAATTAGAGGCCACTGGGAAAACGTGGCAAAGAACAGAATGTTTTTTTCTTTCCTTTTCTGCTTTACTCTTCTAATCCTGTTCTACTCTGATATGACCTAATGGAAACGTTGCATTTCAGGGAAACATCCCTTTTTGAAGATTATACAGCAGTGCTAAATCATGGGCAGGAACTGTGCTGGATGCTGGCAAGGCAGACAGTATTCAGAAATAACACTGCCAAACCAAAATCACTCTTGCTTCTAATTATCATGAAATAAAAAATCCCCAAACAATTAAGGACGTTTCAATGTGTACAGTTTCTCTAATTTACAAGCTGTATGCTAATGCAGCAATGAGTCAAGTAGATAGCTTCTCCATACCTGAAAGTGCACAAAATTGGTAATATTAAACTAGAATTTGTAGAAAATAGTAGGGAAGACACACTAAATAGGTAGAAAGAGAAAACAAAGCTACTCTGGAGAGCTTCAGAGAAATGAGACATTTTTTTTAATTACATAGGCTCCAGCTGCTCATACTGGGGAGGAAAAAGGGTCATTCTGTAATTGTTCAAATTCTGTGGAAATTGTGAGGAAAGGTTGAAAAGTTTTCTTTCATCTTGTAGTTTTTAATGTCAGTAGACATATCTTCAGCTATTTAGATGCAGAAATGTTATTTGTAAGATTATTAGATGCTGGAGTTAGAGATTTTGCTTTGTGCTTTCTGGAGTATTGGCTGGTTAGCTGCTGTTCTTTCAGCCCTCCCTGCAGCACGGTTCAAGTCTATTACTTTCTTTACCTTCTACTCTTTTGTCCCAGCCCTACAATACATAGCCTTGCCTCTCAGATGTGCCCTTCGGTGTTGTCAGTTCACACTGCCATTCTTCTACAAACACAAAAGAAAACTCCAGGAGTGTGCTACCCCAACCCTGGCTTCTTCCAGTAGGAAAGGAAGATTGTGCTACAATTTCAGAACCGAGCACTAGCCAAGCATCATCTTAGTATTTTAGAACAGAGAGCTGTGACAACAGCACCACCAATATCGAGGAGACATCAATGCAGATGTCATTTTATTGTTAAATAATGTGTCATACATTGTATACTGTGGAATTCTAAATTTTTACCAAATGAAGTTTCATCCCTTTGCAAATATGAAGAGAAATGTAAATTTAAGTTTCTCACCCTGACTTAACATGTGTACGCATTCAGAGCCCTCTCAGCTTAGTATTACTTTTAAAAGTAGTTACCTTCTAATAGTTGCTCCTCTCAGCCCTTCACAGCCAGAGTAACTGTGCAGGAGAGAACAGAAGTCTGTCCTAGCTCAGAGACCACTGACAGCCTCACAGCAGCATGCCAAACTCTCCCCATATGGAGTTCCACTTGAAAGAACAGAGATCACCAAATTAGGCAATTATTTCCTTACATTTTTTTATAATTGTCTTTCGGAAGATGTGTTTCCCAATATTTTATTTCTTGCTCAGAAGTATCAAGTGATCAGAATAACATTCAGGATTCATGCATGCGAGTGTCCTGATGGCACTATCAGACTCTCATGGGACAAAAATAGTAACACAGTAAAGTTAATCAACTCAAACTTCAATTTCTAATGCATTTATAAAACTCAGAACTCAAGAAGTGACTGGACATCAAGTTGTCACTGTCTGGCATGTTTTGACATTAGTCACAGACCTCTGTGTTGTGATGAACAGAGATGCTCACTAGCTTGACATCTAGTTAGTATGTTCAACAGTTCACATCAGCCTCTGACGCATGTCGGTTGACATCTGTCACTGCTGTGTACATTTCTTAGTGTAGTGACCAAAAGACTAATAAAAGACTGAGATGACAGGAGACTAAAAGCTAAAGAGTATTTAAACTGTGTGCCATTCCCTTCTGACACACAGAGACAAGTTAATCTTTCATAAAGGCTGCAAAACTTTGCCTCCTGAAGCAGCGGGCAGACAACACGTTTCCTCTGGAGGCAAAGCCAGTGAGCTTCCTGTTCACAGCCTTACAGTACAATTGACTGCCAGCACACCCTATTTTTAATCTGCGTCGTTTCAGTGACCTAATTTGTATCCTGCCTCATGCACCCTTTCAAAACAGAGAGGGTGGCAGAAAATGATACAGGGATGGGAATGAGTGTGCAGGGAATAAGTCCTGGTTTTCAGTTTTCAAAATATTTCTAAATTAAAAGAGAGAGAGAGAGGTATCCAAGCTTTCAGGTTCTTTTTTAATTGGTATGAAAGAGGCTGGGGAGCATCAAACATAATTTAACTTGTAAATATTTTAAATAATTAAAAATATGGCTCACTTTTCAGGTTAAATTGCACTTTCAGTCAAACTAAGAATGTGTAAATAAAAGTGAGTATGCTGAATACATTCAAATAGTCCACAAAAGAGTGAAATCTAGAAGATGGAAAAAGCTGAAAATTATAATATGCAGGATTTTCTAGTTCTATGGTATCACATGAAGTGAAGCTTTTTTGGATTCTGTCCAGGATCTCATAAAAAACCACAGAATGCCTGCCTACTTATGCTTAAAAACAGAATTCTGTGCTATTAAATATTACATAGAAAACCATACACTGAAAGATTTTAAGCAAGTTTACACATTTGAGTGTTTCATTTAGTAAAAGTTGGGTAGAACATTGTCTGTGCAACTATAGGTTTTCAGGTGGCTGCTGAAAGGAAGACACCACTGAGACTCAGGAGTCCTTTCAGGCATTGTTGTGTCCTCCCCACAATCCAAAAGCACTTCCGGATCCCTTGTCCTACCCCCTTAGGTGGAGCAGTCTCCACTCTTCAGTTTTCTCATCCCAGTTTTCTGGCTGTGCAAGACCTCACCTCAGCCTCTGCTCTGAGCCTGGTCCCCCTGCCTGCCTGTCCTCAAGTCCTTCCTACTCTTCTCCCCTCATGGGTCCAGCAAGTCCTTGACAGACATGTCTTGTTCTACCTGCTTACCATCAGCAATCTCCTCTCCCACGCTGATCAAAAACTCTGCTTCTCCCAGCCTCTTGCCTTGTCAGTCACCTTTTTTCTCCTTTCTGCACTCACTGTCCAGTTTCTTGGTTGACACTGGCAGTCCTGGGCCCCAAATCCCCACTTCTTTCCCCACACTCTCAGCAGCTTTGCTGGATCTCCTGCCTTTCCCCAAACTGCTTGTCCTTATCTGGTCACCTTCTGGCCTCTGCATTTCAATTAACTTTCTCCCACCTACTGACACCACTCACAGGTGGAAAGGGAATAAAGTCCCAAGGTGCCCGGATTTCCAGCACATGCAAACTGCAGGTTTGTTGTGGTTTTTTTTCAAAACTGAACAAACTTTGGACAGATTTTCACCAGGATGATAAAAGATGCCTTCTTGGCAGAAAGCCCACCATGTCTTTGACAGAGTTAGTGCTCGCAGTGCAGAGCATGAAAGTGCTATCAAGCGAAAGCTCACCTAATTTTTTTCAGATGTTAGATGCAATTCCTTTTCCATTACTGTGGCTCTCAAAGATGACTACTGTTCGGGCTAAGAAGTTTCAAAAAATTCAGCCTGAGGCAGACCTCCAGTGTGGAAAATTTCAGTCCAAATATGAGAAAGTTATAAGCAACTGAAAACAGGGTCTTATAATGAGAAGTGTCAGACAACATCAATATTGAAAAGTGCTACCAGCTTGGCCCATAATACAGGCTTTGTTAAAGACATCACCCACGCTAACGATTGCTATATCAAGTTATAGGCTAATGCCTTTTGCAACTGCTGAGTTATAAAATCTTTAATGCTCTTTTTGGTTGCAATGGTAAACCTGGCAGCAGCTGGGAAAGACCCACAAAGCTGGAGAAAAAGTACAAAACCTGAGGTTTTTCTACTGCGGTTAAGTTACAAGACTGGAAACTGTGAAATCTGAATAATATTCTTGGCAATGCCACAGGCTTCCTGCGTGACTTAGGCCTGGTTGAAGGTTAACCTCTTGGTGCCTCAGTTTCCTCACCACATTTTTGGGACAGTGCGTATTTCATTTCCTAGGCAGAGCTGGTATACTGACCTGGCTTTCTGCACTTTAATGACGTGATACACTTAACCTCTGTAATTTTTCAACAGAAAGGAAAAATCAGACTTCTTGGGTTTTAATCTATTGCTTGCATAATGGGAAGAAAGCAAGGAAGAATTTACTGGAATAATCCGGAAGCTGCAGTTTTGCTGGGCTCTGTCCCCAGAAGCACAGACTGTCAGCCCTGAAATGTCATATAAACAGTGCTTCACGGCTCCTGTAAATGGTTTCCTGACTTTGTTAAAGGAAGTGGACTGTCTACTTAAAACTCTTGTCTGGGTCACGGTGACTAAACCTCAGGGCAGCACGCCTTTTTGAAGGTTTGGGTTTGTTTTAAATCGGAAACATTCTCATAAGCCTCAACAAATAACAAGAGCGTAGAACATAATATATGTTCTTTGATCCCTGGAAGTGCAGAGATGTCTCGCCAGTAAATGTAGCCCAGTTCACCTGTACACTAATCCATTAATGCTGACAGGAGTTAGGAGACTAATTCTATTGTGTAATACTATAAACGTTAGTCATAAATGCTTGTAAAAAATAGTGGGAATTATGAGAATTCAAATCACATTCAGGTATAAATATCCTGTCTTCAACATCCAGACATCCTCTGGGTCAAATTTTCCTTGTCTTGCACCCTTTGCAGCCCCCTCAATCTCTTGGTCCCATTCAGGACCCATTAGCTAAATACTAATGGGAAAACAAAAACCTGTATTAAGGCATCTATTCATGTTAGGTACCAACATGTATATCCTGCATCCACTCCTGAGACACATAGATGTCTTTATAACTGTTCACTATGCCATGTGTTGTTGTTTGCATAAATTTAATTGAACATACACAGAATGCAATTATTCTAATCTACTAAGCTACTCTACATGTGATTAAAAAATAACAATGTGTCCAGGGAACAGTTAGCAAAACTGCCAGAATGCAGATAAAAACTGTCTTATTAAAATGCAAAAATCAGCATTTATCTTTCGTGTTATCCCTGTGGGGACTATTACATGCAATAATGAAAAGATGTCCCTTGAAATGGCATTACTTTTTAATGAGGCTTTTACCCATTGAGTCATAATCTCCGTTTTATTAATTACAAGCAGAAATGGCTTCCTACACTCTGTAACTGCTGAGTGCAAGTGGCTTCTAAAGCTGAGCATTCCCAGTCAGTACTCAGACTTGGGTGATTCAGCAAGTGTGATGCTAGAACTTGGTTAAGGGTGTGTGTTGACCCTACAAGCCAAGCATGTGAAGATCCAGCACACTATGTTAATGTCAGCTCCCAGGCAGCTCTGTGGCATGTCTTATGGTGCTTTAATTGTTTACAATCATCTGATCAACAAAAAACAAGGACACCTGTGATGATTATTATCTGGCCTCATGGACACTATTGTGCTTTCATTTTACCCTGGCACTTGTCTTCATTCAGAGCATGAAGAGCCAGACACTAACTACTGGCGCTGGGCACCAGCTCTGTCTCACTTGCCCTATCTCATACTCAGCGGTACTCAGAAAACCCCTGGCGAAGGGACTGAACTCATTTGTTTCAGTAAAAGCCTGGCTTTTCCCTTCATGTGTCTAATTACTCATATCCTCCTGAGCTTGTGACCAACAAACCACTCTTGGTTACTGCAGTTTGGCAAATGCAACCCATTATCATGGCTACTGCTGTTTCTACTAGTATTCAGGGCTTTGCTATACATTTGACATGGGAATTGCTTATTCTACAACAGGGGGAAACATCTATTTCTGCAAATTGTCACTCAAGGAGCTGCTTAAAATTTGACAGCTCTGAGATTATTTTTATGATAAAACACTAAAACATTGCCAACACAAAGGTGAATGGTTCAGGCTGTCAATATGAAGTCTCATAACATGCACTGAAATATGGGGTTCAGGGGGCCAAGAGGGAGCTAACAAAACATTATTAAAGTTAGAAAATTAAGCAATCTAAAACAAGGAAATTCCAAGATGAACTGGTCCCTGCCAGCTCCAAGCCTCCCTTTCCTTTTCTAAATTCAGTTCATCTTTTCTCATCCTTATGCCCCAGGTCATTTCTTCTCTGCATTTTGTGCTAGTGGCTTTCTTTCAGGTAATGCCTGAATTTCAAAAGAGACAGGAGAGAAAGAAGCTGAATGTTCTTTGTTCTAATGCCAAACTGAAACCCTAGGGACTTTCTCAGGTCCATAAAGGAACGCCCTACAGTGACATTAAACTGAGAAGCTGTAGTAAGTCTTTCCTGATCATCTATGTGCTACAGTTTTTCAGAGTGTTAGAGAAGCTTCTTTTCCCTAGGTTTCCTGTAGCAGAGACTGAGGCATGGATTCCAGAAATTCTTCTTCGCCATTTTGATTCAGATTTTCATAGCCACCTCTGTTATCTACAAATGTACTACATCAAAACCTACAAACACTAGAACCTCTTAGAGAAAATCTTGCCAATGGTTTTTAAAGGGGCAAATGCATTTATATTTCCCTAGCCTTTTCCTTGGAAAATGCTGAACTGTTTGGCTAAAATG